>NC_092772.1:70432403-70742403 GCF_047496795.1 Chiloscyllium punctatum | reverse complement strand
CAGCGAGGGAGGGACACACACACACAGCGAGGGAGGGACACGCACACACACAGCGAGCGAGGGACACGCACACACAGCGAGGGAGGGACACGCACACACAGAGCGAGGGAGGGACACGCACACACAGCGAGGGAAGGACACACACACACACACAGTGAGGGAGGGAGACACACACACACAGTGAGTGAGGGACACACACACACACACACACAGCGAGGGAGGGACACACACACACACACACACACAGCGAGTGAGGGTAACACACACACACACACACAGCGAGGGAGGGACACACACACACAGCGAGGCAGGGACACACACACACAGCGAGAGAGGGACACACACACACAACAAAAGAGGAATATGCACACACACCAAGGGAGGGACACGCACGCACTCAACACACACACAGCGAGGGAGGGACACACACACACAGCGAGGGAGGGACACGCACACACAGCGAGGGAGGGACACACACACACAGCGAGCGAGGGACACGCACACACACGGCGAGCGAGGGACACGCACACACAGCGAGGGAGGGACACGCACACACAGCGAGGGAGGGACACGCACACACAGCAAGGGAGGGACACACACACACACAGCGAGGGAGGGACACGCACACACAGCGAGGGAGGGATACGCACACACAGAGCGAGGGAGGGACACGCACACACAGCGAGGGAAGGACACACACACACACACAGTGAGGGAGGGAGACACACACACACAGTGAGGGAGGGACACACACACACACACACACAGCGAGGGAGGGACACACACACACACAATCAGCGAGTGAGGGTAACACACACACACACACACACACACACAGTTAGGGAGGAAAACACACACACACACACACAGTGAGGGAGGGACACACACACACACAAACACACACACACACACAGCGGGGGAGGGACACGAACACACAGCGGGGGAGGGACACACACACACACACACACACACACACACAGTTAGGGAGGAAAACACACACACACACACAGTGAGGGAGGGACACACACACACACAAACACACACACACACAGCGAGGGAGGGACACACACACACACACACAGCGAGGGAGGGACACACATACACAATAAAAGAGGAATATGCACACACACCAAGGGAGGGACACACACACACACACACACACACACACACACACACACAGCGAGGGAGGGACACGCACACACACAGCGAGGGAGGGACACACACACACACAGCGAGGGAGGGACACACACACACACACACACACAGCGAGGGAGGGACACACAAACACACACATAGTGAGCGGTCACGCACACAGCAAGGGACGGACATGCACGCACACAGCGAGGGAGGGACACGCACGCACACACACACACTCACGAGGGAGGGGCACGCACGCACACACACACACACACACACATACACACGAGGGAGGGACACGCACACACACACGAGGGAGGGACACGAACACAGTGAGGGACACACAGCGAGGGAGGGACACGCACGCACACACACACACACACGAGGGAGGGACACGCACACACACACGAGGGAGGGACACGCAGGCGCACACACACACACGAGGGAGGGACACGCACACACACACACACGAGGGAGGGACACGAACACAGTGAGGGACACACACAGCGAGGGAGGGACACGCACGCACACAGCGAGGGAGGGACACGCACACACACAGCGAGGGGGAACACGCACACACACAGCGAGGGAGGGACACGCACACACACAGCGAGGGAGGGACACACACACAGCGAGGGAGGGACACACACACACACAGCGAGGGAGGGAAATGCACACACATAGCGAGAGAGGGACACGCACACACACAGCGAGGGAGTGACACGCACACACACAGCGAGGGGGACACACACAGCGAGGGAGGGACACACACACACACAGCGAGGGGGACACACACAGCGAGGGAGCGATACGCTCATATAGAGCGAGGGAGGGTCACACTCGCAATCATTGAGGGGGGCACGCACACAGCGAGGGAGGGACACGCACACAGCGAGAGAGGGACACGCACAAACAGCGAGGGAGGGACACGCACACACACAGCGAGGGAGGGACACGCACACACACAACGAGGGAGGGACACGCACATACACAGCGAGGGAGGGACACGCACACACAGCGAGGGAGTGACACGCACACACAGCGAGGGAGTGACACGCACACACAGCGAGGGAGGGACACGCACACACACCGCGAGGGAGGGACATGCACACACAGCGAGGGAGGGACACGCACATACACAGCGAGGGAGGGACACTCACATACACAGCGAGGGAGGGACACGCACACACACAGCGAGGAGGGACACGCACACACAGCGAGGGAGGGACACGCACGCACACAGCGAGGGAGGGACACGCACACACACAGCGAGGGAGGGATACGCACACACACAGCGAGGGAGAGACACGCACACACAGCGAGGGAGGGACACGCACACACAGCGAGGGAGTGACACGCACACACAGCAAGGGAGGGACACGCACACATACAGCGAGGGAGGGACATGCACACACAGCGAGGGAGGGAACGCACACACAGCGAGGGAGGGACACGCACGCACACAGCGAGGGAGGGACACGCACACACACAGCGAGGGAGGGATACGCACACACACAGCGAGGGAGAGACACGCACACACAGCGAGGGAGGGACACGCACACACAGCGAGGGAGTGACATGCACACACAGCGAGGGAGGGACACGCACACACACAGCGAGGGAGGGACATGCACACACAGCGAGGGAGGGACACGCACATACACAGCGAGGGAGGGACACTCACACACACAGCGAGGAGGGACACGCACACACACAGCGAGGAGGGACACGCACACACAGCGAGGGAGGGACACGCACACACAGCGAGGGAGGGACACGCACACACAGCGAGGGAGGGACACGCACACACACAGCGAGGGAGGGAAACACACACACACACACACACACACAGCGAGGGAGGGACACACACACACACACACACACACACACACACACACACACACAGCGAGGGAGGGACACACACACACACAGCGAGGCAGGGACACACACACACAACAAAAGAGGAATATGCACACACACCAAGGGAGGGACACGCGCACACTCAAACACACACAGCGAGGGAGGGACACACACACACAGCGAGGGAGGGACACGCACACACACACACACAGCGAGGGAGGAACACGCACACACAGCGAGGGAGGGACACACACACACAGCGAGGGAGGGACACGCACACACAGCGAGGGAGGGACACGCACACACAGAGCGAGGGAGGGACACGCACACACAGCGAGGGAGTGACACGCACACACACACAGTGAGGGAGGGACACACACACACACAGTGAGGGAGGGACACACACACACACACACACAGCGAGGGAGGGACACACACACACACACACACACAGCGAGTGAGGGTAACACACACACACACACACACACACACACAGCGAGGGAGGGACACACACACACACAGCGAGGCAGGGACACACACACACAGCGAGAGAGGGACACACACACACAACAAAAGAGGAATATGCACACACACCAAGGGAGGGACACGCACGCACTCAACACACACACAGCGAGGGAGGGACACACACACACAGCGAGGGAGGGACACGCACACACAGCGAGGGAGGGACACACACACACAGCGAGCGAGGGACACGCACACACACGGCGAGCGAGGGACGCACACACAGCGAGGGAGGGACACGCACACACAGCGAGGGAGGGACACGCACACACAGCGAGGGAGGGACACACACACACACAGCGAGGGAGGGACACGCACACACAGCGAGGGAGGGACACGCACACACAGAGCGAGGGAGGGACACGCACACACAGCGAGGGAAGGACACACACACACACAGTGAGGGAGGGAGACACACACACACAGTGAGGGAGGGACACACACACACACACACACAGCGAGGGAGGGACACACACACACACACACAGCGAGTGAGGGTAACACACACACACACACACACACACAGTTAGGGAGGAAAACACACACACACACACAGTGAGGGAGGGACACACACACACACAAACACACACACACACACAGCGGGGGAGGGACACGAACACACAGTGAGGGAGGGACACACACACACACACACACACAGTTAGGGAGGAAAACACACACACACACACAGTGAGGGAGGGACACACACACACACACACACACACACAGCGAGGGAGGGACACACACACACACACACAGTGAGGGAGGGTAACACACACACACACACACACAGCGAGGGAGGGACACACACACACACACACAGTGAGGGAGGGACACACACACAGCGAGGCAGGGACACACACACACACCCACACACAGCGAGGGAGGGACACACATACACAATAAAAGAGGAATATGCACACACACCAAGGGAGGGACACACACACACACACACACACAAACACACAGCGAGGGAGGGACACGCACACACACAGCGAGGGAGGGACACACACACACACAGCGAGGGAGGGACACACACACACACACACACAGCGAGGGAGGGACACACAAACACACAGCGAGGGAGGGACACATACACACACACAGCGAGGGAGGGACACACAAACACAGAGCGAGGGAGGGACACACACACAAACACACACACACACAGTGAGGGGTCACGCACACAGCAAGGGACGGACATGCACGCACACAGCGAGGGAGGGACACGCACGCACACACACACACTCACGAGGGAGGGGCACGCACGCACACACACACACACACACATACACACGAGGGAGGGACACACACACACACACGAGGGAGGGACACGAACACAGTGAGGGACACACAGCGAGGGAGGGACACGCACGCACACACACACACACACGAGGGAGGGACACGCACACACACACGAGGGAGGGACACGCAGGCGCACACACACACACGAGGGAGGGACACGCACACACACACACACGAGGGAGGGACACGAACACAGTGAGGGACACACACAGCGAGGGAGGGACACGCACGCACACAGCGAGGGAGGGACACGCACACACACAGCGAGGGGGAACACGCACACACACAGCGAGGGAGGGACACGCACACACACAGCGAGGGAGGGACACACACACAGCGAGGGAGGGACACACACACACACACAGCGAGGGAGGGAAATGCACACACATAGCGAGAGAGGGACACACACACACACAGCGAGTTGGACACGCACACAGCGAGGGAGGGACACACACACACACACAGCGAGGGAGGGAAATGCACACACATAGCGAGAGAGGGACACGCACACACACAGCGAGGGAGTGACACGCACACACACAGCGAGGGGGACACACACAGCGAGGGAGGGACACACACACACACAGCGAGGGGGACACACACAGCGAGGGAGCGATACGCTCATATAGAGCGAGGGAGGGACACACTCGCAATCATTGAGGGGGGCACGCACACAGCGAGGGAGGGACACGCACACACAGCGAGAGAGGGACACGCACACACAGCGAGGGAGGGACACGCACACACACAGCGAGGGAGGGACACGCACACACACAGCGAGGGAGGGATACGCACACACACACAGCGAGGGAGGGACACGCACACACACAGCGAGTGAGAGACACGCACACACAGCGAGGGAGGGACACGCACACACAGCGAGGGAGTGACACGCACACACAGCGAGGGAGTGACACGCACACACACAGCGAGGGAGGGACACGCACACACAGCGAGGGAGTGATACGCACACACAGCGAGGGAGTGACACGCACACACACAGCGAGGAGGGACACGCACACACACAGCGAGGGAGGGACATGCACACACAGCGAGGGAGGGACATGCACACACACAGCGAGGGAGGGACATGCACACACAGCGAGGGAGGGACATGCACACACAGCGAGGGAGGGACACGCACATACACAGCGAGGGAGGACACTCACACACACAGAGAGGGAGGGACACGCACACACACAGCGAGGGAGGGAAATGCACACACATAGCGAGAGAGGGACACGCACACACACAGCGAGGGAGTGACACGCACACACACAGCGAGGGGGACACACACAGCGAGGGGGACACACACAGCGAGGGAGCGATACGCTCATATAGAGCGAGGGAGGGACACACTCGCAATCATTGAGGGGGGCACGCACACAGCGAGGGAGGGACACGCACACACAGCGAGGGAGGGACACGCACACACAGGGAGGGAGGGACACACACACACACAGTGAGGGAGGGACACACACACACACACACAGCGAGGGAGGGACACGCACACACACAGCGAGGGAGAGAAACGCACACACACAGCGAGGGAGAGAAACGCACACACACAGCGAGAGAGGGTCACGCACGCACACATACACAGCGAGGGAGGGACACACACACACACACACACACACAGCGAGGGAGGGAAACACACACACACACACACAGCGAGGGAGGGACACACACACACACAGCGAGGCAGGGACACACACACACAAGAGGAATATGAACACACACCAAGGGAGGGACACGCACACACTCAAACACACACAGCGAGGGAGGGACACACACACACAGCGAGGGAGGGACACGCACACACACACACACAGCGAGGGAGGAACACGCACACACAGCGAGGGAGGGACACGCACACACACACACACACACAGCGAGGGAGGAACACGCACACACAGCGAGGGAGGGACACGCACACACACAGCGAGCGAGGGACACGCACACACAGCGAGGGAGGGACAAGCACACACAGAGCGAGGGAGGGACACGCACACACAGCGAGGGAAGGACACACACACACACACACAGTGAGGGAGGGACACACACACACACACAGTGAGGGAGGGACACACACACACACACACACAGCGAGGGAGGGACACGCACACACACAGCGAGGGAGAGAAACGCACACACACAGCGAGGGAGGGACACGCACGCACACAGCGAGGGAGGGACACGCACGCACACAGCGAGGGAGGGACAGACACACACACACCGCGAGGGAGGGACACGCACACACACAGTGAGGGAGAGACACGCACACACAACGAGGGAGGGACACGCACACACAGCGAGGGATAGACACGCACACACAGCGAGGGAGGGACACGCACACACAGCGAGGGAGGGACACGCACACACAGCGAGGGAGGGACACGCACACACACAGCGAGGGAGGGACACGCACACACACAGCGAGGGAGGGACACGCACACACAGCGAGGGAGGGACACGCACACACACAGCGAGGGAGAGAAACGCACACACACAGCGAGGGAGGGACACGCACACACAGCGAGGGAGGGACACGCACACACAACGAGGGAGGGACACGCACACATACAGCGAGGGAGGGACACTCAAACACACAGCGAGGGAGGGACACGCACACACACAGCGAGGAGCGACACACACACACAGCGAGGAGGGACACGCACACACAGCGAGGGAGGGACATGCACGCACACAGCGAGGGAGGGACACGCACGCACACACACACACTCACGAGGGAGGGGCACGCACGCACACACACACACACACACATACACACGAGGGAGGGACACGCACACACACACGAGGGAGGGACACGAACACAGTGAGGGAGGGACACGCACACACAGCGAGGGAGGGACACACACACACACACACACACACAGTGAGGGAGGGACACACACACACACAGTGAGGGAGGGACACACACACACAAACACAGCGAGGGAGGGACACGCACACACACAGCGAGGGAGAGAAACGCACACACACAGCGAGGGAGGGACACGCACGCACACAGCGAGGGAGGGATACGCACACACACACAGCGAGGGAGGGACACGCACACACACAGCGAGTGAGAGACACGCACACACAGCGAGGGAGGGACACGCACACACAGCGAGGGAGTGACACGCACACACAGCGAGGGAGTGACACGCACACACACAGCGAGGGAGGGACACGCACACACAGCGAGGGAGTGATACGCACACACAGCGAGGGAGTGACACGCACACACACAGCGAGGAGGGACACGCACACACACAGCGAGGGAGGGACATGCACACACAGCGAGGGAGGGACATGCACACACACAGCGAGGGAGGGACATGCACACACAGCGAGGGAGGGACATGCACACACAGCGAGGGAGGGACACGCACATACACAGCGAGGGAGGACACTCACACACACAGAGAGGGAGGGACACGCACACACACAGCGAGGGAGGGAAATGCACACACATAGCGAGAGAGGGACACGCACACACACAGCGAGGGAGTGACACGCACACACACAGCGAGGGGGACACACACAGCGAGGGGGACACACACAGCGAGGGAGCGATACGCTCATATAGAGCGAGGGAGGGACACACTCGCAATCATTGAGGGGGGCACGCACACAGCGAGGGAGGGACACGCACACACAGCGAGGGAGGGACACGCACACACAGGGAGGGAGGGACACACACACACACAGTGAGGGAGGGACACACACACACACACACAGCGAGGGAGGGACACGCACACACACAGCGAGGGAGAGAAACGCACACACACAGCGAGGGAGAGAAACGCACACACACAGCGAGAGAGGGTCACGCACGCACACATACACAGCGAGGGAGGGACACACACACACACACACACACACAGCGAGGGAGGGAAACACACACACACACACACAGCGAGGGAGGGACACACACACACACAGCGAGGCAGGGACACACACACACAAGAGGAATATGAACACACACCAAGGGAGGGACACGCACACACTCAAACACACACAGCGAGGGAGGGACACACACACACAGCGAGGGAGGGACACGCACACACACACACACAGCGAGGGAGGAACACGCACACACAGCGAGGGAGGGACACGCACACACACACACACACACAGCGAGGGAGGAACACGCACACACAGCGAGGGAGGGACACGCACACACACAGCGAGCGAGGGACACGCACACACAGCGAGGGAGGGACAAGCACACACAGAGCGAGGGAGGGACACGCACACACAGCGAGGGAAGGACACACACACACACACACAGTGAGGGAGGGACACACACACACACACAGTGAGGGAGGGACACACACACACACACACACAGCGAGGGAGGGACACGCACACACACAGCGAGGGAGAGAAACGCACACACACAGCGAGGGAGGGACACGCACGCACACAGCGAGGGAGGGACACGCACGCACACAGCGAGGGAGGGACAGACACACACACACCGCGAGGGAGGGACACGCACACACACAGTGAGGGAGAGACACGCACACACAACGAGGGAGGGACACGCACACACAGCGAGGGATAGACACGCACACACAGCGAGGGAGGGACACGCACACACAGCGAGGGAGGGACACGCACACACAGCGAGGGAGGGACACGCACACACACAGCGAGGGAGGGACACGCACACACACAGCGAGGGAGGGACACGCACACACAGCGAGGGAGGGACACGCACACACACAGCGAGGGAGAGAAACGCACACACACAGCGAGGGAGGGACACGCACACACAGCGAGGGAGGGACACGCACACACGAGGGAGGGACACGCACACATACAGCGAGGGAGGGACACTCAAACACACAGCGAGGGAGGGACACGCACACACACAGCGAGGAGCGACACACACACACAGCGAGGAGGGACACGCACACACAGCGAGGGAGGGACATGCACGCACACAGCGAGGGAGGGACACGCACGCACACACACACACTCACGAGGGAGGGGCACGCACGCACACACACACACACACACATACACACGAGGGAGGGACACGCACACACACACGAGGGAGGGACACGAACACAGTGAGGGAGGGACACGCACACACAGCGAGGGAGGGACACACACACACACACACACACACAGTGAGGGAGGGACACACACACACACAGTGAGGGAGGGACACACACACACAAACACAGCGAGGGAGGGACACGCACACACACAGCGAGGGAGAGAAACGCACACACACAGCGAGGGAGGGACACGCACGCACACAGCGAGGGAGGGACACGCACGCACACAGCGAGGGAGGGTCACGCACGCATACATACACAGCGAGGGAGGGACACACACACACACACACACACACACACACACACAGCGAGGGAGGGAAACACACACACACACACACACAGCGAGGGAGGGACACACACACACACAGCGAGGCAGGGACACACACACACACACAGCGAGGCAGGGACACACACACACAACAAAAGAGGAATATGCACACACACCAAGGGAGGGACACGCACACACTCAAACACACACAGCGAGGGAGGGACACGCACACACACACACACAGCGAGGGAGGAACACGCACACACAGCGAGGGAGGGACACGCACACACACAGCGAGCGAGGGACACGCACACACAGCGAGGGAGGGACAAGCACACACAGAGCGAGGGAGGGACACGCACACACAGCGAGGGAAGGACACACACACACACACACACACACACACAGTGAGGGAGGGACACACACACACACAGTGAGGGAGGGACACACACACACACACACACAGCGAGGGAGGGACACGCACACACACAGCGAGGGAGAGAAACGCACACACACAGCGAGGGAGGGACACGCACGCACACAGCGAGGGAGGGACACGCACGCACACAGCGAGGGAGGGACAGACACACACACACCGCGAGGGAGGGACACGCACACACACAGTGAGGGAGAGACACGCACACACAACGAGGGAGGGACACGCACACACAGCGAGGGATAGACACACACACACAGCGAGGGAGGGACACGCACACACAGCGAGGAAGGGACACGCACACACACAGCGAGGGAGGGACACGCACACACACAGCGAGGGAGGGACACGCACACACAGCGAGGGAGGGACACGCACACACACAGCGAGGGAGAGAAACGCACACACACAGCGAGGGAGGGACACGCACACACAGCGAGGGAGGGACCCGCACCCACAGCGAGGGAGGGACACGCACACATACAGCGAGGGAGGGACACTCAAACACACAGCGAAGGAGGGACACGCACACACACAGCGAGGAGGGGCACACACACACAGCGAGGAGGGACACGCACACACAGCGAGGGAGGGACACGCACACACACAGCGAGGGAGGAACACGCACACAGTGAGGGACGCACACACAGCGAGGGAGGGACACACACACACACACACACACATACACAGCGAGGGAGGGACACACAAACACACACACACACAGCGAGGGAGGGACACACACACACATACACAGCGAGGGAGGGACACACACACACACACACACACACACCCACACACACACAGCGAGGGAGGGACACACACACACAACAAAAGAGGAATATGCACACACACCAAGGCAGGGACACACACACACACACACACACACACACAGCGAGGGAGGGACACGCACACACACACACACACACACACCGAGGGAGGGACACACACACACAGCGAGGGAGGGACGCACACACACACAGCGAGGGAGGGCACACACACACAGCGAGGGAGGGACACACACAGCGAGGGAGGGACACACACACAGCGAGGAGGACACACACATACACACACACACACACACACACAGCGAGGGAGGGACACACACACACACAGCGAGGGAGGGACACATACACACACACAGCGAGGGAGGGATACACAAACACAGAGCGAGGGAGGGACACACACAAACACACACACACAGTGAGGGGTCACGCACACAGCAAGGGACGGACATGCACGCACACAGCGAGGGAGGGACACGCACGCACACACACACACTCACGAGGGAGGGGCACGCACGCACACACACACACACACACACACACACGAGGGAGGGACACGAACACACACACGAGGGAGGGACACGCACGCGCGCACACACACACGAGGGAGGGAACGAACACAGTGAGGGACACACACAGCGAGGGAGGGACACGAACGCACACAGCGAGGGAGGGACACGCACACACACAGCGAGGAAGGGACACGCACACCACGAGGGAGGGACACGCACACACACAGCGAGGGAGGGACACGCACACACACAGCGAGGGAGGGACACACACACATACACAGCGAGGGAGGGACACACACACAGCGAGGGAGGGACACGCACACACACAGCGAGGGGGGACACGCACACACACAGCGAGGGAGGGACACGCACACACACAGCAAGGGAGGGACATGCACACACACAGCGAGAGAGGGACACGCACACACACAGCGAGGGAGCGACACGCACACACACAGCGAGGGGGACACACACAGCGAGGGAGCGATACGCTCATATAGAGCAAGGGAGGGACACACTCGCAATCATTGAGGGGGGCACGCACACAGCGAGGGAGGGACACGCGCACACAGCGAGGGAGGGACACGCACACACAGCGAGGGAGGGAACACACACACAGCGAGGGAGGGACACGCACACACACAGCCAGGGAGGGACAAGCACACTCAGCGAGGGAGGGACACGCACACACAGCGACGAGGGACGGACACGCACACACACACAGCGAGGGAGGCACACGCACACACGCAGCGAGGGAGGGACACGCACACACTCTAAGAGTGAGAGACATGCACTCCCATAGCAAGGGAGGGACTCACACACACATTAACAGCGAGGTAGGGACATGCATGCACACACACACACTCACGAGGGAGGGGCACGCACGCACACACACACACACACACATACACACGAGGGAGGGACACGCACACACACACGAGGGAGGGACACGAACACAGTGAGGGACACACAGCGAGGGAGGGACACGCACGCACACACACACACACGAGGGAGGGACACGCACACACACACGAGGGAGGGACACGCAGGCGCACACACACACACGAGGGAGGGACACGCACACACACACACACGAGGGAGGGACACGAACACAGTGAGGGACACACACAGCGAGGGAGTGACACGCACGCACACAGCGAGGGAGGGACACGCACACACACAGCGAGTGGGAACACGCACACACACAGCGAGGGAGGGACACGCACACACACAGCGAGGGAGGGACACACACACAGCGAGGGAGGGACACACACACACACAGCGAGGGAGGGAAATGCACACACATAGCGAGAGAGGGACACGCACACACACAGCGAGGGAGTGACACGCACACACACAGCGAGGGGGACACACACAGCGAGGGAGGGATACACACACACACAGCGAGGGGGACACACACACACACAGCGAGGGGGACACACACAGCGAGGGAGCGATACGCTCATATAGAGCGAGGGAGGGACACACTCGCAATCATTGAGGGGGGCACGCACACAGCGAGGGAGGGACACGCACACACAGCGAGGGAGGGACACGCACACACAGCGAGGGAGGGACACGCACACACAGCGAGGGAGGGACACGCACACACACAGCCAGGGAGGGACGCGCACACACACAGAGAGGGAGGGACACGCAAACACACAGCGAGGGAGGGACACACACACACACAGCGAGGGAGGGACACGCACACACAGCGAGGGAGGGACACGCACACACACAGCGAGGGAGGAACATGCACACAGTGAGGGATGCACACTCAGCGAGGGAGGGACACACACGCACACACAGTGAGGGAGGGACACACACACACACACAGTGAGGGAGGGACACACACACACACACAGCGAGGGAGGGAAACACACACACACACACACACACACACACACAGCGAGGGAGGGACACACACACACACACAGCGAGGCAGGGACACACACACACACACACACACAGACAACAAAAGAGGAATATGCACACACACCAATGGAAGGACACGCACACACACACAGTAAGGGAGGGACACACACACAGCGAGGGAGGGACACACACACACACAGCGAGGGAGGGACACACACACACACAGCGAGGGAGGGACACACACACAGCGAGGGAGGGACACACATACACACACAGCGAGGGAGGGACACACACACACACACAGCGAGGGAGGGACACACACACACACACAACGAGGGAGGGACACACACACACACACACATACACACAGCGAGGGAGGGACACACACAGCGAGGGAGGGACACACACACACACACACACACACACAGTGAGGGGTCACGCACACAGCAAGGGACGGACATGCACGCACACAGCGAGGGAGGGACACGCACGCACACACAGTGAGTGAGGGACACACACACACACACACAGCGAGGGACACACACAACAAAAGAGGAATATGCACACACACCAAGGGAGGGACACACACACACACACACACACACACACACAGCGAGGGAGGGACACGCACACACACACACAGCGAGGGAGGTACACGCACAAACACAGTGAGGGAGGGACACGCACACACACAGCGAGGGAGGGACACGAACACACACAGCGAGGGAGGTACACGCACACACACAGCGAGGGAGGGACATGCACACACACAGCGAGAGAGGGACACGCGCACACTCAGCGAGGGAGTGACACACACACACACAGCGAGGGGGACACACACAGCGAGGGAGCGATACGCTCATATAGAGCGAGGGAGGGTCACACTCGCAATCATTGAGGGGGGCACGCACACAGCGAGGGAGGGACACGCGCACACAGCGAGGGAGGGACACGCACACACAGCGAGGGAGGGAACGCACACACAGCGAGGGAGGGACACGCACGCACACAGCGAGGGAGGGACACGCACACACAGCGAGGGAGGGATACGCACACACAACGAGGGAGGGATACGCACACACAGCGAGGGAGGGACACGCACACTCAGCGAGGGAGGGACACGCACACTCAGCGAGGGAGGGACACGCACACACACAGCGAGGGAGGGACACGCACACACACAGCGAGGGAGGGACAAGCACACTCAGCGAGGGAGGGACACGCACACACAGCGACGAGGGACGGACACGCACACACACACAGCGAGGGAGGGACACGCACACACGCAGCGAGGGAGGGACACCCATACACTGTAAGAGTGAGAGACATGCACTCCCATAGCAAGGGAGGGACTCACACACACATTAACAGCGAGGTAGGGACACGCATGCACACAGCGAGGGAGGGACACGCGCACACATTGAGGGAGGAACACACTCACAACGAGGGAGACACACACACACACACAGCGAGGGTGGGGCCCGCGCACTCAGCGAGGGAGGGACTCGCGCACACACCAAGGGAGGGATACGCTCACACACAGTGAGAGAGGAACACACACAGACAGTGAGGCAGGGACACGCACAGACATACACAGCGAGGAAGGTACACACACGCAAACACACACACACACACACACACACACACAAGTGGGGGACACGCACACACTGCAAGGGAGTTGCACGCACACACAGCGAGGGAGGTACACACACACACACCACAAGTGGGGGACACGCATAAAACGCAAGGCAGGGACACGCATGCACAGCGAGGGAGCGACACGCTCACACACAGAGAGGGAGGGACACGCACGCACACAGCGAGGGAGGGACACGTACGCACACAGTGAGGGGGACACGCACACACACAGCGAGGGAGGGACATGCACACACAGCGAGGGAGGGACACACACACATAGGGAGGGAGGGACACGCACACACAGCGAGGGAGGGAAACACACACACACACACACACACACACAGCGAGGGAGGGACACACACACACACAGCGTGGGAGGGACACACACACACACACACAGCGAGGGAGGGACACACACACACACACACAACGAGGGAGGGACACGCACACAGCGAGGGAGGGACACGCACACACAGCGAGGGAGGGACACACACACACAGCAAGGGAGGGACACACACACACAGCAAGGGAGGGACACACACACACACACACAGAGCGACGGAGGGACGGACACACACACACACACAGCGAGGGAGGGACACACACACACACACGGCGTGGGAGGGACACACACACACAGCGACGGAGGGACACACACACACACACACAGCGAGGGAGGGACACACACACACACACAGCGAGGGAGGGACACACACACACACACACAGCGAGGGAGGTTCACACACACACACACACACACAAAGACGGAGGGACACACACACACACACACACACACACACACACACACAGCGAGGGAGGGACACACACACACAGCGAGGGAGGGACACACACACACACACACACACTCACCCAGCGAGGGAGGGACACACACACACACTCACCCAGCGAGGGAGGGACACACACACATACACACAGCGACGGAAGGACACGCGCACACGCAAAGACGGAGGGACACACACACAAACAAAGAGAGGGAGGGACGCGCACACACACACCGAGGGAGGGACACGCACACACACACAGCGAGAGAGGGACACGCACACACACACAGCGAGAGAGGGACACACACACACTCACAGCGAGGGAGGGACACGCACACACACAGCGAGGGAGGGACACGCGCACACACAGCGAGGGAGGGGCACGCGCACACACAGCGAGGGAGGGGCACGCACACACACAGCGAGGGAGGGACACGCTCATATCGAGCGAGAGAGGGACACACATGCCCACAGTGAAGGGGACACGCACACACGAGGGAGGGACACACACACACACGAGGGAGGGACACACACACACACGAGGGAGGGACACACACACACACACGAGGGAGGGACACACACACACACACACACACGAGGGAGGAATTAGATTAGATTAGATTAGATTAGATTACTTACAGTGTGGAAACAGGCCCTTCGGCCCAACAAGTCCACACCGCCCCGCCGAAGCGCAACCCACCCATATCCCTACACCTACATCTACCCCTTACCTAACACTACGGGCAATTTAGCATGGCCAATTCACCTAACCTGCACATCTTTGGACTGTGGGAGGAAACCGGAACATCCGGAGGAAACCCACGCAGACACGGGGAGAATGTGCAAACTCCACCCAGTCAGTCGCCTGAGGCGGGAAATGAACCAGGGTCTCTGGCCCTGTGAGGCAGCAGCACTAACCACTGTGCTACCGTGCCGCCCACTAACACACACACACACACACACGAGGGAGGGACACGCACTCACACAACGAGGGAGGGACACGCGCACACACACACAGCGTGGGAGGGACAGGCGCACATACACACACACAGAGCGAGGGAGGGACACACACACACACACACACACACACACACACACACACACAGAGCGAGGGAGGGACACGCACACACAGCGAGGGACGGACACGCACACACACAGCGAGGGAGGGACACGCGCACACACACACAGCGTGGGAGGGACAGGCACACACACACACACACACACAGAGCGAGGGAGGGACACACACACACACACACACACACACAGAGCGAGGGAGGGACACGCACACACAGCGAGGGACGGACACGCACACACAGCGAGGGACGGACACGCACACACACACAGCGAGGGAGGGACACGCACACACAGCGAGGGAGTGACACGCACACACACAGCGAGGGAGTGACACGCACACACACAGCGAGGGAGGGACACCCACACACACAGCGAGTTGGACACGCACACAGCGAGGGAGGGACATGTACGCACACAGCGAGAGAGGGACACACACACACACAGCGAGGGAGGGACATGCTCATATACAGCGACGGAGGGACACACACACACACACCGAGGGAGGGACACACACACACAGCGAGGGAGGGACACACGCACACACACAGCGAGGGAGGGACACGCACACACACAGTGAGGGAGGGACACGCACACACAGCGAGGGAGGGACACGCACACACACAGCGAGGGAGGAACACGCACAAACAGCGAGGGAGGGACATGCACACACAGCGAGGGAGGGACACGCACACACACAGAGCGAGGGAGGAACACGCACACAGTGAGGGACGCACACTCAGCGAGGGAGGGACACACACGCACACAGAGCGAGGGAGGGACACACACACACACACACACACACACACACACACACAGCGAGGGAGGAACACACAAACACACACACACACAGCAAGGGAGGGACACACACACACACAGCGAGGGAGGGACACACACACACACAGCGAGGCAGGGACACACACACACACACACACACACACACACACAGCGAGGGAGGGACACACACACACACAAAAAAAGAGGAATATGCACACACACCAAGGGAGGGGGACACACACACACACACACACACAGCGAGGGAGGGACACGCACACACACACACACAGCGAGGGAGGGACACACACACACAGCGAGGGAGGGACACACAGACACACAGCGAGGGAGGGACACGCACACACAGCGAGGGAGGGACACACACACACACACACACACACAGTGAGGGAGGGACACACACACACGCACACAGCGAGGGAGGGACACGCACGCACACGGTGAGGGGGACACGCACACACACAGCGAGGGAGGGACATGCACACACAGCGAGGGAGGGACACACACACATAGCGAGGGAGGGACACGCACACACAGCGAGGGAGGGACACACACACACACACACACAGCGAGGGAGGGACACACACACACACACACACACACAGCGAGGGAGGGACACACACACACACAGCGAGGGAGGGACACACACACAGCGACGGAGGGACACACGCACACACACAGCGAGGGACAGACACGCACACAGCGAGGGAGGGACACGCACACACAGCGAGGGAGGGACACACACACACAGCGAGGGAGGGACACACACACACAGCAAGGGAGGGACACACACACAGAGCGACGGAGGGACGGACACCCACACACACACAGCGATGGAGGGACACACACACACACACACGGCGTGGGAGGGACACACACACACACAGCGACGGAGGGACACACACACACACACAGCGAGGGAGGGACACACACACACACACACAGCGAGGGAGGGACACGCACACACAGCGAGGGAGGGACACGCACACACACAGCGAGGGAGGGACACGCACACACACAGCGAGGGAGGGACAAGCACACTCAGCGAGGGAGGGACACGCACACACAGCGACGAGGGACGGACACGCACACACACACAGCGAGGGAGGGACACGCACACACGCAGCGAGGGAGGGACACGCATACACTGTAAGAGTGAGAGACATGCACTCCCATAGCAAGGGAGGGACTCACACACACATTAACAGCGAGGTAGGGACACGCATGCACACAGCGAGGGAGGGACACGCGCACACATTGAGGGAGGAACACACTCACAACGAGGGAGACACACACACACACACAGCGAGGGAGGGACACGCACGCACACGGTGAGGGGGACACGCACACACACAGCGAGGGAGGGACATGCACACACAGCGAGGGAGGGACACACACACATAGCGAGGGAGGGACACGCACACACAGCGAGGGAGGGACACACACACACACACACACAGCGAGGGAGGGACACACACACACACAGCGAGGGAGGGACACACACACACACAGCGAGGGAGGGACACACACACAGCGACGGAGGGACACACGCACACACACAGCGAGGGACAGACACGCACACAGCGAGGGAGGGACACGCACACACAGCGAGGGAGGGACACACACACACAGCGAGGGAGGGACACACACACACAGCAAGGGAGGGACACACACACAGAGCGACGGAGGGACGGACACCCACACACACACAGCGATGGAGGGACACACACACACACACACGGCGTGGGAGGGACACACACACACACAGCGACGGAGGGACACACACACACACACAGCGAGGGAGGGACACACACACACACACACAGCGAGGGAGGGACACGCACACACAGCGAGGGAGGGACACGCACACACACAGCGAGGGAGGGACACGCACACACACAGCGAGGGAGGGACAAGCACACTCAGCGAGGGAGGGACACGCACACACAGCGACGAGGGACGGACACGCACACACACACAGCGAGGGAGGGACACGCACACACGCAGCGAGGGAGGGACACGCATACACTGTAAGAGTGAGAGACATGCACTCCCATAGCAAGGGAGGGACTCACACACACATTAACAGCGAGGTAGGGACACGCATGCACACAGCGAGGGAGGGACACGCGCACACATTGAGGGAGGAACACACTCACAACGAGGGAGACACACACACACACACAGCGAGGGAGGGACACGCACGCACACGGTGAGGGGGACACGCACACACACAGCGAGGGAGGGACATGCACACACAGCGAGGGAGGGACACACACACATAGCGAGGGAGGGACACGCACACACAGCGAGGGAGGGACACACACACACACACACACAGCGAGGGAGGGACACACACACACACACACACACACAGCGAGGGAGGGACACACACACACACAGCGAGGGAGGGACACACACACAGCGACGGAGGGACACACGCACACACACAGCGAGGGACAGACACGCACACAGCGAGGGAGGGACACGCACACACAGCGAGGGAGGGACACACACACACAGCGAGGGAGGGACACACACACACAGCAAGGAAGGGACACACACACAGAGCGACGGAGGGACGGACACCCACACACACACAGCGATGGAGGGACACACACACACACACACGGCGTGGGAGGGACACACACACACACAGCGACGGAGGGACACACACACACACACAGCGAGGGAGGGACACACACACACACACACAGCGAGGGAGGGACACGCACACACAGCGAGGGAGGGACACGCACACACACAGCGAGGGAGGGACACGCACACACACAGCGAGGGAGGGACAAGCACACTCAGCGAGGGAGGGACACGCACACACAGCGACGAGGGACGGACACGCACACACACACAGCGAGGGAGGGACACGCACACACGCAGCGAGGGAGGGACACGCATACACTGTAAGAGTGAGAGACATGCACTCCCATAGCAAGGGAGGGACTCACACACACATTAACAGCGAGGTAGGGACACGCATGCACACAGCGAGGGAGGGACACGCGCACACATTGAGGGAGGAACACACTCACAACGAGGGAGACACACACACACACACAGCGAGGGTGGGGCCCGCGCACTCAGCGAGGGAGGGACTCGCGCACACACCAAGGGAGGGATACGCTCACACACAGTGAGAGAGGAACACACACAGACAGTGAGGCAGGGACACGCACAGACATACACAGCGAGGAAGGTACACACACGCAAACACACACACACACACACACACACACACACAAGTGGGGGACACGCACACACTGCAAGGGAGTTGCACGCACACACAGCGAGGGAGGTACACACACACACACCACAAGTGGGGGACACGCATAAAACGCAAGGCAGGGACACGCATGCACAGCGAGGGAGCGACACGCTCACACACAGAGAGGGAGGGACACGCACGCACACAGCGAGGGAGGGACACGTACGCACACAGTGAGGGGGACACGCACACACACAGCGAGGGAGGGACATGCACACACAGCGAGGGAGGGACACACACACACACACACACAGCGAGGGAGGGACACGCACACACAGCGAGGGAGGGACACGCACACACACAGCGAGGGAGGGACACGCACACACACAGCGAGGGAGGGACAAGCACACTCAGCGAGGGAGGGACACGCACACACAGCGACGAGGGACGGACACACACACACACACAGCGAGGGAGGGACACACACACACACAGCGAGGGAGGGACACACACACACACACACACAGCGAGGGAGGGACGCGCACACACACACCGAGGGAGGGACACGCACACACACACAGCGAGAGAGGGACACGCACACACACACAGCGAGAGAGGGACACACACACACTCACAGCGAGGGAGGGACACGCACACACACAGCGAGGGAGGGACACGCGCACACACAGCGAGGGAGGGGCACGCGCACACACAGCGAGGGAGGGGCACGCACACACACAGCGAGGGAGGGACACGCTCATATCGAGCGAGAGAGGGACACACATGCCCACAGTGAAGGGGACACGCACACACGAGGGAGGGACACACACACACACGAGGGAGGGACACACACACACACGAGGGAGGGACACACACACACACACGAGGGAGGGACACACACACACACACACACACGAGGGAGGAATTAGATTAGATTAGATTAGATTAGATTACTTACAGTGTGGAAACAGGCCCTTCGGCCCAACAAGTCCACACCGCCCCGCCGAAGCGCAACCCACCCATATCCCTACACCTACATCTACCCCTTACCTAACACTACGGGCAATTTAGCATGGCCAATTCACCTAACCTGCACATCTTTGGACTGTGGGAGGAAACCGGAACATCCGGAGGAAACCCACGCAGACACGGGGAGAATGTGCAAACTCCACCCAGTCAGTCGCCTGAGGCGGGAAATGAACCAGGGTCTCTGGCCCTGTGAGGCAGCAGCACTAACCACTGTGCTACCGTGCCGCCCACTAACACACACACACACACACACGAGGGAGGGACACGCACTCACACAACGAGGGAGGGACACGCGCACACACACACAGCGTGGGAGGGACAGGCGCACATACACACACACAGAGCGAGGGAGGGACACACACACACACACACACACACACACACACACACACACAGAGCGAGGGAGGGACACGCACACACAGCGAGGGACGGACACGCACACACACAGCGAGGGAGGGACACGCGCACACACACACAGCGTGGGAGGGACAGGCACACACACACACACACACACAGAGCGAGGGAGGGACACACACACACACACACACACACACAGAGCGAGGGAGGGACACGCACACACAGCGAGGGACGGACACGCACACACAGCGAGGGACGGACACGCACACACACACAGCGAGGGAGGGACACGCACACACAGCGAGGGAGTGACACGCACACACACAGCGAGGGAGTGACACGCACACACACAGCGAGGGAGGGACACCCACACACACAGCGAGTTGGACACGCACACAGCGAGGGAGGGACATGTACGCACACAGCGAGAGAGGGACACACACACACACAGCGAGGGAGGGACATGCTCATATACAGCGACGGAGGGACACACACACACACACCGAGGGAGGGACACACACACACAGCGAGGGAGGGACACACGCACACACACAGCGAGGGAGGGACACGCACACACACAGTGAGGGAGGGACACGCACACACAGCGAGGGAGGGACACGCACACACACAGCGAGGGAGGAACACGCACAAACAGCGAGGGAGGGACATGCACACACAGCGAGGGAGGGACACGCACACACACAGAGCGAGGGAGGAACACGCACACAGTGAGGGACGCACACTCAGCGAGGGAGGGACACACACGCACACAGAGCGAGGGAGGGACACACACACACACACACACACACACACACACACACAGCGAGGGAGGAACACACAAACACACACACACACAGCAAGGGAGGGACACACACACACACAGCGAGGGAGGGACACACACACACACAGCGAGGCAGGGACACACACACACACACACACACACACACACACAGCGAGGGAGGGACACACACACACACAAAAAAAGAGGAATATGCACACACACCAAGGGAGGGGGACACACACACACACACACACACAGCGAGGGAGGGACACGCACACACACACACACAGCGAGGGAGGGACACACACACACAGCGAGGGAGGGACACACAGACACACAGCGAGGGAGGGACACGCACACACAGCGAGGGAGGGACACACACACACACACACACACACAGTGAGGGAGGGACACACACACACGCACACAGCGAGGGAGGGACACGCACGCACACGGTGAGGGGGACACGCACACACACAGCGAGGGAGGGACATGCACACACAGCGAGGGAGGGACACACACACATAGCGAGGGAGGGACACGCACACACAGCGAGGGAGGGACACACACACACACACACACAGCGAGGGAGGGACACACACACACACACACACACAGCGAGGGAGGGACACACACACACACAGCGAGGGAGGGACACACACACAGCGACGGAGGGACACACGCACACACACAGCGAGGGACAGACACGCACACAGCGAGGGAGGGACACGCACACACAGCGAGGGAGGGACACACACACACAGCGAGGGAGGGACACACACACACAGCAAGGGAGGGACACACACACAGAGCGACGGAGGGACGGACACCCACACACACACAGCGATGGAGGGACACACACACACACACACGGCGTGGGAGGGACACACACACACACAGCGACGGAGGGACACACACACACACACAGCGAGGGAGGGACACACACACACACACACAGCGAGGGAGGGACACGCACACACAGCGAGGGAGGGACACGCACACACACAGCGAGGGAGGGACACGCACACACACAGCGAGGGAGGGACAAGCACACTCAGCGAGGGAGGGACACGCACACACAGCGACGAGGGACGGACACGCACACACACACAGCGAGGGAGGGACACGCACACACGCAGCGAGGGAGGGACACGCATACACTGTAAGAGTGAGAGACATGCACTCCCATAGCAAGGGAGGGACTCACACACACATTAACAGCGAGGTAGGGACACGCATGCACACAGCGAGGGAGGGACACGCGCACACATTGAGGGAGGAACACACTCACAACGAGGGAGACACACACACACACACAGCGAGGGAGGGACACGCACGCACACGGTGAGGGGGACACGCACACACACAGCGAGGGAGGGACATGCACACACAGCGAGGGAGGGACACACACACATAGCGAGGGAGGGACACGCACACACAGCGAGGGAGGGACACACACACACACACACACAGCGAGGGAGGGACACACACACACACAGCGAGGGAGGGACACACACACACACAGCGAGGGAGGGACACACACACAGCGACGGAGGGACACACGCACACACACAGCGAGGGACAGACACGCACACAGCGAGGGAGGGACACGCACACACAGCGAGGGAGGGACACACACACACAGCGAGGGAGGGACACACACACACAGCAAGGGAGGGACACACACACAGAGCGACGGAGGGACGGACACCCACACACACACAGCGATGGAGGGACACACACACACACACACGGCGTGGGAGGGACACACACACACACAGCGACGGAGGGACACACACACACACACAGCGAGGGAGGGACACACACACACACACACAGCGAGGGAGGGACACGCACACACAGCGAGGGAGGGACACGCACACACACAGCGAGGGAGGGACACGCACACACACAGCGAGGGAGGGACAAGCACACTCAGCGAGGGAGGGACACGCACACACAGCGACGAGGGACGGACACGCACACACACACAGCGAGGGAGGGACACGCACACACGCAGCGAGGGAGGGACACGCATACACTGTAAGAGTGAGAGACATGCACTCCCATAGCAAGGGAGGGACTCACACACACATTAACAGCGAGGTAGGGACACGCATGCACACAGCGAGGGAGGGACACGCGCACACATTGAGGGAGGAACACACTCACAACGAGGGAGACACACACACACACACAGCGAGGGAGGGACACGCACGCACACGGTGAGGGGGACACGCACACACACAGCGAGGGAGGGACATGCACACACAGCGAGGGAGGGACACACACACATAGCGAGGGAGGGACACGCACACACAGCGAGGGAGGGACACACACACACACACACACAGCGAGGGAGGGACACACACACACACACACACACACAGCGAGGGAGGGACACACACACACACAGCGAGGGAGGGACACACACACAGCGACGGAGGGACACACGCACACACACAGCGAGGGACAGACACGCACACAGCGAGGGAGGGACACGCACACACAGCGAGGGAGGGACACACACACACAGCGAGGGAGGGA
This sequence comes from Chiloscyllium punctatum, assembly GCF_047496795.1. Lineage (NCBI taxonomy): Eukaryota > Metazoa > Chordata > Chondrichthyes > Orectolobiformes > Hemiscylliidae > Chiloscyllium > Chiloscyllium punctatum. The sequence goes on along the minus strand of NC_092772.1, from coordinate 70,716,405 downwards.
CACACACACACAGCAAGGAAGGGACACACACACAGAGCGACGGAGGGACGGACACCCACACACACACAGCGATGGAGGGACACACACACACACACACGGCGTGGGAGGGACACACACACACACAGCGACGGAGGGACACACACACACACACAGCGAGGGAGGGACACACACACACACACACAGCGAGGGAGGGACACGCACACACAGCGAGGGAGGGACACGCACACACACAGCGAGGGAGGGACACGCACACACACAGCGAGGGAGGGACAAGCACACTCAGCGAGGGAGGGACACGCACACACAGCGACGAGGGACGGACACGCACACACACACAGCGAGGGAGGGACACGCACACACGCAGCGAGGGAGGGACACGCATACACTGTAAGAGTGAGAGACATGCACTCCCATAGCAAGGGAGGGACTCACACACACATTAACAGCGAGGTAGGGACACGCATGCACACAGCGAGGGAGGGACACGCGCACACATTGAGGGAGGAACACACTCACAACGAGGGAGACACACACACACACACAGCGAGGGTGGGGCCCGCGCACTCAGCGAGGGAGGGACTCGCGCACACACCAAGGGAGGGATACGCTCACACACAGTGAGAGAGGAACACACACAGACAGTGAGGCAGGGACACGCACAGACATACACAGCGAGGAAGGTACACACACGCAAACACACACACACACACACACACACACACACAAGTGGGGGACACGCACACACTGCAAGGGAGTTGCACGCACACACAGCGAGGGAGGTACACACACACACACCACAAGTGGGGGACACGCATAAAACGCAAGGCAGGGACACGCATGCACAGCGAGGGAGCGACACGCTCACACACAGAGAGGGAGGGACACGCACGCACACAGCGAGGGAGGGACACGTACGCACACAGTGAGGGGGACACGCACACACACAGCGAGGGAGGGACATGCACACACAGCGAGGGAGGGACACACACACACACACACACAGCGAGGGAGGGACACGCACACACAGCGAGGGAGGGACACGCACACACACAGCGAGGGAGGGACACGCACACACACAGCGAGGGAGGGACAAGCACACTCAGCGAGGGAGGGACACGCACACACAGCGACGAGGGACGGACACACACACACACACAGCGAGGGAGGGACACACACACACACAGCGAGGGAGGGACACACACACACAGCGAGGGAGGGACACACACACACACACAGCGAGGGAGGGACACACACACACACAGCGAGGGAGGTTCACACACACACACACACACCCACAAAGACGGAGGGACACACACACAAACAAAGAGAGGGAGGGACACACACACACACACACACACACACACACACACACACACACACACACACACACACAGCGAGGGAGGGACACACACACACACACACACACACACACACACACACACACTCACCCAGCGAGGGAGGGACACACACACACACCCAGCGAGGGAGGGACACACACACATACACACAGCGACGGAAGGACATGCACACACACAAAGACGGAGGGACACACACACAAACAAAGAGAGGGAGGGACGCGCACACACACACCGAGGGAGGGACACGCACACACACACAGCGAGAGAGGGACACGCACACACACACAGCGAGAGAGGGACACACACACACTCACAGCGAGGGAGGGACACGCACACACACACGGAGGGAGGGACACGCACACACTGCGAGGGAGGGATACACACACACAGCGAGGGAGGGACACGCGCACACACAGCGAGGGAGGGGCACGCGCACACACAGCGAGGGAGGGGCACGCGCACATACAGCGAGGGAGGGGCACGCACACACACAGCGAGGGAGGGGCACGCACACACACAGCGAGGGAGGGACACGCTCATATCGAGCGAGAGAGGGACACACATGCACACAGTGAAGGGGACACGCACACACGAGGGAGGGACACACACACACACGAGGGAGGGACACACACACACACACACGAGGGAGGGACACACACACACACACACGAGGGAGGGACACACACACACACAGGCACGAGGGAGGAATTAGATTAGATTAGATTAGATTACTTACAGTGTGGAAACAGGCCCTTCGGCCCAACAAGTCCACACCGCCCCGCCGAAGCGCAACCCACCCATATCCCTACACCTACATCTACCCCTTACCTAACACTACGGGCAATTTAGCATGGCCAATTCACCTAACCTGCACATCTTTGGACTGTGGGAGGAAACCGGAACACCCAGAGGAAACCCACGCAGACACGGGGAGAATGTGCAATCTCCACACAGTCAGTCGCCTGAGGCGGGAAATGAACCTGGGTCTCTGGCGCTGTGAGGCAGCAGCACTAACCACTGTGCTACCGTGCCGCCCACTAACACACACACACACACACGAGGGAGGGACACGCACTCACACAGCGAGGTAGGGGCATGCACACACACAGCGAGGGAGGGACACGCGCACACACACACAGCGTGGGAGGGACAGGCACACACACACACACACACACACACACACACACACAGAGCGAGGGAGGGACACACACACACACACAGAGCGAGGGAGGGACACACACACACAGCGAGGGACGGACACGCACACACACAGCGAGGGAGGGACATGCAAACACACACAGCGAGGGAGGGACACGCACACACACAGCGAGGGAGGGACACGCACACACACAGCGAGGGAGGGACACGCACACACACAGCGAGGGAGTGACACGCACACACACAGCGAGGGAGTGACACGCACACACACAGCGAGGGAGGGACACGCACACACACAGCGAGGGAGGGACACGCGCGCACACACACAGCGTGGGAGGGACAGGCACACACACACACACACACACAGAGCGAGGGAGGGACACACACACACACACACACACACACACACACACACACACACACAGAGGGAGGGACACGCACACACAGCGAGGGAGTGACACGCACACACACTGCGAGGGAGTGACACGCACACACACAGCGAGGTAGGGGCACGCACACACACAGCGAGGGAGGGACACGCGCACACACACACAGCGTGGGAGGGACAGGCACACACACACACACACACACACAGAGCGAGGGAGGGACACACACACACACACACACACACACACAGAGCGAGGGAGGGACACGCACACACAGCGAGGGACGGACACGCACACACAGCGAGGGAGGGACACGCACACACACAGCGAGGGAGTGACACGCACACACACAGCGAGGGAGGGACACGCACATACACCGCGAGGGAGGGACACGCACACACACAGTGAGGGAGGGACACGCACACACACAGCGAGGGAGGGACACGCACACACACAGCGAGGGAGGGACACCCACACACACAGCGAGTTGGACACGCACACAGCGAGGGAGGGACATGTACGCACACAGCGAGAGAGGGACACACACACACACAGCGAGCGAGGGACATGCTCATATACAGCGACGGAGGGACACACACACACCCACACCGAGGGAGGGACACACACACACAGCGAGGGAGGGACACACGCACACCCACAGCGAGGAAGGGACACACGCACACCCACAGCGAGGTAGGGGGACGCGCGCACACAGTAAGGGAGGGACACGCTCACAAACAGCGAGGGAGGGACACACACACACATCGAAGGAGGGACACGCTCATATCCAGCGAGGGAGGGAGACGCACACACAGTGAGGGAGGGACATGCACACACACACACACACACACACACACACACACACAAAAAACGAGGCGGGACACGCGCACACAGCGAGGGAGGGACAAGCACACACACAGCGAGGGAGGGACACGCACACAAACAGCGAGGGAGCGATACGCTAATATAGAGCGAGGGAGGGACACACTCGCAATCATTGAGGGGGGCACGCACATAGCGACGGAGGGACACGCACACACAGCGAGGGAGGGAACGCACACACAGCGAGGGAGGAACACACACACAGCGAGGGAGGAACACACACACACACAGCGAGGGAGAGACACACACACACACAACGAGGGAGGGACACGCACACACACAGCGAGGGAGGGACATGCACACACACAGCGAGGGAGGGACACGCGCACACTCAGCGAGGGAGTGACACACACACACACAGCGAGGGGGACACACACAGCGAAGGAGCGATATGCTCATATAGAGCGAGGGAGGGACACACTCGCAATCATTGAGGGGGGCACGCACACAGCGAGGGAGGGACACGCACACACAGCGAGGGAGGGACACGCACACACAGCGAGGGAGGGACACACACACACAGCGAGGGAGGGAACACACACACAGCGAGGGAGGGACACGCACGCACACAGCGAGGGAGGGACACGCACGCACACAGCGAGGGAGGGATACGCGCACACACAGCGAGGGAGAGACACGCACACACAACGAGGGAGGGATACGCACACTCAGCGAGGGAGGGACACGCACACTCAGCGAGGGAGGGACACGCACACACACAGCAAGGGATAGACACGCACACACAGCGAGGGATAGACACGTACACACAGCGAGGGATAGACACGCACACACAGCGAGGGAGGGACACGCACACACACAGCGAGGGAGGGACACGCACACACACAGCGAGGGAGGGACACGCACACACAGCGAGGGAGGGACACGCACACACACAGCGAGGGAGGGACACGCACACACACAGCGAGGGAGAGACACGCACACACAGCGAGGGAGGGACACACACACACACAGCGAGGCAGGGACACACACACACACACACACAACAAAAGAGGAATATGCACACACACCAAGGGAGGGACACACACACACACACACACACAGAGGGAGGGACACACACACACAGAGCAAGGGAGGGGGACACACACACACACACAAACACAGCGAGGGAGGGTCACACACACACAGAGCGAGGGAGGGACACACACACACACACAGCAAGGGAGGGACACACAAACACAGAGCGAGGGAGGGACACACACACACACATACACACAGCGAGGGAGGGACACACACACACACAGTGAGGCGTCACGCACATAGCAAGTGACGGACATGCACACACACAGCGAGGGAGGGACACGCACGCACAAACACACTCACTCACGAGGGAGGGGCACGCACGCACACACACACACACACGAGGGAGGGACACGCACACACACATGAGGGAGGGACACGCACGCGCACACACACACACGAGGGAGGGACACGCACACACACACACACATGAGGGAGGGACACAAACACAGTGAGGGACACACACAGTGAGGGAGGGACACGCACACACACAGCGAGGAAGGGACACGCACACACACACATACACGAGGGAGGGACACGCACAAACACAGCGAGGGAGGGACACGCACAAACACAGCGAGGGAGGGACACGCACACACACAGCGAGGGAGGGACACGCACACACACAGCGAGGGAGGGACACGCACACACACAGCGAGGGAGTGACACGCACACACACAGCGAGGGGGACACACACAGCGAGGGAGCGATATGCTCATATAGAGCGAGGGAGGGACACACTCGCAATCATTGAGGGGGGCACGCACACAGCGAGGGAGGGACACGCACACACAGCGAGGGAGGGACACGCACACACAGCGAGGGAGGGAACACACACACAGCGAGGGAGGGACACGCACGCACACAGCGAGGGAGGGACACGCACGCACACAGCAAGGGAGGGATACGCGCACACACAGTGAGGGAGAGACACGCACACACAACGAGGGAGGGATACGCACACTCAGCGAGGGAGGGACATGCACACTCAGCGAGGGAGGGACACGCACACACAGCAAGGGATAGACACGCACACACAGCGAGGGATAGACACGTACACACAGCGAGGGATAGACACGCACACACAGCGAGGGAGGGACACGCACACACACAGCGAGGGAGGGACACGCACACACACAGCGAGGGAGGGACACACACAGCGAGGGAGGGACACACACACACACACACACACACACACACACACACACACACACACACACACACAGTGAGGGGTCACGCACACAGCAAGGGACGGACATGCACGCACACAGCGAGGGAGGGACACGCAAGCACACACAGTGAGTGAGGGACACACACACACACACAAACACACACACACAGAGCGAGGGAGGGACACACACACACAGCGAGGGAGGTAAACACACACACACACAGCGAGGGAGGGTCACACACACACACACAGAGCGAGGGAGGGACACACACACACACACAGCGAGGGAGGGACACGCACGCACAAACACACTCACTCACGAGGGAGGGGCACGCACGCGCACACACACACACGAGGGAGGGACACCCACACACACACACACATGAGGGAGGGACACAAACACAGTGAGGCACACACACAGCGAGGGAGGGACACGCACACACACACATACACGAGGGAGGGACACGCACAAACACACATACACGAGGGAGGGACACGCACAAACACAGCGAGGGAGGGACACGCACAAACACAGCGAGGGAGGGACACGCACACACACAGCGAGGGAGGGACACGCACACACACAGCGAGGGAGGGACACGCACACACACAGCGAGGGAGTGACACGCACACACACAGCGAGGGGGACACACACAGCGAGGGAGCGATATGCTCATATAGAGCGAGGGAGGGACACACTCGCAATCATTGAGGGGGGCACGCTCACAGCGAGGGAGGGACACGCACACACAGTGAGGGAGGGACACGCACACACAGCGAGGGAGGGAACACACACACAGCAAGGGAGGGACACGCACGCACACAGCGAGGGAGGGACACGCACGCACACAGCGAGGGAGGGACACGCACGCACACAGCAAGGGAGGGATACGCGCACACACAGTGAGGGAGAGACACGCACACACAACGAGGGAGGGATACGCACACTCAGCGAGGGAGGGACACGCACACTCAGCGAGGGAGGGACACGCACACACAGCAAGGGATAGACACGCACACACAGCGAGGGATAGACACGTACACACAGCGAGGGATAGACACGCACACACAGCGAGGGAGGGACACGCACACACACAGCGAGGGAGGGACACGCACACACACAGCGAGGGAGGGACACGCACACACACAGCGAGGGAGGGACACGCACACACACAGCGAGGGAGGGACACGCACACACACAGCGAGGGAGGGACACGCACACACAGCGAGGGAGGGACACGCACACACACAGCGAGGGAGGGACACGCACACACATAGCGAGGGAGAGACACGCACACACAGCGAGGGAGGGACACGCACACACAGCGAGGGAGGGACATGCACACACAGCGAGGGATGGACACGCACACACACAGCGAGGGAGGAACACGCACACAGTGAGGGATGCACACTCAGCGTGGGAGGGACACACATGCACACAGAGCGAGGGAGGGACACACACGCACACACAGTGAGGGAGGGACACACACACACACACAGTGAGGGAGGGACACACACACACACACACAGTGAGGGAGGGACTCACACACACACACACACACACACACACAGCGAGGGAGGGACACACACAGCGAGGGAGGGACACACACACACACACACACACACAGTGAGGCGTCACGCACACAGCAAGTGACGGACATGCACACACACAGCGAGGGAGGGACACGCACGCACAAACACACTCACTCACGAGGGAGGGGCACGCACGCACACACACACACACACACACACACGAGGGAGGGACACGCACACACACATGAGGGAGGGACACGCACGCGCACACACACACACGAGGGAGGGACACGCACACACACACACACATGAGGGAGGGACACAAACACAGTGAGGGACACACACAGCGAGGGAGGGACACGCACACACACAGCGAGGAAGGGACACGCACACACACACATACACGAGGGAGGGACATGCACAAACACAGCGAGGGAGGGACACGCACAAACACAGCGAGGGAGGGACACGCACACACACAGCGAGGGAGGGACACGCACACACACAGCGAGGGAGGGACACGCACACACACACACACAGCGAGGGAGGGACACACACACACAGCGAGGGAGGGACACACACACACACAGCGAGGCAGGGACACACACACACACACACAACAAAAGAGGAATATGCACACACACCAAGGGAGGGACACACACACACACACACACACACATACACACACACACAGAGGGAGGGACACACACCCACAGCGAGGGAGGGACACACACACACAGAGCAAGGGAGGGGGACAAACACACACACACAAACACAGCGAGGGAGGGTCACACACACACAGAGCGAGGGAGGGACACACACACACACACACAGCAAGGGAGGGACACACAAACACAGAGCGAGGGAGGGACACACACACACACATACACACACACACACACACACACACACAGCGAGGGAGGGACACACACAGCGAGGGAGGGACACACACACACACACACACACACAGTGAGGCGTCACGCACACAGCAAGTGACGGACATGCACACACACAGCGAGGGAGGGACACGCACGCACAAACACACTCACTCACGAGGGAGGGGCACGCACGCACACACACACACACACACACACACACGAGGGAGGGACACGCACACACACATGAGGGAGGGACACGCACGCGCACACACACACACGAGGGAGGGACACGCACACACACACACACATGAGGGAGGGACACAAACACAGTGAGGGACACACACAGTGAGGGAGGGACACGCACACACACAGCGAGGAAGGGACACGCACACACACACATACACGAGGGAGGGACACGCACAAACACAGCGAGGGAGGGACACGCACAAACACAGCGAGGGAGGGACACGCACACACACAGCGAGGGAGGGACACGCACACACACAGCGAGGGAGGGACACGCACACACACAGCGAGGGGGACACACACAGCGAGGGAGCGATATGCTCATATAGAGCGAGGGAGGGACACACTCGCAATCATTGAGGGGGGCACGCACACAGCGAGGGAGGGACACGCACACACAGTGAGGGAGGGACACGCACACACAGCGAGGGAGGGAACACACACACAGCGAGGGAGGGACACGCACGCACACAGCGAGGGAGGGACACGCACGCACACAGCGAGGGAGGGACACGCACGCACACAGCGAGGGAGGGATACGCGCACACACAGTGAGGGAGAGACACGCACACACAACGAGGGAGGGATACGCACACTCAGCGAGGGAGGGACACGCACACTCAGCGAGGGAGGGACACGCACACACAGCAAGGGATAGACACGCACACACAGCGAGGGATAGACACGTACACACAGCGAGGGATAGACACGCACACACAGCGAGGGAGGGACACGCACACACACAGCGAGGGAGGGACACGCACACACACAGCGAGGGAGGGACACGCACACACACAGCGAGGGAGGGACACGCACACACACAGCGAGGGAGGGACACGCACACACAGCGAGGGAGGGACATGCACACACACAGCGAGGGAGGGACACGCACACACATAGCGAGGGAGAGACACGCACACACAGCGAGGGAGGGACACGCACACACAGCGAGGGAGGGACACGCACACACAGCGAGGGATGGACACGCACACACAGCGAGGTTGGGACACGCACACACACAGCGAGGGAGGAACACGCACACAGTGAGGGATGCACACTCAGCGTGGGAGGGACACACATGCACACAGAGCGAGGGAGGGACACACACGCACACACAGTGAGGGAGGGACACACACACACACACAGTGAGGGAGGGACACACACACAGTGAGGGAGGGACACACACACACACACACACAGCGAGGGAGGGACACACAGACACACACACACACACAGTGAGGGAGGGACACACACACACACACAGTGAGGGAGGGACACACACACACACACACACACACACACACACACACACACACACACAGCGAGGGAGGGACACACACAGCGAGGGAGGGACACACACACACACACACACACACACACACACACACACACACACACAGCGAGGGAGGGAAACACACACACAGCGAGGGAGGGACACGCACGCACACAGCGAGGGAGGGATACGCGCACACACAGCGAGGGAGAGACACGCACACACAACGAGGGAGGGATACGCACACTCAGCGAGGGAGGGACACGCACACTCAGCGAGGGAGGGACACGCACACACACAGCAAGGGATAGACACGCACACACAGCGAGGGATAGACACGTACACACAGCGAGGGATAGACACGCACACACAGCGAGGGAGGGACACGCACACACACAGCGAGGGAGGGACACGCACACACACAGCGAGGGAGGGACACGCACACACAGCGAGGGAGGGACACGCACACACACAGCGAGGGAGGGACACGCACACACACAGCGAGGGAGAGACACGCACACACAGCGAGGGAGGGACACACACACACACAGCGAGGCAGGGACACACACACACACACACACAACAAAAGAGGAATATGCACACACACCAAGGGAGGGACACACACACACACACACACACAGAGGGAGGGACACACACCCACAGCGAGGGAGGGACACACACACACAGAGCAAGGGAGGGGGACACACACACACACACAAACACAGCGAGGGAGGGTCACACACACACAGAGCGAGGGAGGGACACACACACACACACAGCAAGGGAGGGACACACAAACACAGAGCGAGGGAGGGACACACACACACACATACACACAGCGAGGGAGGGACACACACACACACAGTGAGGCGTCACGCACATAGCAAGTGACGGACATGCACACACACAGCGAGGGAGGGACACGCACGCACAAACACACTCACTCACGAGGGAGGGGCACGCACGCACACACACACACACACGAGGGAGGGACACGCACACACACATGAGGGAGGGACACGCACGCGCACACACACACACGAGGGAGGGACACGCACACACACACACACATGAGGGAGGGACACAAACACAGTGAGGGACACACACAGTGAGGGAGGGACACGCACACACACAGCGAGGAAGGGACACGCACACACACACATACACGAGGGAGGGACACGCACAAACACAGCGAGGGAGGGACACGCACAAACACAGCGAGGGAGGGACACGCACACACACAGCGAGGGAGGGACACGCACACACACAGCGAGGGAGGGACACGCACACACACAGCGAGGGAGTGACACGCACACACACAGCGAGGGGGACACACACAGCGAGGGAGCGATATGCTCATATAGAGCGAGGGAGGGACACACTCGCAATCATTGAGGGGGGCACGCACACAGCGAGGGAGGGACACGCACACACAGCGAGGGAGGGACACGCACACACAGCGAGGGAGGGAACACACACACAGCGAGGGAGGGACACGCACGCACACAGCGAGGGAGGGACACGCACGCACACAGCAAGGGAGGGATACGCGCACACACAGTGAGGGAGAGACACGCACACACAACGAGGGAGGGATACGCACACTCAGCGAGGGAGGGACATGCACACTCAGCGAGGGAGGGACACGCACACACAGCAAGGGATAGACACGCACACACAGCGAGGGATAGACACGTACACACAGCGAGGGATAGACACGCACACACAGCGAGGGAGGGACACGCACACACACAGCGAGGGAGGGACACGCACACACACAGCGAGGGAGGGACACACACAGCGAGGGAGGGACACACACACACACACACACACACACACACACACACAGTGAGGGGTCACGCACACAGCAAGGGACGGACATGCACGCACACAGCGAGGGAGGGACACGCAAGCACACACAGTGAGTGAGGGACACACACACACACACAAACACACACACACAGAGCGAGGGAGGGACACACACACACAGCGAGGGAGGTAAACACACACACACACAGCGAGGGAGGGTCACACACACACACACAGAGCGAGGGAGGGACACACACACACACACAGCGAGGCAGGGACACACACACACACACACACGACAAAAGAGGAATATGCACACACACCAAGGGAGGGACACGCACACACACACACAGCGAGGGAGGGACACACACACACAGCGAGGGAGGGACACACACACACACAGCGAGGCAGGGACAAACACACACACACACACAACAAAAGAGGAATATGCACACACACCAAGGGAGGGACACACACACACACACACATACACACACACACAGAGGGAGGGACACACACCCACAGCGAGGGAGGGACACACACACACAGAGCAAGGGAGGGGGACACACACACACACACACAAACACAGCGAGGGAGGGTCACACACACACAGAGCGAGGGAGGGACACACACACACACACAGCAGGGGAGGGACACACAAACACAGAGCGAGGGAGGGACACACACACACATACACACACACACACACACACAGCGAGGGAGGGACACACACAGCGAGGGAGGGACACACACACACACACACACAGTGAGGCGTCACGCACACAGCAAGTGACGGACATGCACACACACAGCGAGGGAGGGACACGCACGCACAAACACACTCACTCACGAGGGAGGGGCACGCACGCGCACACACACACACGAGGGAGGGACACGCACACACACACACACATGAGGGAGGGACACAAACACAGTGAGGCACACACACAGCGAGGGAGGGACACGCACACACACACATACACGAGGGAGGGACACGCACAAACACACATACACGAGGGAGGGACACGCACAAACACAGCGAGGGAGGGACACGCACACACACAGCGAGGGAGGGACACGCACACACACAGCGAGGGAGGGACACGCACACACACAGCGAGGGAGTGACACGCACACACACACAGCGAGGGGGACACACACAGCGAGGGAGCGATATGCTCATATAGAGCGAGGGAGGGACACACTCGCAATCATTGAGGGGGGCACACTCACAGCGAGGGAGGGACACGCACACACAGTGAGGGAGGGACACGCACACACAGCGAGGGAGGGAACACACACACAGCAAGGGAGGGACACGCACGCACACAGCGAGGGAGGGACACGCACGCACACAGCGAGGGAGGGACACGCACGCACACAGCAAGGGAGGGATACGCGCACACACAGTGAGGGAGAGACACGCACACACAACGAGGGAGGGATACGCACACTCAGCGAGGGAGGGACACGCACACTCAGCGAGGGAGGGACACGCACACACAGCAAGGGATAGACACGCACACACAGCGAGGGATAGACACGTACACACAGCGAGGGATAGACACGCACACACAGCGAGGGAGGGACACGCACACACACAGCGAGGGAGGGACACGCACACACACAGCGAGGGAGGGACACGCACACACACAGCGAGGGAGGGACACGCACACACACAGCGAGGGAGGGACACGCACACACACAGCGAGGGAGGGACACGCACACACAGCGAGGGAGGGACACGCACACACACAGCGAGGGAGGGACACGCACACACATAGCGAGGGAGAGACACGCACACACAGCGAGGGAGGGACACGCACACACAGCGAGGGAGGGACATGCACACACAGCGAGGGATGGACACGCACACACACAGCGAGGGAGGAACACGCACACAGTGAGGGATGCACACTCAGCGTGGGAGGGACACACATGCACACAGAGCGAGGGAGGGACACACACGCACACACAGTGAGGGAGGGACACACACACACACACAGTGAGGGAGGGACACACACACACACACACAGTGAGGGAGGGACTCACACACACACACACACACACACACACAGCGAGGGAGGGACACACACAGTGAGGGAGGGACACACACACACACACACACACACAGTGAGGCGTCACGCACACAGCAAGTGACGGACATGCACACACACAGCGAGGGAGGGACACGCACGCACAAACACACTCACTCACGAGGGAGGGGCACGCACGCACACACACACACACACACACACACGAGGGAGGGACACGCACACACACATGAGGGAGGGACACGCACGCGCACACACACACACGAGGGAGGGACACGCACACACACACACACATGAGGGAGGGACACAAACACAGTGAGGGACACACACAGCGAGGGAGGGACACGCACACACACAGCGAGGAAGGGCCACGCACACACACACATACACGAGGGAGGGACATGCACAAACACAGCGAGGGAGGGACACGCACAAACACAGCGAGGGAGGGACACGCACACACACAGCGAGGGAGGGACACGCACACACACAGCGAGGGAGGGACACGCACACACACACACAGCGAGGGAGGGACACACACACACAGCGAGGGAGGGACACACACACACACAGCGAGGCAGGGACACACACACACACACACAACAAAAGAGGAATATGCACACACACCAAGGGAGGGACACACACACACACACACACACACATACACACACACACAGAGGGAGGGACACACACCCACAGCGAGGGAGGGACACACACACACAGAGCAAGGGAGGGGGACAAACACACACACACAAACACAGCGAGGGAGGGTCACACACACACAGAGCGAGGGAGGGACACACACACACACACACAGCAAGGGAGGGACACACAAACACAGAGCGAGGGAGGGACACACACACACACATACACACACACACACACACACACAGCGAGGGAGGGACACACACAGCGAGGGAGGGACACACACACACACACACACACACAGTGAGGCGTCATGCACACAGCAAGTGACGGACATGCACACACACAGCGAGGGAGGGACACGCACGCACAAACACACTCACTCACGAGGGAGGGGCACGCACGCACACACACACACACACACACGAGGGAGGGACACGCACACACACATGAGGGAGGGACACGCACGCGCACACACACACACGAGGGAGGGACACGAACACACACACACACATGAGGGAGGGACACAAACACAGTGAGGGACACACACAGTGAGGGAGGGACACGCACACACACAGCGAGGAAGGGACACGCACACACACACATACACGAGGGAGGGACACGCACAAACACAGCGAGGGAGGGACACGCACAAACACAGCGAGGGAGGGACACGCACACACACAGCGAGGGAGGGACACGCACACACACAGCGAGGGAGGGACACGCACACACACAGCGAGGGAGTGACACGCACACACACAGCGAGGGGGACACACACAGCGAGGGAGCGATATGCTCATATAGAGCGAGGGAGGGACACACTCGCAATCATTGAGGGGGGCACGCACACAGCGAGGGAGGGACACGCACACACAGTGAGGGAGGGACACGCACACACAGCGAGGGAGGGAACACAGACACAGCGAGGGAGGGACACGCACGCACACAGCGAGGGAGGGACACGCACGCACACAGCGAGGGAGGGACACGCACGCACACAGCGAGGGAGGGATACGCGCACACACAGTGAGGGAGAGACACGCACACACAACGAGGGAGGGATACGCACACTCAGCGAGGGAGGGACACGCACACTCAGCGAGGGAGGGACACGCACACACAGCAAGGGATAGACACGCACACACAGCGAGGGATAGACACGTACACACAGCGAGGGATGGACACGCACACACACAGCGAGGGAGGGACACGCACACACACAGCGAGGGAGGGACACGCACACACACAGCGAGGGAGGGACACGCACACACACAGCGAGGGAGGGACACGCACACACAGCGAGGAAGGGACATGCACACACACAGCGAGGGAGGGACACGCACACACATAGCGAGGGAGAGACACGCACACACAGCGAGGGAGGGACACGCACACACAGCGAGGGAGGGACACGCACACACAGCGAGGGATGGACACGCACACACAGCGAGGTTGGGACACGCACACACACAGCGAGGGAGGAACACGCACACAGTGAGGGATGCACACTCAGCGTGGGAGGGACACACATGCACACAGAGCGAGGGAGGGACACACACGCACACACAGTGAGGGAGGGACACACACACACACACAGTGAGGGAGGGACACACACACAGTGAGGGAGGGACACACACACACACACACACAGCGAGGGAGGGACACACAGACACACACACACACACAGTGAGGGAGGGACACACACACAGTGAGGGAGGGACACACACACACACACACAGCGAGGGAGGGACACACACACACACACACACACCAAGGGAGGGACACACACACACACACACACACACACACACACACACACACACACACACAGCGAGGGAGGGACACACACAGCGAGGGAGGGACACACACACACACACACACACAGCGAGGGAGGGAAACACACACACACAACAAAAGAGGAATATGCACACACACCAAGGGAGGGACACACACACACACACACACACACACACATACAGCGAGGGAGGGACACACACACACAGCGAGGGAGGGACACACACACACACACACACGCACACACACACAGCGAGGGAGGGACACACACACGCACAGCGAGGGAGCGACACACACACACAGCGAGGGAGGGACACACAGACACACATACACACACACACACACACAGCAAGGGAGGGACACACTCAGCGAGGGAGGGACACACACAAACACAGCGAGGGAGGGACACACACACACACACACACACCAAGGGAGGGACACACACACACACACACAGCGAGGGAAGGACACGCACACACACACAGCGAGGGAGGGACACGCACACACACACAGCGAGGGAGGGACACACACACACACACACAGCGAGGGAGGGACACACACACACACAGACACACACACACACACAGCGAGGGAGGGACACGCACAGCGAGGGAGGGACACACACACACACACACACACACACACACAGCGAGGGAGGGAAACACACACACACAACAAAAGAGGAATATGCACACACACCAAGGGAGGGACACACACACACACACACATACAGCGAGGGAGGGACACACACACACACAGCGAGGGAGGGACACACACACACAGAGCAAGGGAGGGACACACACGCACACACACACAGCGAGGGAGGGACACACACACATACAGCGAGGGAGCGACACACACACACACACACACAGCGAGGGAGGGACACACAGACACACATACACACACACACACACACACACACACACAGAGCGAGGGAGGGACACACTCAGCGAGGGAGGGACACACACAAACACAGTGAGGGAGGGACACACACACACACACACACACACACACACAGCGAGGGAGGGACACACACACACACACACACACACACACACACACACACACACACACACACACACACACACACACCAAGGGAGGGACACACACACACACACACAGCGAGGGAGGGACACACACACACACAGCGAGGGAGGGACACACACACACACAGCGAGGGAAGGACACGCACACACACACATCGAGGGAGGGACACGCACACACACACAGCGAGGGAGGGACACACACACACACACACAGCGAGGGAGGGACACACACACACACACACAGCGAGGGAGGGACACACACACACACACACAGAGAGGGAGGGCCACGCACACACAGCGAGGGAGGGACACACACACACACACACACACAGCGAGGGAGGGAAACACACACACACACAGCGAGGGAGGGACACACACACACACACACACACAGCGAGGGAGGGACACACACACACACAGCGAGGGAGGGACACACGCACACACACACACAGTGAGGGAGGGACACACACACATACACACACAGCGAGGGAGGGAAACACACACACACACACAGCGAGGGAGGGACACACACACACACAGCGAGGGAGGGACACACACACCAAGGGAAGGACACGCACACACACACCAAGGGAAGGACACGCACACACACACAGCGAGGGAGGGACACACACACACACACACACAGCGAGGGAGTGACACACACACACACACACACACAGAGCGAGGGAGGGACACACACACACACACACAGCGAGGCAGGGACACACACACACACACACACACACAACAAAAGAGGAATATGCACACACACCAAGGGAGGGACACGCACACACACACACACACACAGCGAGGGAGGGACACACACACACAGCGAGGGAGGGACACACACACACACAGCGAGGCAGGGACACACACACACACACACAACAAAAGAGGAATATGCACACACACCAAGGTAGGGACACACACACACACACACACACACAGCGAGGGAGGGACACACACCCACAGCGAGGGAGGGACACACACACACACAAACACAGCGAGGGAGGGTCACACACACACACAGCGAGGGAGGGACACACACACACACACAGCGAGGGAGGGACACACAAACACAGAGCGAGGGAGGGACACACACACACACACATACATACACACACACACACACACACACACACACAGCGAGGGAGGGACACACACAGCGAGGGAGGGACACACACACACACACACACACACACACACACACAGTGAGGCGTCACGCACACAGCAAGTGACGGACATGCACACACACAGCGAGGGAGGGACACGCACGCACAAACACACTCACTCACGAGGGAGGGGCACGCACGCGCACACACACACACGAGGGAGGGACACGCACACACACACACATGAGGGAGGGACACAAACACAGTGAGGGACACACACAGCGAGGGAGGGACACGCACACACACAGCGAGGAAGGGACACGCACACACACACATATAGAGCGAGGGAGGGACACACTCGCAATCATTGAGCGGGGCACGCACACAGCGAGGGAGGGACACGCACACACAGCGAGGGAGGGACACGCACACACAGCGAGGGAGGGAACACACACACAGCGAGGGAGGGACACGCACGCACACAGCGAGGGAGGGATACGCGCACACACAGCGAGGGAGAGACACGCACACACAACGAGGGAGGGATACACACACTCAGCGAGGGAGGGACACGCACACTCAGCGAGGGAGGGACACGCACACACAGCAAGGGATAGACACGCACACACAGCAAGGGATAGACACGCACACACAGCGAGGGATACACACGTACACACAGCGAGGGATAGACACGCACACACAGCGAGGGAGGGACACGCACACACACAGCGAGGGAGGGACACGCGCACACACAGCGAGGGAGGGACACACACATACACAGTGAGGGAGGGACACACACATACACAGTGAGGGAGGGACACACACACACACACACACACACACACACACACACAGCGAGGGAGGGACACACACACACACAGACACACACACACACAGCGAGGGAGGGACACACACAGCGAGGGAGGGACACACACACACACACACACACACACACACACACACACAGCGAGGGAGGGAAACACACACACACACACACACAACAAAAGAGGAATATGCACACACACCAAGGGAGGGACACACACACACACACACACAGCGAGGGAGGGACACACACACACAGCGAGGGAGGGACACACACACACAGAGCAAGGGAGGGACACACACACACACACACAGCGAGGGAGGGGGACACACACACACACAGCGAGGGAGCGACACACACACACACACAGCGAGGGAGGGACACATACACACACACACACACACACACACACAGCGAGGGAGGGACACACAGAGCGAGGGAGGGACACACACACACACACACACAAACACACACAGTGAGGGGTCACGCACACACCAAGGGACGGACATGCACGCACACAGCGAGGGAGGGACACGCACGCACACACAGTGAGTGAGGGACACACACACACACACACACACACAGAGCGAGGGAGGGACACACACACACAGCGAGGGAGGTAAACACACACACACACACAGCGAGGGAGGGACACACACACACACAGCGAGGCAGGGACACACACACACACACAGCGAGGCAGGGACACACACACACACACACACACACACACAACAAAAGAGGAATATGCACACACACCAAGGGAGGGACACGCACACACACACAGCGAGGGAGGGACACACACACACAGCGAGGGAGGGACACACACACACACACACACACAACAAAAGACGAATATGCACACACACCAAGGGAGGGACACGGACACACACACACACACACACACACACACACACACACAGCGAGGGAGGGACACACACCCACAGCGAGGGATGGACACACACACACAGAGCAAGGGAGGGGGACACACACACACACAAACACAGCGAGGGAGGGACACACACAAACACAGCGAGGGAGGGACACACACACACACAGCGAGGGAGGGACACACACACACACATACACAGCGAGGGAGGGACACACAGCGAGGGAGGGACACACACACACACACACACACACACAGTGAGGCGTCACGCACACAGCAAGTGACGGACATGCACACACACAGCGAGGGAGGGACACGCACGCACAAACACACTCACTCACGAGGGAGGGGCACGCACGCACACACACACACACATACGAGGGAGAGACACGCACACACACACGAGGGAGGGACACGCACACACACACACACACGAGGGAGGGACACGCACAAACACACACATGAGGGAGGGACACAAACACAGTGAGGGACACACACAGCGAGGGAGGGACACGCACACACACAGCGAGGAAGGGACACGCACACACACACATACACGAGGGAGGGACACGCACGCACACAGCGAGGGAGGGACACGCACACACACAGCTCGGGAGGGATACGCGCACACACAGCGAGGGAGAGACACGCACACACAACGAGGGAGGGATACGCACACTCAGCGAGGGAGGGACACGCACACTCAGCGAGGGAGGGACACGCACACACAGCGAGGGATAGACACGCACACACAGCGAGGGATAGACACGTACACACAGCGAGGGATGGACACGCACACACAGCGAGGGAGGGACACGCACACACACAGCGAGGGAGGGACAGGCACACACACAGCGAGGGAGGGACACGCACACACAGCGAGGGAGGGACACGCACACACACAGCGAGGGAGGGACACGCACACACACAGCGAGGGAGAGACACGCACACACAGAGCGAGGGAGAGACACGCACACACAGCGAGGGAGGGACACGCACACACAGCGAGGGAGGGACACGCACACAGCGAGGGAGGGACACGCACACACAGCGAGGGAGGGACACGCACACACACAGCGAGGGAGGAACACGCACACAGTGAGGGATGCACACTCAGCGTGGGAGGGACACACATGCACACAGAGCGAGGGAGGGACACACGCACACACAGTGAGGGAGGGACACACACACACACACACACACACAGCGAGGGAGGGACACACAGACACATTCACACACACACAGTGAGGGAGGGACACACACAGTGAGGGTGGGACACACACACACACACACAGCGAGGGAGGGACACACACAGCGAGGGAGGGACACACACACACACACACACACACACAGCGAGGGAGGGAAACACACACACACAACAAAAGAGGAATATGCACACACACCAAGGGAGGGACACACACACACACACACACACACACACACACACACAGCGAGGGAGGGAGACACACACACAGCGAGGGAGGGACACACACACACAGAGCAAGGGAGACACACACACACACACACACACACACACACACACAGCGAGGGAGGGACACACACACACAGCGAGGGAGCGACACACACACACACACAGCGAGGGAGGGACACACAGACACACATACAGACACACACACACACACACACACACAGCGAGGGAGGGACACACACAGCGAGGGAGGGACACACACACAAACACAGTGAGGGAGGGACACACACACACACACACACACACACACCAAGGGAGGGACACACACACACACACAGCGAGGGAGGGACACACACACACAGAGCGAGGGAGGGACACACACACACACAGCGAGGGAGGGACACACACACACACACCAAGGGAAGGACACGCACACACAGAGCAAGGGAGGGGGACACACACACACACAAACACAGCGAGGGAGGGACACACGCAAACACAGCGAGGGAGGGACACACACACACACAGCGAGGGAGGGACACACAAACACAGAGCGAGGGAGGGACACACACACACACATACACAGCGAGGGAGGGACACACACACACACACACACACACACACACACAGTGAGGCGTCACGCACACAGCAAGTGACGGACATGCACACACACAGCGAGGGAGGGACACGCACGCACAAACACACTCACTCACGAGGGAGGGGCACGCACGCACACACACACACACACACACACACACACACACACACACGAGGGAGAGACACGCACACACACACGAGGGAGGGACACGCACACACACACACACACGAGGGAGGGACACGCACAAACACACACATGAGGGAGGGACACAAACACAGTGAGGGACACACACAGCGAGGGAGGGACACGCACACACACAGCGAGGAAGGGACACGCACACACACACATACACGAGGGAGGGACACGCACGCACACAGCGAGGGAGGGACACGTACACACACAGCTTGGGAGGGATACGCGCACACACAGCGAGGGAGAGACACGCACACACAACGAGGGAGGGATACGCACACTCAGCGAGGGAGGGACACGCACACTCAGCGAGGGAGGGACACGCACACACAGCGAGGGATAGACACGCACACACAGCGAGGGATAGACACGTACACACAGCGAGGGATGGACACGCACACACAGCGAGGGAGGGACACGCACACACACAGCGAGGGAGGGACAGGCACACACACAGCGAGGGAGGGACACGCACACACAGCGAGGGAGGGACACGCACACACACAGCGAGGGAGGGACACACACACACACAGCGAGGGAGAGACACGCACACACACAGCGAGGGAGGGACACACACACACAGCGAGGGAGGGACACACACACACACAGCGAGGGAGGGACACACACACACACAGCGAGGGAGGGACACACACACAGCGAGGGAGGGACACGCACACACACAGCGTGGGAGGGACACGCACACGCACACACATAGCGAGGGAGGGACACACACACACACACACAGAGCGAGGGAGGGACACACACACACATACACACACACACACAGCGAGGGAGGGACACACACACACACACACACACACACACAGCAAGGGACGGACATGCACGGACACAGCGAGGGAGGGACACGCACGCACACACACACACTCAAGAGGGAGGGGCATGCACGCACACACACACACACACACACACGAGGGAGGAACACGCACACACACATGAGGGAGGGACACGCACGTGCACACACACACACACGAGGGAGGGACACGCACACACACACACACACACACATGAGGGAGGGACACGCACACAGTGAGGGACACACACAGCGAGGGAGGGACACGCACACACACAGCGAGGAAGGGACACGCACACACACAGCGAGGAAGGGACACGCACACACACAGCGAGGGAGGGACACGCACACACACATACACGAGGGAGGGACACACACACACACACACACACATCCAAGAGGGATGGACACGAACACACACACACACACACACTGAAAAGGGACACGCACGCACACAGCGATGGAGGGACACGCACACACACAGGGAGGGAGTGACACGCACGCACACACACACACATACACGAGGGAGGGACACGCACGCACACACAAACACATACACGAGGGAGGGACACGCACGAACACAGCAAGGAAGGGACACGCACGCACGCGCACACACTGCGAGGGAGGGACGCGCGCGCGCACACACTGCGAGGGAGGGACGCGCGCGCGCACACACTGCGAGGGAGGGACGCGCGCGCGCACACACTGCGAGGGAGGGACGCGCGCGCGCACACTCACTGCGAGGGAGGGACGCGCGCGCGCACACTCACTGCGAGGGAGGGACGCGCGCGCGCACACACACTGCGAGGGAGGGACGCGCGCGCGCACACACACTGCGAGGGAGGGGCGCACGCGCAAACACACTGCGAGGGAGGGACGCGCGCACACTCACTGCGAGGGAGGGACACACACACACACACACAGTGAGGGAAGGAAACACACACACACACACACACACAGTGAGGGAGAGACACACACACACAGCGAGGGAGGGAAACACACACACACACACACAGCGAGGGAGGGACACACACACACACAGCGAGGCAGGGACACGCACACACAACAAAAGAGGAATATGCACACACACCAAGGGAGGGACACACACACACACACACACAACACACAGTGAGGGAGGGACACACACACACAGCGAGGGAGGGACACACACACACAGTGAGGGAGTGACACACACACACACAGCGAGGGAGGGACACACACACACACAGCGAGGGAGGGACACACACACACACAGCGAGGGAGGGACACACACACAGCGAGGGAGGGACACGCACACACACAGCGAGGGAGGGACACGCACACGCACACGCACACACATAGCGAGGGAGGGACACACACACACACACACACACAGAGCGAGGGAGGGACACACACACACATACACACACACACACAGCGAGGGAGGGACACACACACACACACACACACAGCAAGGGACGGACATGCACGGACACAGCGAGGGAGGGACACGCACGCACACACACACACTCACGAGGGAGGGGTATGCACGCACACACACACACACACGAGGGAGGGACACGCACACACACATGAGGGAGGGACACGCACGTGCACACACACACACACACGAGGGAGGGACACGCACACACACACACACACACATGAGGGAGGGACACGCACACAGTGAGGGACACACACAGCGAGGGAGGGACACGCACACACACAGCGAGGAAGGGACACGCACACACACATACACGAGGGAGGGACACACACACACACACACACACACACACACACACATCCAAGAGGGATGGACACGAACACACACACACACACACACTGAAAAGGGACACGCACGCACACAGCGATGGAGGGACACGCACACACACAGGGAGGGAGGGACACGCACGCACACACACACACACATACACGAGGGAGGGACACGCACGCACACACACACACATACACGAGGGAGGGACACGCACGCACACACAAACACATACACGAGGGAGGGACACGCACGAACACAGCAAGGAAGGGACACGCACGCACGCGTGAGTGTGCGTGACGCCTCACTGTGTGTGTGTGTGTGTGTGTGTGTGTGTTTGTCCCTCCCTCGCTGTGTGTGTCCCACCCTCGCTGTGTGTGTGTGTGTGTGTGTCCCTCCCTCGCTGTGTGTGTGCATGTCCCTCCCTCGCTGTGTGTGTGTGCGTGTCCGTCCCTCGCTGCGTGTGCGTGTGTGTGCTCCTCTTGCTGTGATTATTTATGGCCCTCTTGCAGTGTGTGAGGGTGTCCTCCCCTCGCTCTGTTTGTGTGTGTATGCGTATCACTCACTCACTAACTGTGTGTCTGTGTGTCCCTCCCTCGCTTTGTGAGTGTGAGTGTGTGTGTGTGTGCGCGTGACCCTCTCTCATTGCATGCGCGTCGCTCTCGCTGTGTGTGTGTCCCTTATGCTGTGTGTGTGTTCGTGTCCCTCCCTCGTGTTTGTGTGTGTCCCTCACTCGCTGTGTGCGTGTGTCCCTCCCTCGCTGTATGTGCTTATCCCTCTCTCATGTTTGTGTGTGTCCCTCCCTCGCTGTGTGTATGTGGATCCCTCCCTTGCTGTGAGTGTGCGTGTCCCTCGCGCGCAGTGAGTGTGCGCATCCCTCGCGCGCAGTGAGTGTGCGCGTCCCTCGCGCGCAGTGAGTGTGCGCGTCCCTCGCGCGCAGTGAGTGTGCGCGTCCCTCGCGCACAGTGAGTGTGCGGGTCCCCCCGCGCGGTGAGTGTGCGGGTCCCTCCCTCGCGGTGAGTGTGCGCGTCCCTCCCTCGCGGTGAGTGTGCGCGTCCCTCCCGCGCGGTGAGTGTGCGCGTCCCTCCCGCGCGGTGAGTGTGCGCGTCCCTCGCGCGCAGTGAGTGTGCGGGTCCCCCCGCGCAGCGAGCATGCGCGCCCCTCCCGCGCAGCGAGCGTGTGCGCCACTCCCGCGCAGCGAATGTGCGCGCCCCTCCCGCGCAGCGAGCGTGCGCGCCCCTCCCGCGCAGCGAGCGTGCGCGCCCCCCCGCGCAGCGAGCGTGCGCGCCCCCCCGCGCAGCGAGCTTGCGCGCGCCCCCCCCGCGCAGCGAGCGTGCGCGCGTCCCCCCCGCGCAGCGAGCGTGCGCGCGTCCCCACACTGCGAGGGAGGGACGCGCGCGCGCACACTCACTGCGAGGGAGGGACGCGCGCGCGCACACTCACTGCGAGGGAGGGACGCGCGCGCGCACACTCACTGCGAGGGAGGGACGCGCGCGCGCACACTCACTGCGAGGGAGGGACGCGCGCGCGCACACTCACTGCGAGGGAGGGACGCGCGCGCGCACACTCACTGCGAGGGAGGGACGCGCGCGCGCACACTCACTGCGAGGGAGGGACGCGCGCACACTCACTGCGAGCGCACACAATGCGAGGGAGGGACGCGCGCGTGCGCACACACTGCGAGGGAGGGACGCGCGCGCGCACACACTGCGAGGGAGGGACGCGCGCGCGCACACTCACTGCGAGGGAGGGACGCGCGCGCGCACACTCACTGCGAGGGAGGGACGCGCGCGCGCACACTCACTGCGAGGGAGGGACGCGCGCGCGCACACTCACTGCGAGGGAGGGACGCGCGCGCGCACACTCACTGCGAGGGAGGGACGCGCGCGCGCACACTCACTGCGAGGGAGGGACGCGCGCGCGCACACTCACTGCGAGGGAGGGACGCGCGCGCGCACACTCACTGCGAGGGAGGGACGCGCGCGCGCACACTCACTGCGAGGGAGGGACGCGCGCGCGCACACTCACTGCGAGGGAGGGACGCGCGCGCGCACACTCACTGCGAGGGAGGGACGCGCGCGCGCACACTCACTGAGAGGGAGGGACGCGCGCGCGCACACTCACTGCGAGGGAGGGACGCGCGCGCGCACACTCACTGCGAGGGAGGGACGCGCGCGCGCACACTCACTGCGAGGGAGGGACGCGCGCGCGCACACTCACTGCGAGGGAGGGACGCGCGCGCGCACACTCTCTGCGAGGGAGGGACGCGCGCGCGCACACTCACTGCGAGGGAGGGACGCGCGCACACTCACTGCGAGGGAGGGAAGTGCGCGCGCACACAATGCGAGGGAGGGACGCGCGCGTGCGCACACACTGCGAGGGAGGGTCGCGCGCGCGCGCACACACTGCGAGGGAGGGACGCGCGCGCGCGCACACACTGCGAGGGAGGGACGCGCGCGCGCGCACACACTGCGAGGGAGGGACGCGCGCGCGCGCACACACTGTGAGGGAGGGACGCGCGCGCGCACACACTGCGAGGGAGGGACGCGCGCGCGCACATACTGCGAGGGAGGGACGCGCGCGCGCGCACACACGGCGAGGGAGGGACGCGCGCACACTCACTGCGAGGGTGGGACGCGCGCACACTCACTGCGAGGGAGGGACGCGCGCACACTCACTGTGAGGGAGGGACGCGCGCACACTCACTGCGAGGGAGGGACACACACACACACACACAGTGAGGGAGGGACACACACACACACAGCGAGGCAGGGACACACACACACAGCGAGGCAGGGACACACACACACACAGCGAGGGAGGGACACGCACACACAACAAAAGAGGAATATGCACACACACCAAGGGAGGGACACACACACACACACACACACAACACACAGTGAGGGAGGGACACACACACACAGCGAGGGAGGGACACACACACACAGCGAGGGAGGGACACACACACACACAGCGAGGGAGGGACACACACACACACAGCAAGGGAGGGACACACACACACACAGCGAGGGAGGGACACACACACAGCGAGGGAGGGACACGCACACACACAGCGAGGGAGGGACACGCGCACGCACACACATAGCGAGGGAGGGACACACACAGAGCGAGGGAGGGACACACACACACACACATACACACACACACACAGCGAGGGAGGGACACACACACACACACACACACAGCAAGGGACGGACATGCACGGACACAGCGAGGGAGGGACACGCACGCACACACACACACTCACGAGGGAGGGGCATGCACGCACACACACACGAGGGAGGGACACGCACACACACATGAGGGAGGGACACGCACGTGCACACACACACACACACGAGGGAGGGACACGCACACACACACACACACACACATGAGGGAGGGACACGCACACAGTGAGGGACACACACAGCGAGGGAGGGACACGCACACACACAGCGAGGAAGGGACACGCACACACACAGCGAGGAAGGGACACGCACACACACATACACGAGGGAGGGACACACACACACACACACACACACACACACACATCCAAGAGGGATGGACACGAACACACACACACACACACACTGAAAAGGGACACGCACGCACACAGCGATGGAGGGACACGCACACACACAGGGAGGGAGGGACACGCACGCTCACACACACACACACATACACGAGGGAGGGACACGCACGCACACACACACACATACACGAGGGAGGGACACGCACGCACACACAAACACATACACGAGGGAGGGACACGCACGAACACAGCAAGGAAGGGACACGCACGCACGCTTGAGTGTGCGTGACGCCTCACTGTGTGTGTGTGTGTGTGTGTGTGTGTTTGTCCCTCCCTCGCTGTGTGTGTCCCACCCTCGCTGTGTGTGTGTGTGTGTGTCCCTCCCTCGCTGTGTGTGTGCGTGTCCCTCCCTCGGTGTGTGTGCGTGTCCCTCCCTCGGGGTGTGTGTGTGTGTGTCTCTCTCTCTCTCTCTCGCTGTGTGTGTGTGCGTATCCCTCCCTCGGTGTGTGTATGTGTGTGTGTGTCTCTCTCTCTCGCTGTGTGTGTGTGCGTGTCCCTCCCACGGTGTGTGTATGTGTGTGTGTCTCTCCCTCGCTGTTTGTGTGCGTGTCCCTCCCTCGCTGTGTGTGTGCATGTCCCTCCCTCGCTGTGTGTGTGTGCGTGTCCGTCCCTCGCTGCGTGTGCGTGTGTGTGCTCCTCTTGCTGTGATTATTTATGGCCCTCTTGCAGTGTGTGAGGGTGTCCTCCCCTCGCTCTGTTTGTGTGTGTATGCGTATCACTCACTCACTAACTGTGTGTCTGTGTGTCCCTCCCTCGCTTTGTGAGTGTGAGTGTGTGTGTGTGCGCGTGACCCTCTCTCATTGCATGCGCGTCGCTCTTGCTGTGTGTGTGTCCCTTATGCTGTGTGTGTGTTCGTGTCCCTCCCTCGTGTTTGTGTGTGTCCCTCACTCGCTGTGTGCGTGTGACCCTCCCTCGCTGTATGTGCTTATCCCTCTCTCGTGTTTGTGTTGTGTCCCTCCCTCGCTGTGTGTATGTGGATCCCTCCCTTGCTGTGAGTGTGCGTGTCCCTCGCGCGCAGTGAGTGTGCGCATCCCTCGCGCGCAGTGAGTGTGCGCGTCCCTCCCTCGCGGTGAGTGTGCGCGTCCCTCCCTCGCGGTGAGTGTGAGCGTCCCCCCTCGCAGTGAGTGTGCGCGTCCCTCCCTCGCGGTGAGTGTGCGCGTCCCTCCCTCGCGGTGAGTGTGCGCGTCCCTCCCGCGCGGTGAGTGTGCGCGTCCCTACCGCGCGGTGAGTGTGCGCGTCCCTCGCGCGCAGTGAGTGTGCGGGTCCCCCCGCGCAGCGAGCGTGCGCGCCCCTCCCGCGCAGCGAGCGTGCGCGCCACTCCCGCGCAGCGAACGTGCGCGCCACTCCCGCGCAGCGAGCGTGCGCGCCCCTCCCGCGCAGCGAGCGTGCGCGCCGCTCCCGCGCAGCGAGCGTGCGCGCCCCCCCCGCGCAACGAGCGTGCGCGCGCCCCCCCCCGCGCAGCGAGCGTGCGCGCGTCCCCCCCGCGCAGTGAGCGTGCGCGCGTCCCCACACTGCGAGGGAGGGACGCGCGCGCGCACACTCACTGCGAGGGAGGGACGCGCGCGCGCACACTGCGAGGGAGGGACGCGCGCGCGCACACACTGCGAGGGAGGGACGCGCGCGTGCGCACACACTGCGAGGGAGGGACGCGCGCGCGCACACTCACTGCGAGGGAGGGACGCGCGCGCGCACACACACTGCGAGGGAGGGACGCGCGCGCGCACACTCACTGCGAGGGAGGGACGCGCGCGCGCACAATCACTGCGAGGGAGGGACGCGCGCACACTCACTGCGCGGGGGGGACGCGCGCACACTCACTGCGCGGGGGGACGCGCGCACACTCACTGCGCGGGGGGGACGCACGCACACTCACTGCGCGGGGGGGGACGCGCGCACACTCACTGCGCGGGGGGGGACGCGCGCACACTCACTGCGCGGGGGGGACGCGCGCACACTCACTGCGAGGGAGGGACGCGCGCGCACACACTGCGAGGGAGGGACGCGCACGTGCGCACTCACTGCGAGGGAGGGACGCGCGCGCGCACACACTGCGAGGGAGGGACGCGCGCGCGCACACACTGCGAGGGAGGGACGCGCGCGCGCGCACACACTGCGAGGGAGGGACGCGCGCGCCCGCACACACTGCGAGGGAGGGACGCGCGCGCGGGCACACACTGCGAGGGAGGGACGCGCGCGCGCGCACACTCTGCGATAGAGGGACGTGCGCGCGCGCACACACGGCGAGGGAGGGACGCGCTCGCGCGCACACTCTGCGATGGAGGGACGCGCTCGCGCGCACACTCTGCGATGGAGGGACGCGCGCGCGCACACACACTGCGAGGGAGGGACGCGCGCACACTCACTGCGAGGGAGGGACGCGCGCGCACACACTGCGAGGGAGGGACGCGCGTGTGCGCACTCACTGCGAGGGAGGGACGCGCGCGCTCGCACACTCACTGCGAGGGAGGGACGCGCGCGCGCGCACACACTGCGAGGGAGGGACGCGCGCGCGCGCACACACTGCGAGGGAGGGACGCGCGCGCGCGCACACTGCGAGGGAGGGACGCGCGCGCGCGCACACACTGCGAGGGAGGGACGCGCGCGCGCACACACTGCGAGGGAGGGACGCGCGCGCGCACACACTGCGAGGGAGGGACGCGCGCTCGCGCACACACTGCGAGGGAAGGACGCGCGCGCGCACACACTGCGAGGGAGGGACGCGCGCGCGCGCACACACTGCGAGGGAGGGACGCGCGCGCGCGCACAAACTGCGAGGGAGGGACGCGCGCGCGCGCACACACTGCGAGGGAGGGACGCGCGCGCGCACACACACTGCGAGGGAGGGACGCGCGCGCGCACACACTGCGAGGGAGGAACGCGCGCACACTCACTGCGAGGGAGGGACGCGGGCGCGCACACACTGCGAGGGAGGGACGCGGGCGCGCACACACTGCGAGGGAGGGACGCGCGCGCGCACACACACTGCGAGGGAGGGACGCGCGCACACTCACTGCGCGGGAGGGACGCGCGCACACTCACTGCGAGGGAGGGACGCGCGCGCGCGCCACACACTGAAGGGAGGGACGCGCGCACACTCACTGCGAGGGAGGGACGCGCGCGCGCACACACTGCGAGGGAGGGACGCGCGCGCGCGCACACACTGCGAGGGAGGGACGCGCGCGCGCGCACACACTGCGAGGGAGGGACGCGCGCGCGCGCACACACTGCGAGGGAGGGACGCGCGCGCGCGCACACACTGCGAGGGAGGGACGCGCGCGCGCACACACTGCGAGGGAGGGACGCGCGCGTGCGCACGCTCTGCGATGGAGGGACGCGCGCGCGCACACACACGGCGAGGGAGGGACGCGCGCGCGCGCACACACTGCGAGGGAGGGACGCGCGCGCGCACACACTGCGAGGGAGGGACGCGCGCGCGCGCGCACACTCTGCGAGGGAGGGACGCGCGCGCGCGCACACACGGCGAGGGAGGGGCGCGCGCGCGCACACACGGCGAGGGAGGGACACGCGCGCGCGCACACACGGCGAGGGAGGGGCGCGCGCGCGCACACACGGCGAGGGAGGGGCGCGCGCGCGCACACACGGCGCGGGAGGGACGCGCACACTCACTGCGCGGGAGGGACGCACACGCGCACACTCACTGCGAGGGAGGGACGCGCGCGCGCGCACACACTGCGAGGGAGGGACGCGCGCACACTCACT
Source organism: Chiloscyllium punctatum (assembly GCF_047496795.1). Lineage (NCBI taxonomy): Eukaryota > Metazoa > Chordata > Chondrichthyes > Orectolobiformes > Hemiscylliidae > Chiloscyllium > Chiloscyllium punctatum. The sequence goes on along the minus strand of NC_092772.1, from coordinate 70,684,203 downwards.
ACGAGGGAGGGACACGCGCGCGCACACACTGCGAGGGAGGGACGCGCGCGTGCGCACACTCTGCGAGGGAGGGACGCGCGCGCGCGCACACACTGCGAGGGAGGGACGCGCGCGCGCGCACACACACTGCGAGGGAGGGACGCGCGCGCGCACACACACGGCGAGGGAGGGACGCGCGCGCGCACACACACTGCGAGGGAGGGACGCGCGCGCGCACACACACTGCGAGGGGGGGACGCGCGCACACTCACTGCGCGGGGGGGGACGCGCGCACACTCACTGCGCGGGGGGGGACGCGCGCACACTCACTGCGCGGGGGGGGGCGCGCGCACACTCACTGCGCGGGGGGGGACGCGCGCACACTCACTGCGCGGGGGGGACGCGCGCACACTCACTGCGCGGGGGGGGACGCGCGCACACTCACTGCGCGGGAGGGGGACGCGCGCACACTCACCGCGCGGGGAGGGACGCGCACACTCACCGCGCGGGAGGGACGCGCACACTCACCGCGCGGGAGGGACGCGCACACTCACCGCGCGGGAGGGACGCGCACACTCACCGCGCGGGAGGGACGCGCACACTCACCGCGCGGGAGGGACGCGCACACTCACCGCGCGGGAGGGACGCGCACACTCACCGCGCGGGAGGGACGCGCACACTCACCGCGCGGGAGGGACGCGCACACTCACCGCGCGGGAGGGACGCGCACACTCACCGCGCGGGAGGGACGCGCACACTCACCGCGCGGGAGGGACGCGCACACTCACCGCGCGGGAGGGACGCGCACACTCACCGCGCGGGAGGGACGCGCACACTCACCGCGCGGGAGGGACGCGCACACTCACCGCGCGGGAGGGACGCGCACACTCACCGCGCGGGAGGGACGCGCACACTCACCGCGCGGGAGGGACGCGCACACTCACCGCGCGGGAGGGACGCGCACACTCACCGCGCGGGAGGGACGCGCACACTCACCGCGCGGGAGGGACGCGCACACTCACCGCGCGGGAGGGACGCGCACACTCACCCGCGCGGGAGGGACGCGCACACTCACCGCGCGGGAGGGACGCGCACACTCACCGCGCGGGAGGGACGCGCACACTCACCGCGAGGGAGGGACGCGCACACTCACCGCGAGGGAGGGACGCGCACACTCACCGCGAGGGAGGGACGCGCACACTCACCGCGAGGGGGGGACGCGCACACTCACCGCGAGGGAGGGACGCGCACACTCACCGCGCGGGGTGACCCGCACACTCACTGCGCGCGAGGGACGCGCACACTCACTGCGCGCGAGGGACGCGCACACTCACTGCGCGCGAAGGTCGCGCACACTCACTGCGCGCGAGGGATGCGCACACTCACTGCGCGCGAGGGACACGCACACTCACAGCAAGGGAGGGATCCACATACACACAGCGAGGGAGGGACACACACAAACACGAGAGAGGGATAAGCACATACAGCGAGGGAGGGACACACGCACACAGCGAGTGAGGGACACACACAAACACGAGGGAGGGACACGAACACACACACAGCATAAGGGACACACACACAGCGAGAGCGACGCGCATGCAATGAGAGAGGGTCACGCGCACACACACACACTCACACTCACAAAGCGAGGGAGGGACACACAGACACACAGTTAGTGAGTGAGTGATACGCATACACACACAAACAGAGCGAGGGGAGGACACCCTCACACACTGCAAGAGGGCCATAAATAATCACAGCAAGAGGAGCACACACACGCACACACAGCGAGGGACGGACACGCACACACACACAGCGAGGGAGGGACATGCACACACACAGCGAGGGAGGGACACGCACACAAACAGCGAGGGAGAGACACACACACATACACACACCGTGGGAGGGACACGCACACACACACAGCGAGAGAGAGAGACACACACACACATACACACACCGAGGGAGGGATACGCACACACACACAGCGAGAGAGAGAGAGAGAGACACACACACACACACCCCGAGGGAGGGACACGCACACACACCGAGGGAGGGACACGCACACACACAGCGAGGGAGGGAGATGCATACACACTGCAAGTGGGAGACACGCACAAACTGCAAGGGAGGGACACACACGCTCACTGCAAGGGAGAGACACGCACACACACACACACACACACACAACGAAGGAGGGACACGCACTCACACAGCGAGGGAGGGACACACACACACACAGCGAGGGAGGGACACACACACACACAGCGAGGGAGGGACACACACACACACACACACACAAACACACACACACACACACACACACACAGCGAGGGAGGGACACACACACACACAGCGAGGGAGGGACACACACACACACAGCGAGGGAGGGACACACACACACACACACACACACAAACACACACACACACACACACACACAGCGAGGGAGGGACACACACACACAGCGAGGGAGGGTCACACACACAACACACACACACACACACACACACACACACACACACAGCGAGGGAGGGACACACACACACACACACACACACACACACAGCGAGGGAGGGACATACACACACACACACACACACAGCGAGGGAGGGACACACACAGAGCGAGGGAGGGACACACACACAGCGAGGGAGGGACACACACACACACACACACAGTGAGGGGTCACGCACACAGTGAGGGAGGGACGCGCACACTCACTGCGCGGGAGGGACGCGCACACTCACTGCGCGGGAGGGACGCGCACACTCACTGCGCGGGAGGGACGCGCACACTCACTGCGCGGGAGGGACGCGCACACTCACTGCGCGGGAGGGACGCGCACACTCACTGCGAGGGAGGGACGCGCACACTCACTGCGAGGGAGGGACGCGCACACTCACTGCGAGGGAGGGACGCGCACACTCACTGCGAGGGGGGGACGCGCACACTCACTGCGAGGGGGGGACGCGCACACTCACTGCGAGGGGGGGACGCGCACACTCACTGCGAGGGGGGGACGCGCACACTCACTGCGAGGGGGGGACGCGCACACTCACTGCGAGGGGGGGACGCGCACACTCACTGCGAGGGGGGGACGCGCACACTCACTGCGAGGGGGGGACGCGCACACTCACTGCGAGGGGGGGACGCGCACACTCACTGCGAGGGGGGGACGCGCACACTCACTGCGAGGGGGGGACGCGCACACTCACCGCGAGGGGGGGACGCGCACACTCACCGCGAGGGGGGGACGCGCACACTCACCGCGAGGGGGGGACGCGCACACTCACCGCGAGGGGGGGACGCGCACACTCACCGCGAGGGGGGGACGCGCACACTCACCGCGCGGGGGGGACGCGCACACTCACCGCGCGGGAGGGACGCGCACACTCACCGCGCGGGAGGGACGCGCACACTCACCGCGCGGGAGGGACGCGCACACTCACCGCGCGGGAGGGACGCGCACACTCACCGCGCGGGAGGGACGCGCACACTCACCGCGCGGGAGGGACGCGCACACTCACCGCGCGGGAGGGACGCGCACACTCACCGCGCGGGAGGGACGCGCACACTCACCGCGCGGGAGGGACGCGCACACTCACCGCGCGGGAGGGACGCGCACACTCACCGCGCGGGAGGGACGCGCACACTCACCGCGCGGGAGGGACGCGCACACTCACCGCGCGGGAGGGACGCGCACACTCACCGCGCGGGAGGGACGCGCACACTCACCGCGCGGGAGGGACGCGCACACTCACCGCGCGGGAGGGACGCGCACACTCACCGCGCGGGAGGGACGCGCACACTCACCGCGCGGGAGGGACGCGCACACTCACCGCGCGGGAGGGACGCGCACACTCACCGCGCGGGAGGGACGCGCACACTCACCGCGCGGGAGGGACGCGCACACTCACCGCGCGGGAGGGACGCGCACACTCACCGCGCGGGAGGGACGCGCACACTCACCGCGCGGGAGGGACGCGCACACTCACCGCGCGGGAGGGACGCGCACACTCACCGCGCGGGAGGGACGCGCACGGGAGTGGCTGTTGGTTTGTGTGCTGTTATCAGTCCTAGTGGTCGCAGTAGTCTGGCTGTCAGTTCCGAAATGTTCTTGATGTATGGTAGTGTGGCTAGTCCTTTGGGTCGTGCCATGTCCTCGTTCCATTGTCTTTCCCTGAGGCATCTGTGGATGAAATTGTGTGGAGTTTGACCCCACCCCACAGCTCACCAATAGGATAAACAACACACTGAGAAACCTACAAAAACAAAACGGACAGATAACCAGATTTGACCTACACAGAATGAGACCTGAAAGCAACAACACCCTCAGATTCTATGGACTACATAAAGTGCACAAACCAGCCATCCCACTCAGACCCATAGTATCACTCCCAGGGACACCATCACACAAACTGGTTAAAGAACTACAGCAGAAACTGAAACACCTGATCAGCGGATCCAGACAATCTGTGCAATCAACACAGGAATTCTTGGACATCATCAGAAATATACACATAGACAAGGAAGAAACCATGGTCTCATTCGATGTAACGGCACTGTTCACCTCTATCAACAAAACCCTAGCCAGGGAAACAATAGCCAACCTGCTGGACATACAGAACAGACAACAGGACGTTGAACCTATCAACAAAGACGGCATACTTAAACTACTGGACTTGTGCCTCACAACACACTTCACATTCAACAACCAAATATACGAACAAATCAACGGCACACCCATGGGCTCACCGATCTCTGGACTCATAGCAGAAGCGGCAATGCAAAGATTAGAACAAACAGTCTTACCGCAAATTCAACCCAAACTCTGGGTCAGATATGTAGATGACACCTTTGTAATCATTAAAAACACAGAAATATAGAACACACACCGGATCATCAACGCCACACTCACAGGAATCCAATTCACTAGAGAGGAAGAAAAGGACAACCAACTCCCATTCCTAGACGTGACTGTACAGAGAACACCGAACGGAGAATTCACCACAAAGGTATACACGAAAGCCACAAACACACAGACCGAGTCCTGAACTATGAAAGCAATCACCCCAACAAACACAAAGGTAGTTGCATCAAGACATTGTTCAAAAGGGCCACAACACACTGCAGTACATCAGAACTGCAAAAAGAGGAAGAAGAACACCTATACAATGTATTCACCAAAAACGGATACCCCCACAATTTCATTAGGGATTGTCTGTATGGATTTGCTACACGACTGTCCTCTGATATTGATGAGGGCAGTGCAGATGATGTGGTTTATATGGAGTTCATTAAGGTCTTTGACAAGGTCCCACACGGAAGGCTGGTCCAAAAGGGAAGATCCCATGGGATCCAAGGTAAGTTGGTAAATTGGGTCCACAATTGGTGGAGGGTTGGTTTTGTGATTGAAAGCCTTTGCCCAGCGGGTGTACCACAGGGATCTGTGCAGGAACCATTGCTGTTCATTATGGACATTAATCACTCGGATGTGAAAGCAGAAGGTAACATTAGTAGGTTTGCAGATGACATGACAGGTGAGGGTGTTGTCCACAGTGAGGGGGATGGACTCAGGCTGCAGTCTGATATCGATCAGATGATAATCTGAGCAGAGTAATGGCAGACGGAGTTTACTTCTGATCACTGTGAGGTAATGCACAGTGGGAAGTCTCATAAGCGAAGGGTATACATCATGAATGGTAGGTCCTCCTGGAGAACTGAGGAATACAGGGACCTTGGTGGGCAAGTCCCTGGATGTCTGAAGGTGTCAGCACAGGTAGACAGGGTGGGGAATACACCTGAACTGGGAACAGGAGGGGGACCCACATCCTGGTGGGGAACGTTGCTGGAGCTGCTCAAGAGGATTTAAACTCGTCTGGCAGGGCTGGGTGACCCCAAAGAGTCGTAAGGTCAGAAAGAAAGTTGAGGCTGGTACAAATGTTGAAGAGAGGAATATAAGGAGACAAGGGAGGGCAAGGACATAGCAGACAATGAGGGAAAACTGGTGGATTAAACTGCAGTTATTTCAATACAAAGGGCCAGACAGATAAGGCAGATGAACCCAGAACATGGATGGGAACATGGGATTGGGATCCCATAGGTATTACAGAAACACAGCTGAGGGAGCAACAGCTCAATGTTCCGGAGACAGATACTTCAGGAAGGATAGAACAGGAGGGAAAACAGGAGGAGAGCGGGTGGGTTTGATTGGGGGGAAACATCCCAGCAGTACCTAGAGGGAGGATTCATGTAGGATCGCCCAGTTAAACGATATTAGTGGAACTGAGAAATAAAAATTGGTCATTAGTTTTCTACGGTCAGACTACAGCGATAGGCAACGGGAGATGGAGGAGCAAATATGTCAGGAGATTTCAGATATCTCTTAGAATAATAGGGTTGTAATGATAGGGGATCTTAACCGTTCCAAACCTGGACTGGGATTGCTACTAAGTTAAGCATTTGGATGGAAGGAATTTGTTTAGTGTGTTCCGAAAACTCCCAGTCATTATGTAAATGGCCCAACTGGAGAATGGGGATAAACCTGACCTCCCCTTGGGAAACAAGGTCGGGAACAGGACTGAGGTGTTAGTGGGGGAGCACTTTGGAAAGTTACCACAATTGTATTAGTTTGAAAATAGCGATGGAAAAGGACAGGCCTGGTCCACAAGTTAAAGTTATTCAATGGAGCAAGATAGTATTAGACAGGAATTTTTAAAGTAGATCTGGGAAGGCTATTTGCAGATAAAGGGAAGTCTGGCAAGTAGGAATATTTTAAAACCGAGATAAAAGGAGCGTTCAGCGCCAGCATGTTCCTGTTAGTGTGCAGCTCAATGCTGACTGAATTAGGAAACACTGGCTGAGTTTCGAGGCTGTGGTCAAGGAAAAAAAGGGGTCACATGTCAGATATAACTGGCTGACTCAAGGGAATCCCTTCAGGAGCATTGGGGCTGTAGAAATACACTTAGGATGGAAATCAGGAATGTAAAAAGGGGACACGAGATCGCGTTGGCAGAGAAAGTTAAGGAGAATCCAAAGAGACTCTACAAGTGTATTAAGAGCAAAAGAAGAGCTCGGGACAAACCCGGTCTCCTTAATGATCAATGAAGGCAACGATGTGTGAAACGACAAGATCCAAAACAAATATTTCACTTTGGAACTTACTGTGGATAAAGACTGGGGCGCTCAGGGAACGAAACAGTGTTTGGCCTGACCACTATTGGAATACTGTGTGTAATTCTGGTCTCAATGCCACAGGAAGGATATCGTGGAACATGAAAGGGTTCAGAAGAAATGACCAAAGATGTTGCCAGGGTTGAAGGGTTTGTGCTTCAGGGAAAAGCCAGAATAGGTTGGGGCTGTTTTCAGTTGAACATGGGAGGCTGAGGAGTTAACCGATAAAAGGTGTTTAAAATCATGGTGGGCATCGACAGGGTCAATAGACAAGGTCATTTCCCCAGGCGAGGGAAACTTTTCAAAGGGGTCTAAAGGACAACTGGCTCTCACAGAGTGGATGGAATAAGCTGCCAGAGCAAATAGTGGAGGCTGATAGAAATACATTTAAAAGGCATGTGGATGGGTGTATGAATAGCAAAGGTTTATGGGGATATTGGGAAAATTGTGGCAAATGTGACTACAAATGTCATGCAGGAGTTGGTCCGAAGGGCCTGTTTCGTGCTGTACATCTCTATGACTCAATGTCTTGAAATGAGTCCACATTATAGAAAAGGAGGTGCTCAAGGTTTTAAAACACAAAGGTAGATAAATCCCCAGGACCTGATCAAATGGATCTCAGGACATTGTGGGAAGCTGGTGAAGAAATTGTAGGCCCCCTAGCAGATATATTTGTACCATAGAGAGCTATGTGTGATAGGCAGGTAGACTGGAGGGTGGCATTGTGGACAGTGAAGGTTTTCTGAGATTACAAAGGGATCCTGATGAAATGTGTGAATGGCTGAAAAACTGTAGATGGAGTTCAATCTGAATAAATGCGAGGAAATGCATTTGGTACAACAAACACATGCAGGACTTATACAATTAATGGCAAAACCTTCGGTAGTGTTGTAGAACAGAGAGAACTCAGGGTTCAGCTACATAATTCTTTGAAGTTTGCAACATGGAGAGACAGGATAGTTTAAAAAAAGGTGCTGGCCTCACTTGCTTTCATTGCTCAGTCCTTTGGATATCGGAGTTGGGAAGTCGCATTGAGATTATACAGGCCATTGGTGAGTCCTCTTCTGGAATACTGTGTCCAGTTCTGGTCGCCCAGTTATAGGAAGGATATTATTAAGTTGGAAAGGGTTGAGAGGAGGTTTACTGGGATGTGGCTGGGTACAAAAGGCTTCAGTATAAAGAAAGGCTGAATAGGTTGGTATTTTTCACTGAAACCTGAATGTTGACAGATGACCACATAGAAGTTTATAAAATCATGAGGGGATCGATAGAGTTAATGGGAGTTATATTTCCCCTTGGACAGGGGAGTTTCAAGACAAGGCACTACATTTTTAAGTTTAGAGGAGAGACATTTTAAAAAAAGACATGAGGCACATTGTTACACAGAGGGTGGGTTGTGTGTGAAATGAACTTCCTAAGGAAGGGGTGAACATGGGGACAATTACAATGTTCAAAAGACATTTGGATTAGTACAGGAATAGGAAAGGTTTGAAGGGATATGACCCAGGAACAGGCAGGTGGGATGAGATCCGTTTTAGAGTATGGTTAGCGTTAACTGAACAGTGCGGTATGACTCCGACTATGAATATAATCTTTTGTCATTAATTAAGAAAGGCTACAAGAGAAAGCCAGGGAACTACAGACTGATGAGCGAGACATCAGGGTGGGTCAGTTGTTCGAGGTCATTCTGAGAGGTAGGCCTTGGAAAGACAAGGCCTAATTACAGACAGCCAGCATGGCTTTGTGCGTGGGATAACATGTCCCACAAACTTGACTGGAGTTTGCTCAAGATGTGACCAAAAAGATAGATGAAGGCAGAGCAACAGACGTTGTTTCTGGCTTCTGCAAACCCTTGTTCAGGGTGTAACATGATACATTGGTTAGTAAGGTTAGATCACAAGGGATCAGGGAGAGCTAGCCAACTGGATACAAAATGGGATGACAGTGGGAGACAGAGGGTGGGGGGAGAGGGTTGTTGTTCAGACTGGGGCCTCTGACCAGCGGTGTGCTGTAAGGACTGGTGCTGGGACCACTGTTGTGCACCACTTACATAAACAACTAGAGTGAAAATATAGGTGTCCCTGTTAGTATGTTTATGGATACCAAGATTAGTGGAAGAGTGGGCAGAGAATATAGTTATCGAAGGGGATGTTAATCAACTGGGCCAAGGAATGAAAGATGGAATTTAATTCAGGTATTGGATTTAGTTCAGACAAACCAGGGAGGACTAACACGGGTAATGGTTGGGCCCTGGGCAGTATTTTAGAAAAAAAGAGACACCAGGGGGTGCAGTTACATTGTTCCTTGGACTGGCATCACAGGGCGACAGGGTGTTGAAAGCGGCAATTGGCACACTTGTCTTCATTGGTCAGAGCATTGAGAACATGAGTTGGAGATATTGGTAACACTGTCGTCAATATTTCTCCTGGGCAGAGGAGGCCACGGGGTGACCTTATAAAGGTTTATGAAACTATGTATAGTCTAAGTAAGGTGAATTGCCAAGGGTAGGTGAGTCCAAAGCTAGAGGCATAAACGTGAGGTAAGAGAACAAGGATTTAAAGAGGGAGCTGAGGGGCAACATTATCCACAGAGGATGGTGCATGGATGGAATGGACTGCCAGAGGAAATGGTGAAAATAAGTACAATTACAACACGGAAAAGACACTCGGGCAGGTACATGGAGAGGAGAAGGTTTGAAGGGATATGGGCCAAACACAGGCAATTCCGACTCATTCCATTTAGGAAATCTCAGCCGAAAAGTCATGCAGCACAGAAACAGACCCGATGTCTCCAGTTCATGGAGGAGGAGACTATCGAGACAAGGCATGTTGTAGAGACTGAAGCAAGTTACAGCGATACGAATGGTCATCTGGATTAGAGGTTTCAAATATGTGAAATAATTGGTGAGAGGGGAGGACATGACAGAACATGAACTGCTATAGAAGTTAGAATGATTAAAGGCACTGGTCATCAATACAAGCCATAGATACAGTGTTGGAGAGGGAATAGGGAACAGAAAGATCCCAGGCAGCATTACCACTCTCTCGTGGGAGGCCTGCTTTCCCCTCAGTTGTTCTGATGCTCCCTAAGAAAGCACAGGCCTGGACTGATAACTGGGAACTCTCGATGCTGTCTCATTACAACAAAACTTGCAGCAGGCGTGGTGATTGAGCCTGGGGTGTGTCTGTACTGTGCTCCCCCTGCAGCACTTTCTCTATGTCATGTCTTGTTAGCTGATGTTTGGATCCCTCTGCTCTGTGCACTGGAATGATCTTACCTGGCAGCAGGATTTATTGAAGACTCCCGACCTCCCTGACTTTGTCTTTCTGGCTGACCAACCATCGTCCCAACCAGTCGTTGGCCAGTCTATTGAGTCAAGAACACCATGGGTACCTGTAGAAGACACAGAAATAGGCAAAATGGGAAATTAGACGAATGCTTTGAAGGTTACACATACAGAATGGCACTGAGCCCACAGAGATCTGGAAAATCCTGACCTGTGTTGCCTCATCTCTCTGGAGTGGAGAATTCTGTTGGCTTATGATCTGGAGTAGCTTCAAAAGTGAGAGACGCTGACAGAGGCTGCAATTAGACCCACACAGTGAGGGATACCACATGGAGAGGTACTGAGTCACATCACCAGAGTGCCGGCTCAAACAATTGTGCAGGAAGAAAGAGTTTTGATTCATGTTGCACTGTGATATACAAACTGTGAGCAGGTGAAGTGATGGCCTAGTGGCATTATTGTGTGAGAATTTATCCAGAAACTCAGCAAGTGTTCTCTGGACACAGGTTCAAATCCCACCATTGCAAATGGTTGAATGTGAAGTAAATGCTTCAAAAATGATGTAATTAAAAACCTGTAAGTGAGTATTAAACAATTGCTGATGTTAATAAAAATCCATCGGATGCATTCCTGTCTTTAGTGAAGTAATCTCAGGTGGGACTGGGATATCACAGGGATTACAGAAACAACAGCTGAGGGAGGGACAGGACAGGCAGCTCAATGTTCCAGGGGACAGATGCTGCAGGAAGGACAGAAGGGGAGCTGAGAGAGGAGGAGAGCTGCTGGTTCTGATGGGGTGAAACATCCCAGCAGGACTGAGAGAGGATATTCCTGCAGGATCGCCCAGTGACGCTGTGTTCGTGGAATTAATCAATAACAATGGGGCTTCCCTTTCCTCTGATTGTTCTACAGACCCCCAGAGCCCCGCCCTCCTGCACCTTGACCTTCTCAAGATGGCGGCCATTAGCGCTCACTCTTCCCTCAAACAAATGGCGGCCGTGACTCTGGGCCCCTTCCCTGATCAGAGACCTCCTGACCCAGGCCTGGAGGGTCTTTTTCGAGTTATTTTTAACCTGATTCCAGGACTTGTGAAATCTCTCCGCTCCTTTCTCCCAGCTTGGCTCCCACACAACAACTCTGAGCGCCGCTCTCTGAAGCTGATCGCAGCCGCTGCCGGAGAAAGCAGCTCCATGTCTATCTTTCTCAGTGACCTGATCAATGTGACAGTGCGCATGCTCTGTATGGAAACCAAACTGCGCGTGCGTCTGAGATTGCCAGTGAGTTTATCGACAATATTCATAACTGCACAGGATCATGGGTGAAATATTAGTCATTAACAAATGCTCTGTCGAGTTGCAATCATTGAATGGTTTATATGCAAATAGATTGATCGATCCAATTTAACCATGCTAGCCAGATATGTAAATTACCAATTGTTCTGGGAGTTTCAAAATAAGTTTCTTACTCGACTTGTGTAAACCGACCTGTGAATTATTCTCAGCTCGTCCCCCTACACTATTTCAAAATCACCCATGTGTTTCTCTCAGGATTGTTTAAATCTCCCTAATGTACGTTATCAGATTCACATCTCAACTATTTCTTAAAAATCTCACATTGATTCATGGGAGAGGTGTCATGCTCCACTGTGTCGTGAGGATGATCAATTCTGCAAAATAGTTTGCTTTCTGACCAATCCTGAAGCGTTCAACCCCGAGAATGCTTTGGTCCCGCTCCTCACTCACTCTGGTTGGCGGACCGGCCGCTGCTCGGTCCTCCAGTCCAGCCCCTTCCTCCCAATTGCAGAGTTGATTCAGGCGTGACTCAGCAGGCTCAGGGACAAGGGAAGTTAGAGTCGATGCCTTGTGATATCTTGAAACTATCCCGAATCTTGGATCGAGAGGCCTGAGAGGTGCAGGTGTCCCGAAGATATTCCCTAAAGTGCTCTGCTCGGAGGTGTCCAGTCTCCCCAATGTAGAGGAGACCGCATCGGGAGCAACGGATACAATAAATGATATTACTGGATGTGCAGGCAAAACTTTGAGGTAATTGGAAGGCTCCTTTAGGGCCTTGGATAGAGGTGAGGGAGGTAGTGTGGGCGCAGGTTTTGCAATTCCTGCAGTGGCAGGGGAAGGTGCCAGATTGGGAGTGTGGGTAGTGGGGGGGCGTGGACCTGACCAGGTAGTCATAGAGGGAACGGTTTTTGCGGAAGTCAGAAAGGGGTGGGGAGGGAAATATATCCCTGGTGGTGGAGTCTGTTTTGAGGTGGCAGAAATGTCGGCGGATGATTTCGTTTATGCGAAGGTTGGTAGGGTGGAAGGTGAGCACCAGGGGCGTTTTGTCCTTGTTATGTTTGAAGGGGTGGGGTCTGAGTGCAGAGGTGTGGGTTGTGGACGAGATGCATTGGAGGGCATCTTTAACCATGTGGGAAGGGAAATTGTGGTCTCTAAAGAAGGAGGCCACCTGGTGTGTTGTGTGGTGAAACTGATCCTCCTGGGAGCAGATACAGCAGAGGCGGAGGAATTGGGAATACCGGATGGCATTTTTGCAAGAGGTAGGGTGGGAACAGGTGTAATCCAGGTAGCTGTGGGAGTCGGTGGGTTTGTAAAAAATATCAGTGTCAAGTCGATCATTATTAATGGAAATGGAGAGGTGTAGGAAGGGGAGGGTGGTGTCAGAGATGGTCCAGGTAAATTTAAGGTCAGGGTGGAATGTGTTGGTGAAGTTGATGAATTGCTCAACCTCCTCGCAGGAACACGAGGTGGCACCAATGCGGTCATCAATGTAGCGGAGGAAGAGGTGGGGAGTGGTGCTGGTGTAACTATGGAAGATCAACTGTTCTACATAGCCAACAAAGAGACAGGCATAGCTGGGGACCTTACGTGTTCCAATGGCTACCCTCTTGTTCTGGATGAAGTGAGAGAATTCAAAGGAGAACTTGTTAAGGGTGAGGACCAGTTCAGCCAAATGAATGAGAGTGTTGGTGTAAGGGTACTGTTGGGGAAGTCGGGAGAGGAAAAAATGGAGGGCTTGGAGGCCCTGGTCATGGCGGATCGAGGTGTAGAGGGACTGAATATCCATGGTGAAGATGAGGCATTAGGGGCCGGGGGAACTGAAGTCTTGGAGGAGGTGGAGGGCGTGGGTGGTGTCTCGAATGTATGTGGGGAGTTCCTAGACTAGGGGGATAGGACAGTGTCGTGGTAGGTAGAGATGAGTTCCGTGGGGCAGGAGCATGTTGAGACAATGGGTCGGCCAGGGTGGTCAGGCTTGTGGATCTTGGGAAGGAGGTGGAACCGGGCAGTGCGGGGTTCCCGGACTGAGGTTGGAAGCTGTGGGTGGGAGATTTCCTGAGGCGATAAGGTTCTGCATGGTCTGGGAGATGATGGTTTGGTGATGGGGGTGTGGGGTCATGGTCGAGGGGGCAGGAGGAAGAGGTGTCCTCGAGTTGGCGTTTGGTTCAGCGGTGTAAAGGTTAGTGTGCCAGACTACCACTGCGCCCCCTTTATCTGCTGGCTTGATGGTGAGGTTGGGATTAGAGCAAAAGGATTGGAGGGCTGCGCGTTGTGAGAGTGAGAGGTTTTAGTGGGGGAGGGGGGATGACAGGTTGAGGCGGTTAATGTCCCGGCGGCAGTTGGAAATGAAGAGGTCGAGGGCAGGTAATAGGCCAGCGCGAGGTGTCCAGGTGGATGCAGTGTGTTGGACATGGGCAAAGGGGTCCTCGGAAGGTGGGCCGGAGTCTTGATTGTGAAAGTAAGCTCGGAGGCGGAGGCAACAGAAGAATTGTTCGATGTCACGGCATGTATTAAATTCATTGATGAGTGGACGGAGGGGGATGAAGATGAGTCCTTTGCTAAGATCTGATCGTTCGTCCCCAGTGAGGGGAAGGTCTGGAGGGATGGTGAAAACTCGGCAGGTCTGGGAGCTGGGATCTGGTGTGAGTGTGGAGCTGGGAGTAGGGGCGGAGCCTGTAAATGGAGTGGGGGAAATGGAGGTGGAGTCATGAGCAGGGTTCCACCCCCATTCCCCCCATGCTGACGTCATCATCCTAGGAAAAATACCTCCATTGTCTACCTTTCTAATCCTCTGATCATCTTGAATATCTCTATCAAATCCCCCCTCGCCTTGTTCTTGCCAATGAGAAGAGTTTCAAGTCTCTCAGCCTTTCCTCACAAGACCTTCTCTCCAGACCAGGCAATGTTCTGGTAAATCTCTTCTGCACATTTTCTAATGTTTCCAGATCCTTCCCGAAATATGGGCACCAGAACTGAACACAATATTCCAAGTGTAGCTGCACCAGCATTTTGTATACTTGCAGTATGGTATTTCAATCCCTCCATGAATGAAGCCGAACACACCGTTTACCGCCTTAACAGCGCTATCAACCTGGGTGGCAACTTTCAGGGATCTATGTACATGGACTCAAAGATCCCTCTGCACACCACACTACCAAGATTTTTTCCATTGACCCAGTATTCAGCCTTCCTGATATTCTTCTCAAAGTGCATCACCTCACATTTAGTTGCATTGAACTCTATATTTGCCACCTCTCAGCCCAATTCTGCAGTTTATCCAAGTCCGCTTGCAACCTGTAACATTCTTCCACATTGTCCACTACTACACTGACTTTAGTGTCATCTGCAAATTTCCTAATCCATTCACCTATACCTGCAGTGGTCCCAAAACAGATCCTGGTGGCACATGACCAGTAACTGGACTCATCACGTTTGCCTCATACGCGAAAGGTCCCCAGTTTGAAACTGGGCAGAAACTGCTTTGTTATTCAACTGCAGAATTTTACATGGACAAGAACGGAGCTTTCTTGCTTGCTTTCCCATCTGCAAACCTGCCTTCGAATTTGCTTGAACAAATCTGCTCTCGTAGTGAGACTTGTTTCTATGCCTCTGCATTTTCTCCAACAGCCTACCATGTGGAACCTTGTCAAAGGCTTTACTTTTGTCCATGTATACCACGTCAAATGCCCTACCCTTATCTACAAGCTTGGTGACCGTCTCAAAAAACTCAGAGGTTTGTGAGACATGACCTGCCCTTGACAAAACCAAGTTGACTATCTGAAATCAAATTGATGTTTGCCAGATGATTTTAAATCTTATAATCCTTTCCTAAACCTTTCCTACAACAGAAGTAAGGCTCACTGGTCTATAATTACCTGGATCATCTCTCCTGACCTTCTTGAACAAGGACACAACATTTGCAATCTTCCACTGCTCTGGTACGAAATCTGCAGACAATGACAACTCAAATATCCAAGCCAAAGGCTATGCTACCTTCTCCCTAGCTTTTCAGAGAATCGTCGGATAAATCCCATCCAGCCCAGAGGACTTGTCTATTTTCACTCCTTCCAGCATTGATAACACCTGTTCGTAACTAACCTTGATGATTTCTAGTCTAATATCTCACACCTCATTCTCCTCCTCTCCAATATTCTCCTTTTCCTGAGTGAAAACTGATGAGAAATGTTCATTTAGCATCTCTCCGATCTCCACAGGGTCAACACTCACCTTCCCATTCTGTCTGTGATTGGCCCTATTCCTACCCTAATCATCTTTTTATTCCTCACATACCTATAGAAAGCTCTAGGGTTCTCCTTTATTCTATGTGTTAAAGACTGGTCGTGTCCTCTCTTTGCTCTTTTTAACTCTCTCTTTAAATCCTTCTCAGCTGATCTGTAATTCTCCATCTCCTCATCTGAACCATCTTGCCTCATCAACACTTAAAAGCTTCCTTCTTCTTCGTAACAAGAGATGCAGTTTCCACAGTAAACCAAGGTTCCCTTACCTTATCACTTCCTCCTGCCTGACAGGGACATACCTATCAAGGACATGCAATATCTGTTCCTTAAACCAACTCCACATTTCCATTGTCTGAATTCCCTGTATTTTGCTACCCCATTCTGTGCATCTAATTCTTGCCTAATAGCATTATAATTGCCCTTGCCCGATCAATAACTCTTGACCTGTGGCATGTACTAATTCCTTTCCATCACTAAACTAAACTTAACTGAATTATGGTCACTCTCTCCAAAGTGCTCACCTACAACTAAATCAAACACCTAGTCTGGTTCATTACCAAGGACCAGATCCAATGTGGCCTCCCCTCTTGTCGGCCCTTCAACATACTGTGTCAGGAAACCCTCCTGTACACATTAGATAAAAACCGATCCATCCAACGTATTAGATTAATAACATGTCCAGTCAATTTTGGGGAAGTTAAAGTCCCTCATGTTGACCACCCTGTTACTTTCACTCCTATCCAGAATAATTTTGCTAATCCTCTCTTCCACCTCCCTGGAACTCTGCAGAGGCCTATATATAAAATAAATTCCAAGCAGTGTGACCTCTCCTCTTCTGTTTCTAACCTCAGCCCACACTACCTCAGGAGACTAATCCTCATCAAAAGTTCTCTCAGCCACCGTTATACACTCCTCGACTAACGTGACATGCATGGACCCATTGCAGAGCTTCAAACTCCATGAGGCAGCCATACTCTCTGACAGACAGACTCAGTCTGGAACCTCCTCTGTCCTTAAGACATTATGCTCTGTCTGTGCTCCTCCATTTCCCCTTTGCACATTCCCTTTCCAACCCATCCCACTTGCATCACTCCACGAATGGTGCTGTCAAGGGCAGAAGTCTATGGAATACCCTCCCTCACCTTCTCTATCCTCCTTTTAAGATGTATTTTAAAATCATTCTCTTTAATCAATATTTTGATCATCCATGAAGCACCTTGGGAGATTTGCCATTGTAAAAGATTCCATTCAATGCAAATAGTTGTTGTTATTGCTGTACATTCGGAGAAACTGGAATGATGCATTCAAAATTCCAACAAGAAAGTCACTGACAGATGTTGTGTGCAGGCCACCAAATAATAACATCACACTGGGATGGGCAATAAACAAAGAAATAACTATTGCCGGTAAAATGGTACAGCTATTATCATGGGTGATTTTAATCTACATGTAGTTTGGTCGAACCAGCTCAGTCAGGGTAGCCTTGAGTTTATTAAGTGTATCCATGATAGTTTTCTTGAACAGTATGAAATGGAACTGACAAGGGAGCAATCTATCCAGTATCTGGCCCTGTGCAATGAGACAGGAATAATGAATGACCTCAGAGTTAGGGATCCTCTTGAAAGAAGTGATCACTGTATGGTTGAATTTAGAATACATATGGAGAGTGTGAAGATAAAATCTAATACCTGGGTCCTGTGCTTCAAAACAGGGAACTACAATAGAATGAGGGAGAACCTGGATAAAGTAGACTGGAAACAAAGATTTTATGGTGGGACAGTTGATGAGCAGTGGAAGATTTTCAGAGGCACTTTACAAAGTGCACAGCAATGATATATTTCAGTGAAAAGGAAGGACTGTAAGAAAAGGCATACTCTGTGATGGGTATCTACGGAAAGCAATCAAATTGAAAGAGAAGGCATGCAAAGTGGCCAAAAACAGCCTGAAACTAGAACTGGGAAAACTATAAAGGTCAACAGAAAGCCACAGAAGAGCTATAAAGAAAAGTAAGATAGAACATGAGAAAAAAAACTAGCACAGACTATAAAGACAGAAAACAAAATTTTATATTGAATGAGAAAAGAGTGGCTAAAGTAAATGTTGGTCCTTTGGAAAATGAGAAGGAACATTTAATTATGGGATATCACAGTGGAGGACACTAATATCTTGCCAATAATTAGCAAAGAGACAAAGATAGGTGAGGATTTGGAAACTGTCATTATTACGGAACAGCTAGTGTTGGACTGTTGGAGTTAATTGAGCTAATGACAGAAAAGTCTTCTGACCCTGATGGAATGCATCCCAGGGTACTAAAGGAGATGCCAGGAGAAATAGCAAATGCACTGGCAGTAATTTTCCAAAATTGACTGGACTCTGTGGCAGTCCCAGCAGATTGGAAAGCAGCAAAAGTGACGGCACGTTTTTAAAAAGGAGGTGGACAAAAGGTGGGGAATTATACACCAGTTAGCTTATTCTCTGTAGTGGGAAAGATGCTTGGGTCTATTATCAAGGAAGAAATAACAGGGAATCTTAATAGCAATTGTCCCATTGGACAACAGAGCGTGGGTTCATGTAGGGCAGGTCATGCTTCACAAATCTTTTGGAATTCTATGAAGACATTTCAAGCAAGGTGGACAACAAGGACCCAGTGGATGTGGTGTACCCGGATTTCCAAAAGGCCTTCAACAAGGTGCTGTGCAAGAGGCTGTTGCATAATATAAAGGTGCATGGTGTTAGGAGTAGAGTATTAGCATGGATAGAAGATTGGTTGACTAACAGGAAGCAAAGTGTGGGGATTAATGAGTACTATTCCGGCAGGCAATCAGTGACTAATAGTGTGCCTCAGGGATCAGTGTTGGGACTGCGATTATTTAGAATTGATACAGATGATTTGGAGTTGGGGACCACATGTAGGGTGTCAAAGTTTGCATATGAGACTAAGATGAGTAACAGAACAAAGTGTGTGGAGGACTGGGAAACTTTGCAGAGGAACAGAGATACATTGGGTGAGTGGGCAATGGTCTGGCATTTGGAATAGAATGTTCATAAATGTAAAGCCCTACTGTTTGGTTGGAGTAACATTATAAAAGAGATTATTACTTGAAATTTAAAAAGTTGCATCATTTGCTATGCAGGGGCACCTGAGTAACCTTCTGCATGAAGGTTGGTCACCAGGTACAACAATCAACTCAGAAAGCAAATGGAATTTTGGCCTTCATTGCTGAAGGGATTGTGTTTAAAAGCAGAGGTTATGTTCCAGCTGTATTGGGTGCTGGTGAGGCCACACCTAGAGTACTGCATGTAGTTTCTGTCTCCTTACTTGCTCAAGGATGTACCGGCACTGGAGGGGGTGCAGAGGAGGTTAACTAGGTTGATTCTGGAGTTGAGGGGGTTAGCTTAACAGAGACTGAGTAGATTGGGATTATATTCATTGGAAATCAGAAGAATGGGAAACATATAAAATAATGAATGGAATGGATAAAACAGAAGTAGAGAGAATGTTTCCACTGGCAGGTGAATCTAGGACAAGAGGGCATCACCATAAGACTAGAGGCAGCAAATTTAGGACTGAATTGAGAAGAACTTCTTGACCTCTGTGGAATTCATTACCCAGGGAAGTAGTTGATGCTAGTTCAGTAAACGTTTTAAAGCTAAGGTAGGTTTTTTAAAAAAGAATTAATTAATTAATTAAGGGATATGGTGAGAACGTTGGTAAATGGTTCTGCGTCCACAAAATGATCAGCCATGATCTTAATGAATGGCAGAGCAAGCTCAAAGGACAGGACGGCCTTCTCCTGTTCCTAGTTCTTTTGTTGTTATATTTTGCATTCCTCCCACGCTCTTGACTTTCAGGTGCTGGTGTTAGATTAGGATGGACAAAATTAAAATTCACAGAACACCAGGTTATAGTCCAACAGGTTTATTGGGAAGCACTCGCTTTGCAGCTTCTTCATCAGGTGGTTGTGTGATTTTTAACTTTGTGTCTCACTCTAGTAACTGATAAACAGCAACAAAAGCCACGAAGCAGTGCGCATGCTCCAGGCAACAATGGTCCCTTGGTGGTTGATGTCAGCAGAAGACCAATGGAAAGGCAGGGACTCAGCTGGAGGACCTGGCGGGGCATTTGGTCCTCCGACCAATCAGAGTAAATGAGGGACGGGACTAGACTATACCACGTGATCATCTTCACGGTGGGCGCGGATGTGCGGGACGTGTGGATGGAGAGCTGTTGGTAAGGAAAGAAATAAACAGCAGGAAGTTGGACGGATATAGTGTTGGTATGGGCTGAGAGATTTTACAAACATTTGGTGCATATCGGAAAATACAAATTTGAAACTTACAGTCCCGTTTTTGCAGTAAACGGGAAAATAACCTCATCGTGTGATCGCCGCCATCTTTATTCGGGGCAATGATTCACTGGACACGTGCGCGGCCGCCAGCTTTGTAGGGGGCAAAGTTCAGAGGTGTGTATGTGCAGCCCTCCCTGGTAGAGAGTCATAGGGCAGGATTTACCCAGAGCACATTCAAACCCAGAGAAATGGATGTTTTTTTTCTGGATTTGTTTCTTCATCCATTTAAATGATTTGGATGTGAATAGAGCCGGTACAGTTCGTAATTTTGCAGATGACACCAAAATTGGAGGTATTGTGGACAGTGATAAAGGTTGTCTCAGAATACAATGGGATATTGATCAGATGGGCCAATGGGCTGCGGAGTTGTAGATAGGGTTTAATTTAGGTAAATGTGAGGTGCTGCATTTTAGAAAAGCAAATCAGAGCAGGACTCACACTGAATTGTAAGGTCTTGGAGAGTCTTGCTGAACAAAGAGACCTTGGAGTGCATGTTCGTAGTTCCTTGAAAGTAGAGTCACAGATAGATAGGATAGTGAAGAAATTGTTTGGGATTCTTCCCTTCGTTGGTCAGAGCATTGAGTAAAGGAGCTGTACAGGACATTGGTTCGGCCACTTTTGGAATATTGTGTGCAATTCTGGTCTCCCTCTTATCAGAATGAGGCACTGAAACATGGAAAGTTTGAGAATTGATTTTTTTTAAGGATGTTGCCAGGGTTGGAGGATTTGAGTTGCAGGGAGAGGCATAATAGGCTGGGGCCATTTTCCCTGGAGTGTCACAGGCTGAGGTGTGATGTTGAAGAGGTTTATAAAATCAGAAGGGGCATGGATCGCATAAATAGACAAGGTGTTTACCCTGGGGAGGTGGAGCCCAGAACTAGAGGATATAGGTTTAGGGTGAGATGGGAAAATTCAAAAGGAGCCAAAAGGGCAACCAAAATTGTAACATTTAAAAGGCATTTGAATAGGAAGGGTTCAGAAGGATGTCGGTCAAGTGCTGGCAAATGGGAATAGTTTAGATTAGAATATCTGGTTTGCATAAATGGGTTGGACTGAAGAGTCTGTTTTGGTGCTAGACATCTCTGACTGTGGGATCATGAAAGTGAACACTGCCCTGATTCACCTCTTGGCTCCTTGATATCCAAATGTTCATTATCTCGCTTCCTCAGTCTCACGTGAGTGTATTTTTGCCATGTTTAGTATTTTACTACTACGTTCACAGACCTTTTTGTAAATGGATTGTTCACTGCTGCCCGACTCCTGACCGGATGCTGCTCCATTATCAGGTTATTTTTTCCACAATATCTTTGACAGTCAAGAATTCTTTTTTCCAATAGTGAGTGGATTTTCCTTCCATTTCTGACAGTCAAATTCTGCACCATTTTCATTCCCTATAATTCATATTGCACTCCCTGAAACATCATGTGTATTTCTCCTTCCACAGATACCAGTGATCATTGGCAAAGCCCTGTTGCCTGTGGAGAGGCTGATGTTTGACTTCCTTGTACAGCTGCAGTTTGAATGGTGAAGGTGCTCCTACAATGTGGTTGGGTAAGAGACATTACAGATTATTCACTCAGCGATAGTGAAAAGTAGAAGATATCTGTAAAAATCAACATGTTTTTAATTTCACAAAAATATTGGGAACTTTTGACATAAGGCCACAGATGGAGAATATTATGTCCAGTGACCAAAACCATTGCCAAATAGGCAATTTTTCAGGAATGCCTTAAAGGAAGAAAGCAGATCTTAGAGGGTGGGAATTCCAGACCATGTTGCCTTGGAATCTATAGAAACAGTCACACAGCTGAACTCAAAAATAAACACATCATTGGGAGTCTAAACTAAAATGAGTAATTGAGATATGAAAGGGTGTGTGGTGCAGGAAGATAGGAATGATTACAGCCCGGAATTAAGTCAAGGGTGTGAAAGTAAATTGTTGTTGCTTGTAAATGGGAGCCTTTTGATGGATCAGCAAGTTCTGGTACAAGTGAGCACTTGGGCGATAGAGTTTTCAATATTCTGAAGGTTATAGGGAGGGTGATTGTGGGATGCTGGCCAGGAGTGGGTTTAAATAATGAAATCTAGAGTTAACAAAAGGAATGAATGAGAGTTTCAGTAAATGAGCTGAGACTGTGGTGAGGTCAGGTGATATCACTGAAGTCGAAATAGTGGTCTTGCAGTGGGACTGGGCTATCACCCTCCCCTCACCTCTGGAATTCAGCTGTTTGTCAAAGTTTGTGAATCAAGTTTGTAACAAGATCAGGAGCTGAGTGGCTCTGGCAGAACCCAAACTGGGTGTCACAGAAGGTTATTGCTGAGCAGCTGCGTGGCAGCACTGTTGATGACACCTTCCATCACTTCACTGCTGAGCGAGTGTGGACTGATGGAGGGAAATTGGCTCGGTTGGCTCTGTCCTGCGTTTTTGTGTTGAACATCCCTGGGAAATGTTCCACAATGTCAGTAGGTGCCAGTGCTGGACTTGTCTTGGTGGGCAGCAATTTCTGGAGCACAGCCATCAGTATTATTGCCACAATGTTGGTAGGGCTGACAGCCTTTACACTACTTCTCCATTTCTTGATCTGATTTGAAATAAGTTTTCAACCAAGTTGATTCACGTCTGTGATGTCAGGGACCAATGTAGAAGGCTCATCCACTTGGCACTGCTGGCTGAAGATTGCTGCAAATGCTGTTGTCTTGTCTGTTGCATGGATGTGTGAGATCCCTCCATCAGTAAGGGTGGGGATATCTGTGATGCTTCCTGCAGTGAGTTGTTTAATTGTCCATCACCATTCGTGACCAGGTGTGGTAGAACTGCAGAGCTCAGATCTGATCCATTGGTTGTTGGATCACATAGTTCTATTTGGTATTGTTTGTGCTGTTTGGCATGGAGGTTGGGTAGCTTCACCAGGTTGGCACCACATTTTTAGGTATGCCTGGTATTGCTCCTGGCATGCCCTGTGGAACTCTCCATTGAACTAGGGTTGATCCCCTGGCTTGATGTTAATGATTGAATGGGGATATACCAGGCCATGAGATTTAAGATTGGCCTGGAGTACAATTCTGCTGCTGTTGTTGGCCCACAGTGAGACAGAAGTTGCAGGGTCAAGAGGGCTGATTGTGTTGTATTTTCCAGTGCATTGGTAGATGTAATGTGGTCCATCCAGTTTCATTCCTTTGTTGAGACTGTGCAGTGATTAATACAATGAGTGATTTGATTGGCCAGTGTCAGGAATGCAACTTGTAAAAAAAGGTTTTGTGATTTGCACATAAAAGAAGTGAAACTATCATGGTATTCCAACAGATGAAAGACTCAACAGACAATCGAGGTATTTTTCAATGGAGAATTTCATTTACATCACGCTAAATTTTTGCTTTAAATTCTGTGCCTTAGAATTGTGCCCTCCACAATCACCTGATGAAGGAGTGGTGCTCCGAAAGCTAGTGTGCTTCCAAATAAACCTGTTGGACTATAACCTGGTGTTGTGTGATTATTAACTAAGAATATTACAGCACTACTAACAGGGCAGCATGTAAACAGGCTCAGTCCAGCTAATCAATACATTCGGAAGGATTTCCTCCAAGTTTGTTGACGCAATATTAGTCAAAACCATCAACTTCAACCTGCAATCTTTCTCTTTACAAAAACTTCAGGCTGACACAAATCTCCCCACCCCACTGCAATGTGGCAACTGGGCCCGGCCCAGGAATTGGAACTGGGACATTTGTGGACTGTGATCTCAAAGGATGGGAGCAAACATAATTCTGACAGATTAGTCCTCAAAGGTGAGTAGCAAGTTTGAGACAAGGCAGGTGATATGTCATCTTGCACTTAGCTTAATTGCATTTCTTATTTACAGTAGTATTTTGCAATGTATAAAACTCCATTCCATGGTTGGGGAGTTTTACCCTAGTTTATCACAGTTGCTGCCTCTCGCTCCCCAAGTCAAATTATAGGATCTATAACAAAACAATAAACTGCAGATACTGGAGACATAAACCCCAGAAACAAAGTGCTGGAGAAACTTAGCAGTTCTGAGGGCATCGGTGAAGAGAAAAAAATGTTACATTTCAAGTTCACTGACTCTTTGTCTGAACGGACAAAAGGTCATGAGACTTTGAACTTAGAATGTTTTTTTTCCCTCAGAGATGCTGCTGGACCTGCGGTTCTCCAACATTGTGCTTTCTATAGTGAAATTTATTTACAAAACAGATCGGAAAATACTAATCTGCAAAAGTGAAAGGTTCATTGTAAACATGAGCGTGGTGTCCACACTTGAGTTACACAAGCACGCCTCAGTTTAAAAACAAGATTTAACTCTGTGACATTCCATCTCAAAATTAGCCAAGTTACACCAGTAATAAAGCTCCTCCACCCAATGAGGCTCTTCAGCACAACATCCTGCAGTGTTACACACAGCCATCTTTACCAAAGAATGATCACATGTCACAAAATTAAAGGCCAAGAGCATGTCTCTTTAAAGAAGCTGAAGTCAAACTCTCAATTTTTTTGCAAGGATTTTTATTAAACCTGATTGAAAATTTAAATCTCAGAGCATAATCTTTGCTTTTTTTAAACAAAGTTTGTGAGAAAGATCCCACATCTTGCTAAAGGTTCAGTTCGGTCTGATACATAGAGCCAAAGGTCAAGCAAACATCACATTTTCCATTCACTTCTACAAAGGGGTGACATCACATTTCTTCAGTATTTAAAGAATTTTATAAATTGTTTGTAAAATCATTTGTCATGTTAAAGAACTGGACAATAAATGCCATTGTATACAATCAGAGTGAAGCCTGTGACGGCAGATTTAGCTTTGGGGGGCAGTGTGTGTGCTTTCTAAATTCTGGGAGCACTTTGGGAGACTGCTCCCAGATGGTGATAGTGAGCATATCTGGAATGCACTGTTTAGATTTGGGAATCCTTGGGAGACAATCTTTGATTTCAATAGTACTTGGCTTGTGTTGTTGGTGTACAGTAAGCAATTCATAAATTTACTTGTGTATTGTTGTTGACTACCTGAATACCAGGTTGCCTTCAATTGTGTGAATGTATCTATTGTAAATACTTGGAATATTCCAGAACTGCCCAGTGCTTGGCAAATTCAGGGGGGACAAAAAAATCACAATTGATTAATTTGAAATTCAGAATCCAAGAGGACATAACCACTGAAGTATTCAATTCAAATAGTTAAATGGAGTGCTCACATTTGAAATACCTAATATCCATAGGAATGGATGGACTGACAGAATTGGGACCAAATTCCAGGCTGGGGAGTGTGAAATGTGCTTTGATAAAGTCACCTGCATTTACCAACAGTAATTTGGCAAGCTCGGAAATTTAAAAAACAATACGAGCTTCACTGCTGCTCCAGTCGGGTCACAAGCTCTGTGAAAAAAAATAACAATGTTCAGGTTTATTGCATACACTCTGAAACACATGTTTCTTCTACAGATCCTGCAAGTTTCCCCAATGAGCATAGTCGATCCAAATGATGTTCCTAACTTTGGCCAACTCATTTCTTTCCGAGCCTCTATAGCCTGAAGACTGACCAGAAGCAATTACTCCACATATGTGGGAACATTACCAACAAGGAGTTTTTCCTTCAGAATTGACTTCCATATTCAGTGTCCAGAAAACATAAAAAGCTTGTTACCTTTTATAGAGCAATGATTCAGTGGGAGTAAAACGCTAACCTTTTAATAATCAAGCTGCCTAAATTTTAAAAATGAACATTTCTTAATAGTTCACTAGATCCTAATGAAATATTTTGAGCAAAACAAATCACATGATACATACTTATTCAGAGAACAAAACAAGTTTGTTCATTGAAGAACCTAGAGGAAAAGGTACTGAAATAATGTGAGTTTGATTTACATTAATCATCATTTCAAGTGCATTCTCTGCATAAATTCTCCTTTTACTCCTCGAAGTTTTCAACTTCTTGATAATTGATAGAATAAAATCACAGTTGTACAACACAAAATCAGACCCTTCAGTATAACTTGCCCATGCTGACCAGATATCCAAAATTAATCTACACCCATTTGCCAGCATTTGTTCCATATCCAACTTAAACCCTTTCTACTGATTCAGTTTATTTTACTTTATCAGCACTTGAAATACTGACTGTTTTTTTCTCCCAACATTGGTTAAAGAAATCATAATTTCATTCATCAAAGTTAATTTTGTAATCTTTCACCAAGAAACAAGTGAGAACAACATATAGCTGAGTGCAAAACAAAATACTGCAGCTGTGCGTTATCTGGGAACACCCTAAATGTGAGGCACTGATACTTTGGTGTAACCTGCAGTCTGGCCAAATTGCAGCAAAAAGCTGTTCGATTTTATCTGCAGACTATTGAATGCAAAATCTTCCTTGCGCAATAATGAGGCAGCATTTTGGGATGTCATTTTTAAAATATATTATTTTCAAAATTACTCACAATTCAGAGCGATCACTTTTTGCTGTCTGCATAACACAGTACGAAAATGTATTAACAGAAAAAAAAGTTTTTTTCTGAGTCACAAATTCATTGATATTGCGTGGGTCCAGCATTTATAAGTAATCATTTTTAAAAATAAATACAGATACATTTACTTACGATGTTGGAGTACAGTCAAGTTTTTTACTGAACAGTGACAGGATTGGACAGAGTCTACATGGATTTAAGAGGGGAATTATACTTAGCAAATCTACTGAAAGAATCTACAGAGTCGAATATTAAAGTAAGAAATAGAAGAACATTTAGTAAAGCTTATCATTAAACATGGTAGACTGGGTTTTGTGAAAGAGAAACTATATTTGACAAATTTGCGACAGTTCATGGAGGAGATAACGAGCAGGGCTGACAAAGGGCAATCCGTGATGTTCTGTATTTGGATTTTAAAAATGCAAATGTTAAGGTGCTACATAAAAGTTAATTGCACAATTTAGGAGCTCATGGTATCGGGGTAATGTATTAGCATGGATTGAGGATTGGTTAACCACACTTGCTGTTGCCGAGTCCTCATTTGCAGTGCTGTATACAATGTTAGCTCCCATATTTAATAAAGGAGACCATTCAAAAAAGATTCACTTAGCTGCTTCGAGGACGAAAGGATTGACCTATCAAGAATAGATACGAGGTGATCTTATGGAAACAAGATTCTGACAAGCTTGACAGGGTGGATGTTGACTAGATCTTTGAGCACCAGTGAAGTCTCAAACCAGGGGACACTACAGAAGGGAACATTCATTTTAGAAAAAGTAAAGAATTTTTTTCTCTCAGTGAATGACTAGAATTTTCTCGCCCCAACTTTTGTGAAAGTTAAATGCGGGAGGGGAATGGTTGCGTTACTCTTCGGAGGGTTGATCCGGCTTGTTGCGCCGAATGGCCTGTTTCCACACAGTAGGGAATCTATGATTCTATCTCAAATTATTTTAAAAGAGGGTAGTAGATTTTTGAAATATTGAGCAGTTTTGGGCTATGCGGATCAAGCATAAAAGAGGTGTTGTGGTCTGGGTTGACCAAGCCATGATCTGATAGAATGGAGCAACAAGCTGAAAGAGGTAAATTGCCTTCTCCTGCTCCGATTCCTTGAGGCTCCGTTTCATGTTTTTCTTGTCTCCACAGAAGTGTGCGATACAATGTGCTAAAGATCTCAGATGTTGTGAAAATGGGGTGTTTATGTACTGGTTCCGATGGCATTGACTCATCAATCACAGCTATGCAGTCATGAGTAGGAAGGCAATTCCCTCCATGAATAAAGGAAATCTACTGCAGCGCTCACACAAAGGGATCCTTCCCCTCAGCAAACTCTCATCACATTACCCAACATATCAGCTAAAGTCGGACACACTGCGCGTGCGAAAGCCAGCAAAGGGACTCTGGGTGATTGATGTCGGCACCGGACCAATGGAAGGATAGTGGGCGGACCTGGAAGACCAAGTGGGAGGAGCTGGAAGACCTAGTGGGAGGTTTGTCCTCCAACCAATCAAGTGAATGAAGGGCGGGGCTAAACTAAACCATGTGATCACCCTCGCGCGCGGTGCAGAGTCGCTGTAATGAATACTCGGAAGTAATGGAGAGAAAGGATACGGTAAGGAAAGAAATAAACAGGGAAACGGGAGAAAACTGTGTTGCGATGAGCGGAGAGGTTTTACAAACAAATTGTGCACGTCGGAAAACACAAATGTGAACGTCTCAGTCCCGTGTTTGCAGTAAATTAGGACTGGCCTCAGCGCGGCTGCAGACCTGAGTGAGCGCCGCCATCTTTATTCGGGTCAACGATTCACTGGACACGTGCGGAGCCGCCATCTTTGTAGGGGGCAAGGTGCAGCCAGGCGCATGTGCAGCCTTTCTCTAGTATAGCGTCATTGGGATCATATCAGCCAATGCTGCTCTGATTCACCTCTGGGCTCCCTCATGACCACTTTGTCAATATCTAGCTTCCTCAATCTCGAACCATGGGTGTATTTTCGGTCTGTTTACTGCTGTATTATTACTTTTATAGACCCTTTGTAAATGAGTTTTTCACTGCGGCCCAGCCCCTGACCGTGTACTGCTCTATTATCAGATTACTTTCTTCTTGAATACTTTTGACAGTCAAGAATTCTTTTTTCCAATAAGCGAGTGTATTTTCCTTCCATTTCTGACGATCAAATTCTGCACCATTTTCATTCCCTGTAATCCGTTTTGCCCTCCCTGAAACATCAACTGTGTTTCTCCTTCCACAGATACCAGTGATTAATGCCAAAGCCCTGTTGCTTGTGGAGAGGGTGATGTTTGACTTTCTTGTACAGCTGCAGTTTGTGTTGTGAAGGTGCTCCCACGATATGGTTGGGTAAGAGACATTACATATTATTCATTACAGCACATTGATTATTTGAAGATAATGTCCAAATCAAGAACAGTTTGTAGTTTTATTATCATGCTTATAATTTCACAAAAATACTATTGAGAGTTTTAGATATAAGGCCAGAGATGGCGATATTAGGTCAGGTGATCAAAAACATTGCCAAAAAGCAGGTTTTGAGGGATGTCTTAAAGGTGGAAAGCAGACCTGTGAGGTTTTATCTGCAAATTCCAGACCATGTTGCTTTAGCAACTGTAGAATCAGCCACAAAGTTGAAGTAATGAATTAACAAATCGTTGGGAGTCTCATAGAAAATGGGTTGTTGAGGTCTCAAAGGATGTGTGGTGCAGGGAGCTAGGGATGATCACAGCCAGGAATCAAATCAAGAATGAGAATTTTAAATTGTTGTTGCTTATGAATATGAGCCTTTTGATGGATGAACATGTTTGGGGAGAAGTGAGCACGTGGGCAATAGAGCTTTTATTTTTTCTTGAGATTACAGGGAGGTTGAATTTGGGAGGCTGGCCAGGAGTGTGTTTGGATAATTAAGTCTGGATATAACACACGCTGTATGAGAGTTTCAGTATATGAGCTGAGATCAGGGTGGAATCAGCAAGAATAGTGGTGTTGGAGTGGGACTGGACTGTCACTCTCACCTCACCTCTGGGATTCAGCTTGTGAGAAACAAAGCTCACACACTTCAATAATTGCAGTCCGAGACAAAATCTGAATCAGCAGTGTCCTTTATTTTACACTTGCAAGTGGGTGAGATGTCCAGTGCCTATAAGGTAGAGGACATACACACACCAAATTCAATTCATACACAACATTTATATGATTTGATTTCTATTGTTTTACACTGCTCCCTCCCCTGTTTACATCCTCCATTTCCCTAAGACCGGCCCCCATTACCCCTGTTTATCTCTTGCCTTATCCGGCCTTGTCTGTGACAAAATGCTTATTTCTGGTCTCACAAGGCTGTTTGACCTCATCCTGCTGTAGGTCATTGTTAGGCATATTCTTTCTTCATCATTATCTACCCCCTTCATCTGTGCCTTTCCCGAGGCCGTTCTGATCCCTATGACCCTTTTAATTGGGGTTTGTTCCTCTGTTTCTGTAAAAGTGGGAAACAGATGTTTATACCTACTGTTTGTACAGACATATCTAGCTTAACTTCATCCCCTCACAACATCTTATCTATTTGCCCGTAATGTCTACCATTGTTTTACTGGCACATCTCATTCTGACATGCAATTTTAGCTAATACAAAAACAATTATATATTTACTCCACATCATTTCCATTCTTGTTGACTCAGCTCGTGGCTAAAACAATTACACACTGGCGTGAGTCCATTTTACTTTGTAAAATGGAATTGCAGAATTGCAGAAGTAACATTAATTTACCTGTATCCCATAAGCTGGTTGTCAGGTTGTGAATCAGGGCGCTAACACAATCGGGAGCTGAGTGGACTTGGTGGAGCCTAAAATGAGTGTCACTCAGCTGGCTGTTGCTGAGCAGCTGCTGCTTGGTAGCCCTGTTGATGAATACTTCCATCACTTTACTGCTGATCGAGTGTGGACTGATAAAGGGAACTTGCCTGGGTTGGATTGCCCTGTGTTTTTGTGTTGAACATCCCTGGGCAATGTTCCACATTGTCAGTCGATGCCAGTGCTGGAGCGGTACTTGGCTTGGTGGGTGGCAAGTTCAGGAGCACAAACCATCAGTGTTATTGCCAGAATGTTAGAAGGACCCATAGCCTTTACACTACTTAACCATTTCTCGATATTATTCGAACTAAATTGAATTGGCTTAAAGCTCACATCTGTGACGTTAGGAACCACTGGAGAATGCTGAGATGGATCAAGCCACTTTGCATCTGGCTGAAAATTGCTGCAAATGCTGTCATCTTATCTTTTACATGGATGTATGAAACCCCTCCATCAGTAAGGGTGGGGATATCCGTAGTGCTTCCTGCAATGAGTTGTTTAATTGTCCATTACCATTCACAACTGGGTGTGGCAGAATTGCAGAGCTCTGATCTGATCCATTGATTGTTAGGATTACTTAGATCTGTTGCTTGCTGCTGATGCTGTTTGATATGCAGATAGTCCTGCTTGGTAGCTTCACCAGGTTGGCACTTCATTTTTAGCTATGCCTGGTGCTGCTCATGGCATGACGTCCTTTCCTGCCCACTGTGTTGGTTGAGTGCGGGATGTACAAACCCATGAGATTACAGATTGTGCTGGAGTACCGTTCTGCTGTTATTATCCCACAGTGTCTCAGAGAGATCTACTTTGAGTTCCTACATCTGTCCCATTTAGCACGGTGATAGTACCACTCGGCACAATGGAGGTTTTTCTCAACTTTAAGGTGAGGCTTTGTCTCCAAAAAGACTGTGGGATGGTCGATCTTTCCGATACTGTCATGGACAGATGCATTTGCAGCTGGCAGATTCATACTGATAAGATCTCGTATGTTTTTCCCTCTTGCTGGTTCCGTTACCACCTGCTGCAAACCCAGTTGAGCAGCTATGTCCTTGAGGACCCGACCAGCTCAGTCAGTCATCCTGCTGCTGAGCTACTCTTGGTAGAGGACATTGAAATCCTGTACCCAGAGGAGCCTTGTCACCATTTTATTGCATCAGTGCTTTCTCCAATTGTTGATCAACATGGCGGAGCACTGATTCATCAGCCGTGGGAGCACGGTACGTGGTAATCAGCAGGAGCCATGAGACTTCCTGGTGTCCAAAGTCAATGCTGAGTACTCCCAAGGCAAATGGTTCCTGTGTGTACACTACTGTGCCATCACCTCCGCCCGGTCTGTCCTGCTGGACAGGACATATCCAGAGATTTCAGGAGAAAGTGAAGACTGCAGATGCTGGAGATCAGAGTCCAGAGTGTGGTGCTGGAAAAGCACAGCAGGTCAGGCTGATGAAGGGCTTAGGCTCGAAACGTCGATTCTCCTTCTCCTTGGATGCTGCCTGACCTGTTGTGCTTTTCCAGCACCACACTCTATCTAGGGATGGTGATGGTGGTGTCTGGCCATTATCTGTAAGGGGTTACCCTAGAGTATGACTATGCCAGGCTGTTCCTTGACTAGTCTGTGAGACAGCTCGCCACGTTTTGGCACAAAAAAACAGATGTTAGTGAGCAGGATGTTGCAGAGTCGAGAGGGCTGATTCTGTGGTTGTATTTCCTAATGCCTTGTTAGATGCCGAGTGGTCCATCCAGTTTCATTCCTTTGTTGAGACTTTGCAGTGATTAATACAGTGAGTAGATTGTTGGGCGACTGTCACGTTGTGAGGATTTTTTTCGCCATTGACAATGGTTCCATGGAGATCAGGAGATTCCTAATTCGTTACTTTTTCTTGAATTCAGATTCTACCATCTGCCGAGCTGGGATTCGAACAAGGACTTCAGTTGTACATTTTAATATTCTGGATAAAAGTTAAATACATTAGGTTTGTTCACTCATTTTAAATGTCACTAACCCTGGTTTTGTTTCTATGTAAAACACTGTCCATCATCCTGTCTCCTTCATCCTTCCCTCCAACAACAAGAGCAAGGAGCACATTGAGTTTATCTGTCACTAAGACTGAGACAATCCGATCAGCTGCTTCTGCTGCTTCTCTCCCTCCCACTAGCCCACCGAGACAAGCTGCCTCACATGGTGTTCCTGGTTTTTGTCCCAAACTCACATCTTTCTCCAGTCTCTTGTCAAGCCTTATCAGAGCTCACCTTGATCTTTTACTAGTCTCGCTAAACTACAGACATTCCAACTCTGTTTCCTCCTCATCACTCCCCCTCGCCAATTCACAGGTATTGTTCCTTGTTCTGTCTGTCTGTCTTTTCTGGTTATGTCCTTCTCATCCACTCTGCAAAACAAACTAACATTTGACCTCACTATCATTTGTAAATCCTGCTCCATCTCCACTCTCCCTTTCCTTTCTGAATTCCTTGTATTTGGTGTCCCTCTAGGATCTATCCTTGGTCCCTCCTGTTTCTCACCTAAGCACTGCCAGGAGGTGACATCGTCCAAACGCACAGTGTGAGATTTCACATGTACACTGACGATGTCCAGCTCTCCCTCCCCATCATCCCTCTCCATTGCTCCACTGTTGCTCAGTTACCAAACTGCTTATCACATTCCTACTACTCGATTAACTGCAATTTCCTACAAGGAAACATTGTTATGGTTAAATCCATTGCCTTCAGTTGCTATTACAAATTCCTTTCCCTTACTGCTGAGCCCCTCCCTCTCACTGGGTGCAGTCTGAGGCAGAACTAGACTCTTCATAACATTGCTGTCATATCTGTAACCCCAAGGTGACCTTCTGACCAGACATCTACACAATCACAAACACCAGGATCCAATCTCTAAAATGTTGCTTGTCTCCACCTCACCCTAGCTCCATTGCAACTGAAACCCCATACCCGTGTCGGTGTTACCTTAAACTTGATGAATCTGAAATGAACCCTTGATTTCGTGACTGACCCAGAATCTGCTAGCTTTGTGTTTCCTGCAGAATTACCTCACCCCCCCCCCCCCCCCCAATCCCTCTGTGGTGCAGCTTTCTACAGTTTTCACCATGTAAATAGCACTCTGTTCTCTTCTTATCCCCTCCAAAATGACCGACTTCACTTTTTCCCAAATTATACTCCATCTGACAACTTGTTGCCCCCTTCTCCTGTGCATCTCTCTCTCTTCACAATACTCTCAGAACTTTATAGTTATGCCTTTACTAGGAGTCACCCCCCCCCCACCCCCCAATTATGCTAAACATTTACTGGGAGCACTGGGCAGTGTGAAGCATGCAGAGTTGCTCTGTTTTTAAGAGATACTCTGTGGGAGGAGTTTGCTGCCCATTGGTCAGAATGGAGACAACTTGCCCATCGAGCTGCATGAGCCTTTCACCCCCCATGTCTTATTGATGAGGCACAGCAGCAGCACGGAAGGGAAAAAAGCAGCAAATCCTGCTCTCCACATCTCACTGACTCTTGGAATATTCAGTCCCATGTGTCAAAGATCTGCCCTGTTCAGTCACATGAAATTCCAAGGTGGAAACTCCTAGAAACCCACATAGATTTCCCCCTGAACTGACTGCTGACCTCCACAAGGGGTAATGTGTCCAGTCATCCTGGGCCAGGAGGAGGGGATGGTGCGAGTTTCTAACCTGAACTGACAGTGATGGATTTTATAAACTTGTATTACAGGATACTACAGGTAGACATTCAAATGGTAATCTCAGTCATTGTAACACCTAACTCTGATTGAATTAGTCAATTCATCAGGACCTGGATATTTGCATTGTATGTGAGTATTGTATTTCATCTGAATCCCATTTGCTGCATAAAAATTCTCCTTTGAATCTTCCCAAACCTTTAATATGTGTCCTGTAATCCTTGTATAATGAGCTGATGGGTATAAGGTTTATTATTATAATGTGTAACTTTTCTAAACCCCTCTGTCACAGCTCCTCTCGATTGACTTTGCTACCAGGAGAACACCTTAGTTTCCCCAAACCCCTGATTCCCCAATGTCTGTTTGCTCTCTATAAGGCACACATCAGGATTCTGTTGGAACATTCTCCACTTGCCTGCATCAGTGCAACCCTCAACACTATTAAAGAAAGTGAACATCCTCCAGGACAAAGCATTGTGCCTGAGTGGTGTCCCATCCACTACCTTCAGCATTCCCTCTCCCCATCCCAGAGACACAATGTCATCACTGTGTAAAAGGTAAAGGCAGCACTGTCCTACGAGACCATAGGGATGCTCTCTCATTAGGGAGGAAACTGGAGCCCCTGGAAGAAACCCATGGAGACACTGGGAGAATGTGCCAGTCCCACAGAGACAGTTGTCCAAAGCTGGAATCGAACCTGGGGTCCTGGCAGCAGTGCTAATCACTGAGCCACTGTCCCACCCTAAAATTGTAATCTGATTCACAACTACCACTTCCTCTGATAGTTCATTTCACACATAAACCATTGTCTGAACAAAAATAAAAAAAAAATTCCTGAACGCCTTTTTAAAGCCATTCTGCTGTCACCTTAAAAGGTATGTCCCCAGTCTTGAATCGCGTCCCTTCCTGGAAAGGACACCTGCCGTTCACATTACTGATACCAACCCTCCATGATTTGAGAAACGTCTAATAAGGTCACTCCTCAGCCTCCTGCGCGCCAGTGAAAGAAGTCGCAGCCCATCCAGACTCTGCGTATAATTCAAACTATCCATTCCCATCAACATCCTGGTAAATCTCTTCTGAATCCGCTGCAACTACATAATGTCCCGATATCAGCATGACCAGAACTGGACACTGAATTCCAGAAAAGGCCTCCCCAACATCCAAAATAACGTCCCAACTCTTGGACTCAAAGGTCTGAGCAATGAAGGCAAGTGTGCTAAGCACCTTCTTTACCACCCTGTCTACATGTGACACAGACTTGAAAGACCCGAACCCCTCGGCCTCTTTGTTCCATATCACTACTCGAGGCCCTGTTTTAAATTAGTGGAAGTCTGCCCTTGTTTGTTTTATCAAGATATAATATTTTGCATTTATTCCAATCCAAAAATCCCAAAAAACCCTGAGCATTAAAGACAGTAGGAGTATACTTAAGAGGGAAGTCAGGAGAGCAAAAAGTGGACATGAGATAGCTTTGGCAAATAGGGATATGAATAATCCCAAGGGTGTTTATAAATACATTAAGAACAAAAGGGTAACTCGAGAGAGAATAGGGCTCCTCAAAGATCAGCAAGGTAGCCTATGTCTGGAGCAACAGGAGATGGGAGAGACAGTAACTGAATGTTTTGCATCATTGTTTACTGTGGAGAAGGACATGGGCAATATAGAATGTGGGGAAATAGATGTCGACGTGTTGAATATGTCCATCTTACAGAGGAGGACGTGCTGGGTGTCTTGTAACCCGTAAAGCTTGGTTAATCTCCAGCACCTGATCAGGTGTACCCTAGAACTTTGTGGGAAGCTGGGAATGTGATTGCTGGGCCTCTTGCTGAGATATTTGTATCATCGATTATCACAGGTGAGATGCCAAAAGACTAGAGGTTGGTTAACGTGGTGCCACTATTTAAGAAAGGTGGTAAGGACAAGCCAGGGGACGATCGATCGGTGAGACTGACATTGATGCTGGGCAAGTAATTGGAGGGAGTCCTGAGGAACAAGATGTGCATCTATTCTTAAAAGCAAGGACTGATTCGTGATAGTCAGCATGACTATGTGCGTGGGAAATCATGTCTCACAAACTTGATTGAGTTATTTGAAGATGTATCAAAGAGGATTGACGAGGGTGCAGGAATAGGCCATTGTGCCCTTTGAGTCAGCACCACCATTCATTATGATCATGGCTGATCGTCCACAATCAGTATCCTGTTCCTGCCTTATCTCCGTAACACTTGATTCCATTATCTTTAACAGCTCTATCCATCTCTTTCTTGAAAGTATCCAGAGACTTGGCCTCCACTGCCTTCGGAGACAGTGCACTGCATGTGTCCACTACTCTCTGGGTGAAGACATTTCTCCTCAACTCTGTTTTAAATGGCCTCGCCCTTATTTTTAAACTGTGTCCTCTGGTTCTGGACTCACCCATCCGTGGAAACATGCTTCCTGCCTCCAGAGTGTCCAACCCTTTAATAATCTTGTAGGTCTCTGTCAGATCCCCTCTCATTCTTCTAAACTCAAGTGTATACAAGCTGAGTCCCTCCAATCTTTCAACATATGATCATTCCGGGAATTGATCTTTTGACCCTACCCAACACTCCCTCAATAGCCACAATGCTCTTCCTCAAATATGGAGACCAAAACTGCACACAATACTCCAGGTGCGGTCTTAACAGGGCCCTGTACAGCTGCAGAAAGACCTCTTTGCTCCTATACTCAATTCCTCTTGGTATGAGGGCCAGTATGCAGTGAGCTTTCTTCACTACCTGCTGTACCTGCATGCTGGCTTTCATTGACTGATGTACAAGAATACTTAGATCTTGTTGTACTTCCCCTTTACCAAACTTGACTCCTTTTAGATAGTAATCTGCCTTCCTGTTCGTGCTTCCAAAGTGGATAACCAGACATTTATCCACATTAAACTGCATGTGCTATGCGTCCGTCCACTCACCTTGCCTATCCAAGTTAACCTGTATTCTCATAACATCCTCCTCAAATTTCACCCTGCCACCCAGCTTTGTGTCATCAGCAAAATTGCGAATATTACTTTTAATATGTTCATCTATATTATTACTGTATATTGTAAACAGCTGCGGTCCCAGCACCGAACCTTGTGGTACCCCACTAGTCACTGCCTGCCATTCCAACAGGAAGCGTTTATCACTACTCTTTGCTTCCTGTCAGCCAGCCAATTTTCAATCCAAGTCAGTATATTCCCCTTTGTAAATCCATGCTGACTCTGACGAATCCTATTACTGCTATCCAAATGAGCCATAATTTCATCTTTTATAATTGACTCCAGCATCTTCCTCACCACTGACATCAGGCTAACTGGTCTATAATTCCTTGTTTTCTCTCTCCCACCTTTCTTGAAAAGTGGGACAACATTAGCCACTCTCCAATCTGACTCCAATCCTGATTCTGTGTCTCCCCTTTCGCAAGGGCCTGAATATCATCCCTCACCAACAGGGCCATCCCACCCCCTCTGCCCATCAGTCTGACCTTTTGATAGCACTGCACTCCATTTATTTCAATGCAAGAGGTTTGACAGGGAAAGCAGATGAGCTTAAGATATGGTTTTGAACATGGGACTGGGATATAGTGGGTATTACAGAAACATGTCTTAGGTTGGAAAGGACAGGTAGCTTAATGTTCCAGGGAATAGATGTAAGAGGAAGGATAGATAACAGAGAAGGTGGAATGGTGTTTTTGATACGGGATAACATTATTGTTGTGCTTAGGGAGGATATTCATGGGAGTTCGCCTGGTGAACTTACTTGGGTGGAGCTGGGAAATAAGAGCAGGATGATCACCTTATTGAGGTTGTCTGTGTGGGTTTCGTCCGGGTGCTCTGGTTTCCTCCCGCAGTCCAAAGATGTGCAGGTTGGGTGGATAATTCAGGCTGAATTGCCCATATTGTTCAGGGATGTGCAGGTTGGGTGGATTGGCCATGTGAAATTGCCTACAGTGTTCAGGGATGTGCAGGCTAGGGAGATTGGCCATGGGAAATGCAGCATTACAGGGGTAAGGTAGGAGGCTCTAAGGGTCAGTATGGATGTGATGGGCCGAATGGTCTGATTCCACACTTGGGATTCACTGACGATAATTCTACTAGTTTTAAAATAGTTACAGAAAATAATAGACCAGATCTAAAAGTTGGTGTTCAAAATTGGACAATGATGAATTATGACGATACAAGGCTAGAACTTTCAATATTTCTTGACAACCCCCAGGTAAAGGGACGGCTGGAAAGTGGGAACATAAGAACATAAGGAATCGGAGCAGGAGTAGGCCGTCTGGCCCCTCGGGCCTGCTCTGCCATTCAATAAGATCAGGGCTGATCTTTCCATGGCCTCAGCTCCACATTCCTGCTCTCTCACTATAACCCTTAATTCCTTTCCTGTTCATAAATCTACATTTTGACCTAACGATAGTCAAGTTGATAACGTCAACTGCTACACTCAGCAGGAAATTCCACAGATTCAGAACCCTTTAGCTGAAGAAGTTCCTCCTCAACTCTGTCCTAAATCAGATACACCGTTATTTTGACGCTATGCTCTCTAGGTTGACCCGCCCTTCCCCCCCCCCCCCCCCCCCCCCCCCCCGCCATGGAAATAACCTCCCTGCATCTATTTTATCTATTCCCTTCTTCATTTTATTTTTTCCAATACAACCTCCCATTCTTCTAAATTCCAACAAGTATAGTCCCAGTCTATTCAGTCTCTCCACGTACACCAACCCTCTCAAGTTCCGACTCAAACTAGTGACCCTCCTCTGCACCCTCTCCAGTGTCAGTACATCTTTGCTGAAGTAAGGAGATCAAACCTGTACACAGTACTCCAGGTGTGGCCTCACCAGCACCCTGTACAGCTGCAGCATAACCATCCCTCTAGCAAGGAAGGACAATAGACTCTTCACCATCTCTTTTAGTCCCCTGGGATGCATTCCATCACGGCCAGGAGACCCATGTACCTTTGGGCTGTTATCTTTCCCAACACTACCCCTTTACTGAGAATGACAGTTTCCATGTCCTCATCTGCCATTGCCTCCATAGGCCTGTGAAAATGAGACAACAAGAGTACATAGACAGTATGTTCCTGTTAAGGCCAAGTCTGGTAGGTGTAGAGAATGCTGTGTGTCGAGAGAAATTGTGGGTCTGGTCAAAAATATGAAGGAGGGATATGGCAGGTACAGACAGCTGGGTTTGAGTGAATCCCTCGGAGTATAGGGGCAGTAGGAGTACACTTGAGGGAAAACAGGAGGGCAAAAAGGATACATGAGATAGCTTTGGGGGCAAAGAGGTTTAAGGACAATCCAAAGGGATTCTACAAAACACTAAGGACAAAAGAGTAACCAGGCAGAGAATAGGGACCCTCAAAGGTCAACAAGGATGTCTGTGGAACCACAGAAGGTGGGAGAGATACTATCCGAGGATTTCATGTCAGCTTTTACAGAAAGAGGGTATGGAAGCTGGAGACATTGGAGAAATAAATAGTAATAACTTGACAACTGTCCATATTACAGAGGAGGTTGTACTGGATGTCTTATACATAAAGCTGAGTAAATCTGTGGGACCTGATCAGGTGTATCCCAAATCTTTGTGGGAAGTTAGGGAAGTGATTGTCAGGCCCTTCGCTGAGATATTTCTATCACCGACAGCCACAGGTGAGGTGCTGCAAGACAGGTGCCATTATTTGAGAAAGGTGATGAGGAAAGGCCAGGAAACAATACACTGGTGAGCCTAAAGTTAGTGGCAGACAAGGTGTTGGAAGGAATTCTAAAGGACAGGTTTATATGTAATTGGAAAGGCAAGAAGTGATTAGGGATAGTCAGCATGGCTTTGTACATAAATCACTAACTTGGACTTCAGAAAGACATTCAAAAAGGTTCCACATAACAGACTGGTTAGCAAGTTAGACACCATGGGATACAGAGAGAACCAGCTATTTGGATACAAATTGGTTGTAAGGTTGGAAACGGAGGATAGTGCTTTTAGGACTGGAGGCCTGTAATGAGGTGAAAGGATCAGTGCTGGGTCCACTGCTTTTCATCATTTATATCAACGATTTCTATGTGAATATATGAGGTAAACTTAGTAGGTTTACAGTAGACATCAAAATTGGAGGTGCACTGGACAGCAAAGAAGGTTACCTCAGAGTACAATGGGACTTCAATCAAATGGCTGAGGATTGTCAGATTGAGTTTATTTCAGGTAAATGTGAGGTGCTCCATTTTGGAAAAGCAAATGAGGGCAGGAATTATACACTTAATGGGAAGGTCCTGGGGAATGTTGCTAAACAAAGAGACCTTGGAGTGCAGGTTCATAATTCCTTGGAAGTGCAATCATAGGCAGGGTAGTGAAGAAGCTTGGCAGCACGGTGGCACAGTGGTTAGCACTGCTGCCTATGCACTGGTCAGTGCATTGAGTAGTGGAGTTGGGATGTCATTTTGCGGTTGCACTGCACATTGACTCAGTCACAACAGCACATTGACTCAGCCACTTCTGGAATTCTAGTGTCAGTCCTGGTTTCCCTGCTATCGGAAGGATATTGTGAAACTTGAAAGCGTTCGGAAAAGATCCGCAAAGATGTTGCCCGGGTTGAGGGTTTGAGCTGTGTAGGTAGAGGGTGAATAGGCTGGGGCTGTTTTCTCTGGAGAATTGGATACAATTGTGAGCAGCATGGATAGGGTGAAATCCCAGGAGCTTATTCCCAGGATATGTGAGTCCAAAGCTTGTGGAACAGGCTTCAGGTGTGAGGGAAAAGATTTCAAAGGGATCTAAGGGGCGATGTTTCCAGCTGAACATGGTATGTGTATGGAATGAGCTGCCAGAGGAAATGTGGAGGCTGGTACAATTACCCAATTATGCCTTTGAGATGTTGTACATGATTAGCAAAAGTTTAGAAGGATATAGGCCAAGAGCTGGCATATGGGATGAGATTAATTTAGGATGTCTGGTCGGCATGGAAAAGTCGGATCGAAGGGTCTGTTTCTCTGCTGTACATCTTTATAGCACTACTAAAATTAAGATGGGTTTCTCTTTTATGAAGAGTTAGCAGAAGGTCAGATAATTCTCCTTGGAGCTGAGAAGGTTAGGCAGTGATTTAGACCAGGAGCAGATTTGTTTCCAGGGTATTTAATTTACAGAGAGACAGAGGGAGAAATTATTAACGTCACAATTTTTAGTAACTCCCTTCAGGTAACTGGCAAATAATGCAGGTTAAAAATGTGAGGATTATTTTATTCACTAAGTTCTGAGCATCTGGAACAGTTTGACCGACAGCTGGATGCAGATTCAGTAGTTATTGTCAAAACAAATTTGGAATTTAACATTTTTAAGGAAGGATTTGGAGGGCTACAGACAAATGGGAGGTGAGTTGGGATAGACTGGCCCCATCTCCAGAGGGGGAGAGTACAGCCCCAATGGGCTGAACAGCCCCAAACCCCTGTGCTCTGTGTTACTGCCCATTCACCGTGAATGATGAAGCTCATCCTAGGGCAGAGTCATAGAGACCTACAGCATAGAATTAGACTCTTTGGTCAAACTGGTCCATGTCGACCAGATATCCCAACCTAATCTAGTCCCATTTGCCAACACTTGGCACATATCCCTCTACACCCTTCCTATTCACATACCCATCCAGATGCCAAATGGTGTAATTGTACCAGCCTCCATCACTTCCCTGAACAGGAGATTCCATACACGCATCGATCTCGGAATGAAAAAAGTTGCCTCTCGGTTCC
The DNA here is from genome assembly GCF_047496795.1 of Chiloscyllium punctatum. Classification (NCBI taxonomy): domain Eukaryota; kingdom Metazoa; phylum Chordata; class Chondrichthyes; order Orectolobiformes; family Hemiscylliidae; genus Chiloscyllium; species Chiloscyllium punctatum. Next base: position 70,642,127 of record NC_092772.1, on the reverse strand, counting down.
CTTTTAAATCTTTCCCCTCTCACCTTAAACCTACACCCTCTCCTTCTAGACTCCCCCACCCCAGGGAAAAGACCTTGTCTATTTTTCCCATCCATACACCTCATGATTTTATAAAGCTCTATGAGGTCATTCTTCAGCATCCAATGCTCTTGGGAGGAGCCCACTCATGTCACAATGGGGCCCGGGTGATTGACATCAGCTTCAGACCAATAGGAGAATTGGCGTGATCCTCCAGCCAATAGGAGTGAATTGGGATGGGTCCAGCAGGCCAACACGTGGCCATGATCTGTGCAGGCGCAGTGTCACGGTGAGGGGGGACCTAGTGAGTGTGAAGGGAGTGGGAGAGTCTGCAAAGTCTGGGGAAGAAATGGAGCTATTGTGGGACTGGGAGGGTTTATAAATGCACGGTTTTAGGCTGCTAGACCTGAATTAGAAATTCCTGGTAAATTAGAACCAAAAGAACTGCGGATGCTGTCAATCTCACACAACAACCAAAAGGGACTGGTAAAGCTCAGCAGGTCTGGCAGCATCTGTGAAGAGAAATCAGAGTTAACATTTTGGATCTGCTGACCCTTCCTCAGAACTGATGTTACTGAAAAGAAATGTCGGTTTAAATGTAGAAGGTAGGGGTTAAGGAGTAAATGATAGGTGGTGATAGATTCCAAAGAGATGGGAGCAGTTGGACAAAGGAGTGGATAACGATCTAGCTGGGGGGGGGGGGGGTGAATAGCTGTTTATGGGAACTGTTAGTGACTAACCATAGGTAATGTGTAATGGTAGGCTGGTATGTGGGTTAAGAGGCTAGGGTGCTAGGACATTGGAGAGTTCAGGACCTAAAATAATTGAATTTGATACTGGGGCTAGAGGGGTGCAGGGTCCCCACGTAGAAGATGAGGTATTGTTCTTCCAGCTTCCGTTAACGTGTGGTGCTGGAGAGGCACAGCAGGTCAGGTAGTATCCCAGGAGCAACAGAATCGTCGTTTTGGGAATATTCCTTTCATCAGGAATGCCAGGATTGGGGGTCGGGGAGAGAGGAGGGGTGTAAGAGGGTTGAGAGATAAGAGGGATGTGTGGGGTTGGTTGGAAGGGAGCAAGGAAGGCAATAGGTAGATGTAGGTGGAGGGTAATGGAGAGAGGATGGGGTGGAGTGGATAATTGGAAAGGAAGATGGACAAGTGGGACAGTTCGAGGGTGGTGTCGAGTTGGAGGGTTGGATCTGCGATAAGGCAGGGGAGGGGAGATGAGGAAACCTTGATTCTGTGGTTAAAGGGTCCCAATGTGGAAGATGAGGTTTTCTTCCTCCAGGCATCGGGTGGCTTGGGTTTGGTGGTGGAGGTGCCCCAGGACTTGCATGTCCTTGGCGGAGTGAGTAGGGAAGTTGAAGTGGTTGGCCACAGGATAGTGGGGTTGGTTGGTTCATGCATCCGAGAAATCGTCCCTGAAACATTCCATAAGTTGGTGTCCGGACTCCCCAGTGGAGAGGAGACCGCATCGAAAGCAAAGGCCATAATAGGTGGGGTGTTTGGATGTGCAGGAAATCTCTGCTGGTTGTGGAAGGGTCCTTTGGATGTGAGGGGGGAGGTGTGGGCACAAGTTTTACACCTCTTGCATTGACAAGTGAAGGTGCTGGGAGTGGAGGGTGGGTTAGTGGGGACCATGGATCTGACTAGGAATTCACAGGGAATGGTCTCTGTGGAATACTGAAAGAAATGGAAAGGGAAATATATCTCTGGTGGGATCTGATTGTAGGTGGGGGAAGCAGCGGAGGCTGATGCATTGTATCTGGGTGGAAGGTGAGGACTGAGAGGTTCTATCCTTGTTGCAGATGGAGAGGTGTAGTTCAATGCAGAGGTGTGGGATGTGGTGGAGATACACTGGAGAGTATTGTTGACCACACGGGAGGGGAATTTGCAGTCCTTGAAATACGGGGGCGTTTCGGTATGTTCTGGAGTGTTCTGACAGCTTGCATCAAGCTTCACTGGAACACTGCAGTAAGCATGAGACACATGTTGGCCAGGGAACACACTCGTGTGTTAAAGTGACAGGCAGCTGGAAGCTCGGGGTCTGTTTTGCAGCAGAACGTAGATTATCAGCTGCCATTTCCAGCACCTCCACTGAGATGCTGCCAGACAAAGGTTCCTGTCCCCTCCATTAACAGTTATGCACCCTCCCAGCCAGATTGTTGTCCACTCCTTTGTCTTTCCAAATGTTACTGTCTCTTTTGGGCTCTGTCCCTGCCTATTATTTACTCATTGACCACTATCTCCTGCAGTCCAAAGATATGAAATTTCAATGAATTGGCCAAGCTAAATTTCTTGTAGTGTTCAGGGATGTATAGGTTAGGTGCATTAGTCAGGAGAAATGTAGAATAATAGGGTCGGGGAATGGGCTTGGTTGAGAAACTCTTAAGAGGGTGGGTGTGGACTTGTTGGGCCGAATGGCCTGATTCCACACTCTAGGGATTCTAATTTTCCCAGCTGCTATATGTTCTGAGGGAGGGTCACTGGACGTGGAATGACCCTTGGTGTGTATAGGAGGAGGAAACTGGAAAGGGGAGTTGGATCCAGTTTAGACTGGGAGGGTTTAATTACACTCTGTACAGGTAGTTAGGCCTGAATTAGAAACTCTTGGTCCCATGTTTACAGCAAATGGGAAAACGGCTGTGGGCCTCAGTCAGTGATAGGTCCTGGGTTATGGTCGCCATCTTTACTTAGGGCAAGGTACAGCGAGGCACATGGACATGTCCTCTTCCTGGGTGGGTCGGGGTGATTTGAAGAGGAGCATTTACACATCAAACACGCACCAAGAGAAATATTTGTCTTTACTCTTCAGTCTGCACTGACTGAGTTTTGTTTGTGAATTCATTTTATAGGATATTAATTGAGAATAATTGAGACAGGGATCTCAAAAGCAATGTTCTGTCGTCAACAGGGTCATCAGGATCAGAATACCATTGACATTTAAATGTGGAAGGAGAAAGGTGTGTCTGTTCTGTCTGTGGGAAAGTATCTTTTTTTCAAGCAAAAAGCAGAAAGATGTTCAAATTTGTGGTTGGATCACCCTTGTGGTTTGTGCTCAATTCTGGGCCCTGCAGCTGTGGAAGGAGGATTTGGCCTGAGGGGGAGCACTAATTTGTCCAAATTACACCTCGTCTCTTTATATGAACTGTCAGATTTAGACCCAATCACCCACTTCATGATGTTAACCTGCAAGCTCCTTATTTTCAATTCCCTGCAAACTTCTCATTAAAATTCCTTATGGACGATGCAGTTCCTCAGCTCCCATTGAGATACATTGGAACAGGACAGGAGGCTGAGGGCAGTGTAGGTGTGAGCAGACAATGAAAATGACAGGGCTGCATTGTGAGGGCTGCTTGGCTCAATGAGAGTGTTTTGGAGTTGGGTGTAAACAGAGTGAGGTGAGACAGGGAGAAGGTGAACCACAGCTGCAGTTTTAGTTCAGGCCGTTCAAAAATTCACATGGTCCCAAAGGGAACAGGCAAGAGTTTTTTAAAAGTTTTTAAAGTGTATAATGTCTGCTTCAGTAAAGATCGGGGCTTTTGATTATAATGGAAATGTTTGAAGTGAAGGAAGGTTGCTAGCTCATCAAAATTCTCCTAATGGGTGTAACTAGCTGAAACTAGAGAGACATTGTGACAGGAGACCTTAGACCAGTGGTGTGGTCCTATTGCACAATGTGGGAAATAAGGGACACTTCCAGTGTCCGTGACGGCTATGTGAGCAGGAAGTGGGCCCACCTGCAGCTACTGGGTAACTGCTTTTCAGACCTGGAGCTGAGAGTGAACTCACTGTGGAGCAATATTGAGAATGTCATGGAGAGCATGTTTAGTGAGTTAGTCACACTACAGATGAGGGTTACACAGGCAGAAAGGGAAAGGATGACCATCAGATGAAGTAAAAGGCTCAGGAAGGAAGTGCAGGACTCCCCAGTGATCATTCCCCTTCTCAAACAGATAGTATGCACCACTTGGGATTCTATAAGGGAAGGACAGGTGGGGTGGACTCTCAGGGGAACTCAGCAACAGCCAGGTTCATGACACCACAGATAGATCCGCTGCACAGAACGGGAGGAGGGAGAATGGCAGAGCTATAGTGACAGGGGATCCAGTTTCAGGGTCAGAGGCAGGCGTGTCGTTGGACACAGACATGAATCCAGGACAGTGGAATGGAACCCAGGTCCATTTATTGACAATTGCACAGACCAAATAAAGGTCAGCGTTCCAAATGCAACCTTCAATACTTGATCACCCTGAAGCACTACTTTCCAGGGTTTGTGCAGTTGTTCTGAACCCTTCAGAGAGATGGAAGGGGACAGGGAGAAAACAGGAACAGGATTGTGTTATAATCTACAAAATAACGGTCACTCTCCCAGCTCAGTCTCCCCCTCTGTCTCCCACCCCCCATCGTACCTCCTCCCCACCGCAGAGAAAAGACTTTGTGTATTTACCCTAACCTTGCCCCTACTGATTTTATAAACCTCTATAAGGTCACCCATCAGCCTCTGACCCTCCAGGGAAAACAGTGTATTTATCCTCTCCCTGTAGCTCCAATCCTCCAACCCTAGCAACATGCTTGTAATACTTTTCTGACCCCTTTCAAGTTTCACAATATTGTTTTTTATAGGAAGGAGACCAGAATTGCACGCAATATTCCAAGCATGAACTAACCATTGTCCTGTACAACCGCAATATGACCTCCAAACTCCTATACTCAGTGCTCTGAACAATAAAGGAAAGTATATTAAACACCTTCTTCACTATCCTATTGACCTGCGATTCTGCTTTCAAGGAGCTGTGAACCTGCACTCCAAGGTCTCTTTGTTCAGCAGCACTCCCAAGGACCTTACCATTAAGTGTATCCATCCTGCTCATATTTGCTTTTCCAAAATGCAGCACCTCACATTTATCTAAATTAAACTCCATCTGCCAGTCCTCAGCACATTCAACCATCTGAGCAAGATCCCGTTATTATCTGAGGTAATCCTCTTCACTGTCCACTACAGCTACAATTTTGGTGTCATCTTTCTAACATTACTTCCTATATTCACATCCAAATCATTGATATAAATTATGAAAATTAGTGGATCCAGCACTGATCCTTTGTGACACCCCACTGGTCATGGGTCTCCAATCTGAAAAGCAATCTTCCACTACCACCCTCTGTCTTCTACCTTTGAGCCAGTTTTGTATCCAAATGGCTAGTTCTCTCTGTATTCCATGAGCTCTAACCTTGCTTACCAATCTCCCACGGGGAGCCTTGTTGAACCCCTTTCTGAAGACCATTTCAATCATTTCCACCGCTTTGCCGTCATCAATCCTCTTTGTTGTTACTTCAAAAAAATTGACTCAAGTTCATGAGACGTGATTTCTCACACACAAAGCCGTTATTAATATCCACGACTTAACTCTGTACATTAGGGTCTGTGTCACCCGGTTATGGCTGTTAATATTCTGGATAAAGTTCAAGTACATAGGTTTGTGTTAGTGACTGTATTGAGTCTTGTTAATATTACCAACACAGATGAATTCCTTTTGAAAGGCAGTACCTATATACCTAACCCCCCTCCCACCTGCTCTGTCTCCTCCATTCCCACCGTAGACAGTAAGTGGGAGGAACTCATGGAGTTTCCATGTGAGTGAGGTTGAGAAAATCTTCCCTTCTTTCCACTAGCCCACCAGGAAATGGTGGTAGTGTCCTTACCTCTGAACCAGGAGGATCGGGTTCAGAATTGAGTAACAGCATCTTTGAAGAGACTGATTAGTAAACATGCCCAAGCCACCAGGCCATACTGTCTCCCAGCTGTCCCTGCCTGAGCCTTGAAACAGAACCATCCTGTAGTTTGTCCTGTCAGACTCTCCCATTGCTCACTTTATTCAGGATCCCCTCTTAGTGCTGCACTGATCCTGTCCATCCCCCAGTGTCCTCCACATTCATTCGTTGTTTACAATCCCATTGTCCCAGTCCACCAGCCCCACTCCCACCACTCTATTGGGCAGCAGCTGCTGTCAATCACCTCGGCTCCTGTGTGATCTGGAGCATGTGCTGTAAGAGGGGAGACTGGTGCACAGGCACAGTGCTGGGCAATTGTTGGCATATGTGCAGGGTGGGTCAGTGCCAGGGAAGGAGGCTGTGGGATTAATCTGTTATTGGCAGCTCCCTCCATTCCTTCCTCTGAGAACAGGTCCCAGGGAATGCTCCCTGCCCTGGTATCGTGACAAGTGGTCGGTGTATCTGTGGGGGAGCATTTTGCAGAAAGTTATCAGAACTCGGGTGAAGATTCAGCAAGGTTATGGAAAGGAACAAACGTGGGCCTGCAACTAAACTTCTAATTTGGTTCATTTTAGTTCAACCAGATATGATTTGGCCAGTGTGTGCAGGATTGGTTCTCATCAGAGGATTGGAGTGGCGGAAATAAATCAGAGGTTCCAGATTGGGGGAAAAAATCAGTGCAGGTCTGACCCGGAAGGAAACCCTGGGAGGTGGGGGGAGGATTCACCAACACCCAGGAGGCTCCGAGTCAGACTCATTGATTTGATTAGATTAGATTTCCTACAGTGTGGAAACAGGCCCTTCGGCCCAACAAGTCCACACCGACCCTCAGGAACAGTAACCCACCCAGACCCATTTCCCTCTGACTAATGCACCTCATGCTATGGGCACTTTAGCATGGCCGATTCACCTGAACTGTGCATCTTTGGATTGTGGGAGGAAGCCGGAGCACCCGGAGGAAGCTCACGCAGACACAGGGAGAATGTGCAAACTCCACACAGACAGTCACCCAAGGCTGGAACTGAGCCTAGGACCCGAGTGCTGTGGGGCAGCAGTCCCATCGTGCCACCCCTTTTTTTGGTTCTTACTCTGCAGGCAGGAGCGAGAAAGCTGAATTTAAAGAGAAGAGAGAGAACTGGGTGTGGAGGAAAAGAGTGAGGAGATTGGTTTGGATTTCAGTTAACAAGGGAGAGAAATTTTCAGACTGAGATTTAAAACATTGGAGGAACAAAGAAACTACAATTTAATCCTATAATTGTCTTATGAATTTCCATCCTGTGTTAACGGTGGTGACTTGTTTTCTCTGTTGTAGGGTTCTGAAAGGGCGGATTTGTGGATGAGAAATTCAAATTGAACTTCCTGTTCGGTTTTGATTGTTACTTGATCCGTTTCGTTCTGAATATCATTGGCGTTTTCATGTGGGAGGAAAGGTGTGTATTCTGTCCATGGGCGAATATTTCAAATGTCAGTGTGACTGGAAAAAAGTACTGAGACACAGCCAAATCCATGTAAGTGTGGTGACTGTGGAGAGAGAGTACATTTGTTTTAAAAAGTCTGAAAAAACATGGCACATTTCCCAGGAATAATTAAGTTACAGGTTTGTTTTGTCTGAGGACAAGTTTTTAATTAATCATGCAACCAGAAAGACACAAGGATACCTGCACCATGGAAAATACTGTGAAAACAGGATTGTTGTAAAGGAGTTAATTATTGATCATTGGCGTTGTCACATCGGTTCCAGTGCCGTGGGGAGATCCTGGAAATGTGATGAATGTAACGTTATTAAACTGGAAATAGTGCAGAAGAAATTTAGAAGACTTTTTGCCAGGGCTCGGGGTCTGAGTTATAGGGAGAGGTTGGACAATCGAGGATGTTTTTTTAGAGCAGAAGAAACAAGGGGAAGCCTTTTTTGAAAGTGTATAACATCATGAGAGGCTTGGGAAAGGTGAATGCACTCAGTCTTTTTCCCAGGGAATCAAGAACTGGAGGGCATCAGTTTAAGGTTAGAGGGGAAATTATGAAAAGGAACCTGAGGGGCACCTGTTTTACCCAGAGGGTGGTATGTATATGGACTGAGCTGACAGTGGAAAGTGGTTGAAGTGAGTACATTAACAACATGTAAAAGACATTTGGACAAATACATGGATAGCAACGGTTCAGAAGCATATGGTCCAAGTGCAGGGAAATGGGTTCGTGTGATGGACATTTTGGCCGACGTGGGCCAGTTTAGGCCAAAGGGCCTGTCTCTGCTGTAGGACCCTGACTCCGAGTATATTTACTATTTCTCCTGCTATCTCTGGTAGCACCCTGGGATGTAATCCACCAGGGCAAAGAGACTTATCTACCTTCAGCTCCATTAGCTTGCCCAGCTCCAACTCTCTTATGATATGGGCGGCACGGTGGCACAGTGGTTAGCACTGCTGCCTCACAGCGCCAGAGACCCGGGTTCAATTCCCACCTCAGGCGACTCTCTGTGTGGAGTTTGCACGTTCTCTCCGTGTCTGCGTGGGTTTCCTCCGGGTGCTCCGGTTTCCTCCCACACTCCAAAGATGTGCAGGTCAGGTGAATTGGCCATGCTAAATTGCCCATAGTGTTAGGTTAGGGGTAGATGTAGGGGTATGGGTGGGTTGCGCTTCGGCGGGTGCGGTGTGGACTTGTTGGGCCGAAGGGCCTGTTTCCACAATGTGAGTTTCTTGCTCCTCACCTTCCTCAGTCTCCTTATCAATTACTGGCATGCTCTTCGTATCCTCCACTGTGAAGACTGACTGCTGTGTACTCATATTCCTGAACCCTGCTGGAGAGGAATAACCAGGCACAGAACTCTGAGAGATCTTCTTTGAGTCTTTTATTGATGAGACATGGCAGTTGCCTGGATAGTGTACATGCAGAACACCTCCAGGCAGCATTAGGTAACTCCCCACCTGTCCGATGTATGGCTCCCATTCTTCTACCTTTGTGGTTTGTGGTTTTGAATGTATGCTCTCTGTCAATATTATCTCCATGGCAATGGCAGTTAAAAAGTCGAGTTCAGCTCAACACTTTGTGGTTTAACCACATACCCCTCCCTCATGGCCCTGTGGCTCAGTCAGGTATCTGACAGGCGGTTCAGTTTCAGTGTGGCTGTCTGTCAGGATTCTGATGTGGAAGAGCCGCTGTTGGAGCGGGGTGGGCAAAGTTAAAAGCCAAACATCACCATGTTATAGTCCAACAGGTTTATTTGGAAATACAAGCTTTTGGAGTGTGCTGTGATTTTGAACTTGATCAGGATTATCTCTATGGTAACAGTTAAGTGCTTCAACAATTACAGAGGCCATATGTTCCCCACACAATAGGTTCCCCTCCAGCAGTGTGAACTGATATTCTGTCCCTGGGGACAGCTACTCCTCACTTTTCTCCCCCAATTCCATCTAGCTTTTTTTCTAAACTCCTAGTTTCTCCTTGGTCTTTGCCAATTTGTATGTTTTCTATTTCAGTTTGATAGACTCCCTTATTTCCTTAACCACCCACGGCAGATTACTCCTTTTCCGACAGTCCTTCCTTTTCACTGATATATACTTTAGCTGAGCAATTTGAAAAATCCTTTGTTATTCCTCCACTATCTGTCAACTGTCTCACCCTAAAGTCTTTGCCTCTAGTCTACATTAGCCAACTCCTTCCTCATCATATTGTCGTCTCCTTTATCTAAGCACAGGATCTGGATTGGATTCAATCTTCCCAATTTCCATCTGTATTCTAAATTCAACCAGACTTATCACAAGTCTTTTCTCAGATTACGAGGTGAGGAGATGTTACCTGGGTGTTTTGCATTTCATTCTCAAAGACGTTGGCTTTGTAATAAAGTACAGGATAAATATTCACAACAGAGTATTCGGGATGGTGTGAATGTAATACACAGTCTAAAACCATAAATCACTGTCTCCCCTCAGTTTACATGATTTGGAGATGCTGGTGTTGGACTGGGGTGTACAATGTTAAAAATCACACAACACCAGGTTATAGTCCCTCAGGTATAATTGGAAGCACACTAGATTACAGAGTGTTGCTCCTTCATCATGATCCAATTAAACCTGTTGGACTATAACCTGTTGTTGTGTGATTTTTAACTCCCCTCAGTTTAAAATTGCAAAATCATTATCTCCCACATGCTTCCTCACTATCTAAGTTTGGAACGCTAATCCCCCTGACTATCCTGTTTTTTTCCAAAAATCTCCTTTGGTGAAGGCGGTGATTTTTGGATTCAGCTTTCCAGTTATTACCGTATGAGGATAAGACCTGGGCACAGGAGAGGCAATGCAGCCCGTTGAACTAGCTCCACCATTTAATATGGCGATGATTGAACTCACCTCGGTCTCAGCTGGACTTTCCCACCTGCTCTTTCTCACTCTTCATCTCATTGCAAATTCAATATCTGTATCTCTTCAGTAAATTTGCTCATTGTCCTGGCATCCACTGCATTTTAAATAGGGAATTCCACAGATTCACAGCACATTGAGATAAGTACATTCTTCTTCATAAGAATAGAATAGAATCCCTACAGTGCAGAAACAGGGTATTCGTCCATGGAGTCCACACCAACCCTATAATGAACGTCCCATGCAGACTCTCCCATTCCTTGTATTTCCCATGGTTAATGGCTTAACCTGCACAGGCATGGACACTGGGCAATGTAGCATAGGCAATCCACTTTACGTGCACATCTTTGGACTGTGGGATGAAACTGGAGCACCCAGAGGAAACCCGCACAGACACGGTGAGAATGTGTAAACTCCACACAGTCGCCGAAGGCTAGAATCAAATCCAGGTCCCTGACACTGTGAGTCAGCAATGCTAACCATTGAACCACCTCTGCTTAAACTCTGCTCCTCCTATTAACCACCCTACGCCCCAGTTGGCTGAATCTATATTCCTTACATCAGAAATCAGGTTGTGGAAGCAGATGTCTCAGTAAAACCCAGTGACAGTCCATATGTTCTGTGTGTCTGAATGGGGATCCTAAACACAACCCCCTCCAGCCTATACTTTTCAATCAGTTTCTAGAGACGGGGCTCCAGTGGCTTCATGGAGACTCCCACAATCCCTGAGGCAGGGCCCACACGTGTGTGGGGAAACCCAGCACTGTACATGTACAGAATGTGGGCGGGTTTTGGAGCATGTGCTTTGGGTAAGTTTTCTTTGTGGAAAGTATTTCACACTGTGATTGGCTGGAGGAGGAATGTATTTGCTTATAGTATTGATCAGTTGGGGGGGTCAAAGTGTCACCACACTCATGTAGGACCACTCTCCGTCCCCAATTCATTATAACGGTGGGAATCAACTAATGGGAAACAAAGAAGGATCTGACCCATTCTCTCAGACTGAAGGTTCCTCTTCTGTCCAGGATCTGTCACCTCCCTTTCTGTTTCCTTTTGTTTCATTCTGCTGTTACATTATTGACTTGCAGCAACTGAAGGGAAAGGAAGTGAACCCAGAAAGGGTGCAGAGTTTAACCAGGGACGGGAAGTGGTGGCATAGATCTGTTTATCAGTAACTCCATGAGAATGGGGAGGATGTATATTAGGGGGTAGTAGAGTCAGAATGGTGGGAGAGAGTAAGAGGGCTGGAGGGTTACAGCTTCGGGGGAAGAAAGGGGAAAAAGATATTCCAGAGAAACTAGAATTGTCTGCTCTGAATTTCTAACCTGTATACATTCCTTTATACAGGGTGCTAGATGGTGAAGATTTGCAGACTGAAATCTCAACATCATGGGCAGATCATGATTAAGCTAACCAGCGTTTGAAGAAGCAAAGATAGAGAATCACTCGGCCAAACTCCTGTAACACTCTCCCTCCCAGCATTGTCGGTCTCTGCGCCAAATGGACTGTGAATGGTTCAAGACAGCAGCTCACTACCATCTTCTCAATGGTAACGAGAGATGGGGAATAAATGCTGGCTGAGCCAGTGATGCCCATATCCTGGAAATGGGTTCTATCTCCAGTTGCTGAAACCCAATTGATGTTCCTGCAGGATGATGAGGGACGCTGAGTGCATCCTCCAGGAGGCAGCACCATCACATTACCACTTCCTACATCCACACACAGGAACACAACCACATCACTGGAACAAAAGGCAGTGAAGCTAAAGGAGGACTTAGATATAGTTCTTCAAGGTAAAGTCATGAAAGGGGATTGGAACACAGCAGGAACAGGAGACTGAGCTGGATGGTCAGCTGTCTCCCATTGAATGGTGGAGCAGGATTGAAAGGCTGAATGGTCTCCTCCTGCTGCTATCTCCCAGGTATGTATATAACCATGGAGCCCGGGTAGGAAGGAGTGGGCAGGGATTCTCCAGGAGATTGCACTTCCACAACAGTTTTCAGTGAGGGATGGTTTGATGGATTTTATTTAACATTTATCTTTAATACAAGGTTTGTACATTTTGGTTTTTAAAATGTTGTAAAAACTTTTTGCAAAACAAATAAAATTAAAGAAAATAAATTGAACTGTCTGAATATAACCCGTTTTAAAACTTTCAACCTTTGTAAAACAAAATCCTGTCTATTCCCAGACACCATCACTTTCCAGTTACTCAAACTCCAGGGAAATATTCCCTCCCTGTCTGAACCTTTGGTTTGATTTAACTGCTTTTCAGTTCTCGTTCTGTGAGATGTGAAGCGTTCTTTTTGCCTATTTCTCTGACCCAGAAATGTGATCACACCAACCTTCCCACCATCAAAATTATCATTACACCGTTTTGCTTTTGGTTAACATATAATCCACCAGCTGTGCAAAAGTGAAGACCGCAGATGCTGGAAATCAGAGCCTAGATTAGAGGGGTGCTGGAAAAGAGCTTTTGCCAAAACGTTGATTTTCCAGCTCCTCAGATCCTGCCTGACCTGCTGTGCTTTTCCAGCATCACTCTCATCTAGACATATCATCACCAGCAGGAAACCATTTGTGTAACAAATTGAATATTTCCAAACAAAGCCCATTATATGGGCCAAGCAAACCATTACAAGTGACAGAGTGAGAAGGGACTAAATCAAAGTAGAGTTGTGGGGAGGGGCCAGCGGTGGAGATAAAGCACGATATCCCCTGCGGTGCCCACATCTATCAAAAGGCACCGAGAGCATTCATACACACTACATGCTCCTTCTCCAAGGACACCCTGCTGTGTAGCCTTTATCCTCAATCATAGACTCGAATCCCTACCGTGTGGAAGGAGAGCATTGGCCCATCAAACCCCACTGACCAGCCGAAGAACACTCTATCATTGTAACACTCCATTTCTCTTGGCTGATCCACTGAGTCTGCACAATCCTGGATAATGTGGTCATTTTAGCACGACTGATCCACCTAACCTGCACATCTTTGGACTGTGGGAGGAAACCAGAGCACCTGGAGGAGACCCACACTATCATGGGGAGAATGTGTGAACTCCACACAGGCCATGGACAAGGCATGCTACAAAGCAGCCATGCTACAGTCACAATTTAAATCAAAACTGATGATCCCTGCTCATTGTCACATTGCTGTTTGTGGAGACTTACTGCCCAGGGAGACATCCTGAGGTTCAGAAAGCGGCAATGTAAGTTCAGTCAACTCCAACACAGTTAATGTGATTAACAACAACATCAATACTCCAGCAGTGTCATCATGTACAAGGTCCACTCCTGACTCTGATGGACAGTAACATCAGAATCAGAGTCCTGCAGTCCACATGGAGCAGGGGGATGACCACTTCCCTGTGAGCACTCACTGGGCTCTCAATCATGTTGACTACGCAGCAAATCCCTTGTCACACAGAGGGGTGAACAGCTCCTACCCAGTGTGAACCCATTGGGATCTCGGGGGCGGGATGAATCACTGAATCCCTTCTTCCACACTGACCATCTGAATGGCCTCTCCCCCCTGTGTGGGCTCACTGGGGACTCCGCAGGTCCTGTATTTGAGTGAATCTCCCCCCACACTAGGAACAAATGAATGATCTTTCCCCAGAGTGCGCTCCCTGGTGTTTAAGCAGGTCAGAGGACTGATGAATGCTTTTCCACACACTGAGCAGGTGAATGACCTCTCCCCGGTGGGAATGCACTAATGTCTCCGCAGGTGAGAGATTTGATTGAATCCTTTCTCACACATGGAGCAGGTGAAATGTCTAAATCCACTGTGCCATCTCTGGTGCCTCAGCAGGTTGTAAGATCGAGTAAATCCCTTCCCATACGTGAGGCAGGTGAATGGCCTCTCCGCAGTGTGACTGTGTCGGTAAGTGTTCTGCTGGGAGGGGTAAGTTAATTCTTAATTCTAATTGAACATGTCCTCCTGTTTTCTCAGCTATTATTGACAATCTTATTCCCCTCACACCAGAATCTGTTCCAGCGAGTGTTCCAGAAAAGGCAAAATGGTCAGCTGCAGCTGGTCACCTGACTGCTCACTGGACACGAACGGTTCACTCTCCACAGATGCTGCCAGATCTGCTGAATTTTTCATGCAATGTCTGTTTTTATTTCTGATTTCCCAGCATTTGCAGATGTTTAGCTTTCCAGTACTCATCTTGTCTGTTGCAGAGGAGTTTAATGATGAAATTAGAGAGGTTTGAAAGTTGTACGTTCGGTCACACATCAGCTATGATCATCATGAATGGCGGAGCAGAGCTGAGGGATTGAATGGCCTCCTCCTGTTCCAATGAAAGTTATCCATCAGCAGCTTGTGGTAACATTTCCCCTCACTGCTCCCTTCACCTCCATGTCGAACACACTGTTACCGACTGAACAAACCTCCTGTGTTTGAACTAAACCTGCTAATGTTCAGTGGCTCCCTCTCCTGCCACCCGGGTTTAACACTCATCATGGAATGCTGTCTTGTATTACTGCGGGAATGCCCACAAAGGACTAATCCTGGAGTCTGTATCCCCTGGGATCCAAAAACCCCATTTGTTTCCTTCTTCCTCTTTCATTCTGGCTATTGAACTCTCAGTTTCAATCCATTCTCCTGTCATTCTCTTCAACATGCCCATGTGGGTGGACTAGTGACAGCTGGGATTTAATGAAGGGCAGTGGGGATCAGGTGGAAGCACAAGGAGCGGTGACAGCAAAGAAAGCTCTCATTGTAACGGCAGAGTTTCTCCGTGACCCAGTGAGTGGTGAGGCACCTGAGATTGAATCTGCCTCCCCCCACAATCAGGGATTTGGTAAGACAGTCAGACATTGACCTGTCCATCTGATTGTGAACTCAGACAGATAGAAAGAAAGATGCACATTTAGATAGCATCTTTGATGATCTGGGGTAATGAAACACGCTTCCAACCCAATGATTTCAACCACAAATCTCTGAAAACACAGACACAAAGCTTCCGACTTGTACCAGGTTGTCTCTAAGCCTCCTCTTTTCTTGGGAAAAGCGTTTTGAGCTGTTCAGCCTTTCCTTTTGATTATAACCGCTATGTTCCTGTAAGATTTGTGACTGAACCTTTATTTTCCTGTTCCTTGTGAGTGATGAAAGGAGCAGAAACAGGTTCTGACCTGTGAGGCGTTTCATTTGGAGTATTTATATTTACAAATCCATTCCCACCCTCACATACAGTGCGAAATTGATGTAAAACGTAAGGAAAGGAGTGAGTGAGCACCCACATAATCATGTGTATCTGAGTTGAATGAACCTGGTATGAGGAAAACATGACAACAATCCCAACTAGTTAGAATCACAGAATCCAGTGGGTGCAGAAAGAGTCTATTTGGCCCATCAAGTCTGCAATGACCTGGTCTCCCACCCTATCCCCATAACCCCACATTGACCATGGCTAGTCCAACCCACCTAAATTTCACACTGCAGGCCATGTTAGCATAGCCAATACAGTAACGTCACACATCTTTGGGGGGGGTCACAAATTACATCCAATTGCTCGGAATTGTGGATGAAGGCTCACAAATACTTGACTCTGACACAAATTCGCTGCTTTTCAAAATAAAGTCTGGAGAAAACTGCAACCAGAAAGATTTCTGATTATCTGAGGAGGAAGAGCATTGAAAACTCGCGCCATTGACCCAGGGGGTGCAGTGAATGTTACAGAGGTCTAGGAACCATCAGAAATGTAACAGGTTGTGAGCAAGGTCGGGGGGAGGGGGGTGGGGAGACAAGGACAAAAAGACTGTCTGTCACGCGGGGGAAGGCAGTAGTGATTAAACAGCAGAAATGGTAGTTCCTCAAGGCCACGGAGAATAGAGTTAGGGCTGGGAAACAAACAAGGAAACAAGAAATACATTTTAAAACCAGATTATAAAAGCATAGAGGGCAGAGTTCACAGTCTGAAATTGTTGCTTTCAATGGTGAGTACAAAAAGCGGTAAAGCCTGGGGAGTTCTATTACAGCCAACACATACAGGATGTGCCAAGTGGCCTCGATCTGTGCTGTAACTTTCTGATAATTATTTTTCTGACATTTGTAGTTCAAGTCTGATGACACTAATAACTTTTCAAATTGGACTGGAGTTTATTATTCTGTACAAATGTCAAATAAATCACATTGATTACATTCTGCAGTCCGTAACCCTGCATGTTCCAGCATTTCAGTTACATCCATGTCCTGCCAGTGGGACAGGACAGACAGGGATGGTGACGGTGGTGTCTCGGATATTGTAAGCTATGATTCTGTGCGTATGACTGTGTCAGCTTGTTGCTTGACTGGTCTGCATTTCAGCTCACCCAATAAGATGTTGGCAGGGTGAGACACTACAATTGGAGCTCCTCTGCTCGCCAGTTCCTTTCCTTTCTGCTTTTTTAAAATTTAATTCTCTCTCACTCTCCCATTTCCAGACTCTGACACAAGTGTCTCAACAGTGAATCATGACAAAATTAAAAAGAAACATGTCTCCAGAAGAAAAACAATGGAGGAAATGTATTATTCCTGCATCGACTGCATTTTCAATAAACACTCTCTCATTTTTTCCTTCAATTCTATCAAGCGAGCTGTTATATTTTGTCCCTCAGTTTACCGATCTTAATAAATATCCAATCAATTTCAGAACAACATGCTGACAAAGTATTGAACCAATTTATTTGTTTAGGATTTAGCTTTAGTTATCAAGTCATTACCATTACAATAATTGCATAATAATTGTTCTGGGTAACATGTATACTGAGGTTCGCAATTTAATTTATTGACTGTTTGAAAAATGGTACAATATATCCTTTTTTCAGGATTCTAACTAATTATTCAGGCATTTGCATTACAATAATTATAGTATACTTTAGTTTAGTCTTGCTAACAGCTACAGTGAAGTTTATATTTGAATTTACTCCAATCTTCCCTAGTACCTATACAGTAAAATAAAAATCCATTTTATTTCCATTCAACACACCTACAAAAGAATCAATTATTTCTGATGCATCATGCACTGTTAAAAATGACTTTTGCTCGTTTGAATGATCTGTGTAATCCCAGCCTTATAAATTTAGAAAAACCTATTACTTTTCCCTGCAACAATTCCTGTTCATTTTTGCAGATAGCACAGTCAAATAGCAAGATGAAATTTATCATTATTCTAAAGTATGCTAATAGAGTTTTGAAAATGTATATGTTGCTAATATGTAATAATTGTTCATTTCAGTCCATAGAATATAGAACAGTACAGCACAGTACAGGCCCTTTGGCCACAATGTTGTTCTGACCTTTTATCCAACTCTAAGATCAAACTAACCAACATGCCCTTCATTTACTATCATCCATGTCCCTATCCAAGAGACGCTTAGATGTTCCTGATGGATCTGAATCTACTACCACCACTGGCAGTGCATTCCACGCACCCGCCACTATCTATAAAGAAACTATCTCAGACATCTCCCCACAACTTCCCCCATTCACCTTAAAATTATGCCACTTTGTGGGGAAAAGTCTTTCATTATCCCTCTATCTATGCCTCTCATCATCTTACACAAAGCTATCAAGTAAGCTCTCATCCTCTTTCACTGCAATGACCAAAGCCCCAGCTCCCTCAAACGTTCTTCATAAGACATGCCTTCCAGTCCAAGCAGCATCTTTATAAATTTTATTTGCACCTTCTCTAAAGCTTCTGCATCATATGTATAATGAGGTGATCAGAACCGAACACAATATTCCAAGTGTAGTCTCACCAGAGATCCATAGAGCTGCAGCATAATCTCATGGCTCTTAAACTCAACCTCCCTGCTATTGAAAGCCATCACACCATACACCGTCTGAATAACCTTATCACCTTGGATGTCAGAAATGAGGGATGAATGGACGTGCACCCCACAATCTCTTTGTTCCTCCACTTTGTCAAGAATCCTGCATTTAATCTGAAAATATGCACTCAAATTTGAAATTCCAAAATGAATAACTTCACACTTTCCCAGGTTGTACTCCATCTGTCACTTCTCAGCCCAGCTCTGCCAATGTCCTCTAGCAACCTACAAAAGCCCTCCACACCATTAACAACTCCACCAACCCTCGTGTCATTGGCAAAATTCCTAACCCACCTTTCCACTTCATCATTCAAATCATTTATAAAAATCATAAACAGCAGGGGTCCCAGAACTAATCCCTTCAGAACACCATTGGTCACCGTGCTCTAAGCTGAAAACTATCCATGCAATCTTACCCTGTCTTCTATGGACCAGCCAATTTATTATCTAACTAGGCAGGTTTCCCTGTATCCCATGCCTCATTACTTTCTAAATGAGTCGACCATGGGGAACCTAATCAAACATCTTGCTAAAATCCATGCGCACCACATCCACTGCTCTGTCCTCACCAATATGTTTGTTACATCCTCAAATAATTCAATAAGGCTTGTGAGGCATAACCTGCCACTCACAAAGCCATGCTGACCATCTCTCATCTATGCTTTTCCAAATGATTATAAATCCTGTCTGTCAGAATCCTCTCCAATATTTTACCCACAATCGATGTAAGACTGACTCATCAATTATTCCCAGGATTATGTCAATTGCCTTTCTTGAATAAGGGAATAACGTTTGCCACCCTCCAATCATCTGGTATGACTCCAGTGGACAGAGAGGATGCAAAGGCCATCGCCAAAACACAGTAATCCCTTGCCTCGCTTCCCATAACAACCTAAGTTATATCCTTTCTGGCCCAGGGGACTTATCTGGCCCCATGACTTTTCAATATTTTCAGCACATTATCCATCTTAACATCGACCTGTTTGACCATATCAGCCGGTTTCACGCTGTCCTCACAAAGAACAAGGTCCCACTCACTCGTGAATACTGAAGCAAAGTACTCATTAAGAACCTCCCCTACCTCCTCTAACTCCTGGCACAAGTTTGCTTCACTATAAGGGATATTAGTGTTGAATTATGTCTCAGCAATGAAATAATATAAAGATATTGCAGTATACAAACACTCGATTACTTTAAATATTGAACTGTATTTTAACTGAGAAAAAAGTTGAATTGATTTGATTATATTTCACTTCATGTTAACATTTATTTTATTTCAAACCACAATAAGAGTTTCCTTTTTACATATATATAAATTACTTAAAATTAATCATATGCTTATGTAAAGAAAATAGAATTACCATTTGCTTGTCAATCCAACATTAGATTGCTTTTATCTACTATATCAATAATCACAAAGTCTGATACTTATTTATGTCAGGTTACCAAGAAATATGTGTACACGTGTCCTCCACTTTTGGAAAGTTTGCTTTTGCCACTTTGCTTTTCCAAAAGACTAACATCTGTCCCTGCTTTCTTTAACTGAAAGAAATCTGAAGAGGATTTTCACTTTTATGAATAAAAGGAAAAAGATTAATGCTTCTTCGATTTACCCCTTTTCAGCTTAGGTAAGGTTTCATAAAAACGCTCTACTTTCGGATAGTGGGGATACCTGTATCTAATTCTGTTTCTTATAAATTCCTGGAGAATATTTGAAAATGTTGCAGAATTAAAGATTACGATGTCTAAGTATTGAGATTGATCTTTTTTTGTTGCAAAGGGGCAAGTCCAAAAAATTGAAACACATTAAACATTATTCTCTAGTGCTATAAATTTGAAATAAAATTGATATCTTCTTCAGTAAACTAACAAATGCTACCACCTATTACTTGTCAGTCAGCTGATTACCTACTTTGTAACTAAATGTTGTAATTCATCTAAATATTACTCTGTCCTTTGATCAAAGTTAATTTGTAGTTGTTGTTCAGTTTATGAATTGTCAGAAACTTGTTTTTATTTTTCCATTCACCTGTTCATTTTGACTGTAAGATTGAAATGCTTTGAAAATATTGGAGTTTGTTCATTTAATAATAAGGTTTGCACATCTCTCGCATATCTCATTTCTTGTATTATGATTCAAGAATGTTTTCTGGTGGAATTCGAGTAAATTCCAAACATTTGGTGGCTTCAAATAAGGTCTTTAACACCCAATAATCAATCTGTTGTTAATGTTTCAGCTGGTTACATTGACATTGATTAGGTACTCATTCAGAGAGATCAACTGACAATTATAAACTATTTGTAGCATTATTGAATTGAAAGAAAGATTCAGACGTGGAAACATTTTTTGGAAGGAATTGCTTTTTCATTCAAATGTGTAGGCTGTTCAAGAATTCTGTATTGCCTTCCATTGGTTTTCTTGTCGAGAATGCAAATTTATAATTCACGTGAATTTTAATATGTTCTGTATTTTGAGATTAGTATCAGATTTAAGAAGAAAAGGACAAGCAATTAACATGAAAACTTTAGTGAATAGAAAGCAAAGTAAATTAAATTGACAGAAGCAACTTTTAATATAATCTCTGAATATTCAGTCAAATATTTCTCATGTCACTGGAAAAGCACAGCAGTTCAGGCAGCATTCGAGGAGAAGCAGAATCAACGTTGTGGGCATAAGCCCTTCATCAGGATTTTTTCTGATGACGGCCTAATGTTCGAAATGTCGATACTCCTGCTCTTTGGATGTGCCTGCCCTTTTCTATTGCCACAATCTTGGCTCTGATCTTCAGCTTCAGCTTTCCTCATTTTCTCCAAATATATTCAATGAACGTGAACTGAAAATGTTAGCATCAGCAGTTGAACAAGACCAAATTAACACATTATTTCCAATATTTATAGTGAAAACCTGTTTGAGAACATGCAACAAATCAGAGCGAACAACATCTCTTGCCTTTAGAACCCTTGGCCATTCATAATGAAGAATAACCATGCTTTGAACAACCAGTATGATGTATAACTACTGAACTGAAATACCAGAGGGACAACGACTGCATTTATTGGAGGGAATGATAACCAGATACTTACTGTTATAGTGGGGATTGATCTCAGGAAAAATAAGATATTTACTGTGATTATTCCACCAAACAGTAATTAGATGGTCATGAAGATCTTTGTGTGGCTTTATATGCAGTGTTTTGTTTGAACATTGATTTCAGTAACATTGAGATATTTTACAAGATTGGCAATTGACTGTTAAAGATAGGTTTTAAAGGCAACATTTGAAAACAATTGTCGGTTTTGTTTAGCGAAACACAATTCTAATTATATGGAATCCCTACTGTGTGGAAACAGGCCATTTGGCTCAACAAGTCTACACTGACGTTCCAAAGTATAATCCACTCAGCACCATTCTGCTCTCAGATTACTGGACATTTATCACTGACTAATGCATATAACCTACACATCCCTGAACAGACCGTGCAGTTTAACATGGCCAATTTACCTAATCTGCACATCTTTGGATTGTGGGAGAAAACCAGAACATGCAAACTCCACACAAACATGTGGCCGAGGATGGAATCAAACCCAAGTGGATAACACTGTAAGACACAAGTGCTAACCACTGATCCTCTGTTCTCAATGCCCAGCCCCCATGCAAGAAGTGAGATAAGTGAGAGACGTGCAAAACGAAAAGTAAAAATCCCTAACAAATCATGAATGAACAATAATTAGAAAATTAATATGATCAAAGGACACAACAATATTCAGGTGAATTGCATTGTTTAACAACAAATCTACGAATGAACTTAAGTGAGAGTTATGTAAATTGAACTTTCAAATGAACATACCCTGATATTTTCACACCATTTAAATATCACATTCAATATAAAGAGGTGAATGGAAAGCTAAAAACAAATCTCACACAATTCATAAACTGACCAGTAATTAAAAATTGATAAATAATAGCAAGTGACATTTGTTTATTTTACTGATGAAGTAATTGATCTTTTCTCATTTTTATAGCACTGGAGCATAAAATTCAGTATTGTTTTAAGTAAGATCTACAGAACAAGAGAAAATTAATGACGATCATGACTTTGTATATTTTAGCTTTATGACTGAAACATTCTCAAATATTTTCTGAGGAATATTGATTGCGTGGAATAAGGTACATTTTGCGATGAGTGACAAGAAAAAAGTATATAGCTGATACTGTGATTATTGGAATGGATGATGATACCTCCATATAATCTACTGGTATTGTGATTGGATATACAGTAAATGTCAGCATTGAAGTAAAGTATAATCAAATCAATTCAAAAATTTTTCCAAGTTTAAAATAAATACAATATTCACAATGATTAAGTGATTGTACATTGCAATGTTCTTGCAGAATTTATTGTACAGAAGTATAATTCCACATTTGTAGCCCTTACTGGATTGCACAATTATTAGATATTATAAGAAAACAAAGGGATTTAAAAACTATATATATTCGTGAATTTGACAATAATGAGATATCTCATCCTGATATTAGGCTGAGTAATATGTATAAATGAAGAGTAATATTGCAGGAAAAAGTAATTGGAGGTCTCTGAATTTCAAAGGCTGAGATAATTGTTATATTTCACCTGAGCAAAAATCAGACATTTACAAAGAATTTTGCAAGGGATATTATTCGTCGTTTGGTATGTGTATGGGCCTGAACAAATAGGTATTAATATAGTAGCATTGACAACAAGAAATAATGAATGGAATTTTCAAAAAAACACTGCATTTTTACAAAGTCTATGTTAAATTGCTGTGCAATTATTGTAATTGATAATTGCTTTGAGAATCCTGACAGATAAATTGCCTTAATATTTTGAAAACACTTTGTTCTTATGTTGATTGGATATTCATTAAGATTAAGAAACTGAAAATTAAAGCATAAAACCTAGCTGTATGATGTGAAAAAAATCATTCAGCAGCAATTGAAAAAAACATGATTTTGTTTAAAAATGCAGGCAATGCAAGATTTATATGCTTTGAATAGTTTTCTTGAAGAATCATGTCAATTTTGTTGATGTAATTTTTACCACAATAAATGTTCCGATATTTATTTCAGAATTAGGAGGAAAAGAATGAGGCCATGAAAGTGACTATTATTGTGAACAAAACACAGGGTCACTGACATTTGATACGGAAAGAAATTCTCATAATTGTGTGAATATTGTTCACTAACATCTAATATTGGAGGAAAAGGAGAATTGTCAACATTTCCAAGCAATTTTTTTCTTATCATGAAATGAAAATAAAAATCCTTTTGTAGGGCAATTTGTTTGAAAAAAGGAAACAGTCATTTCATATGACATTTGAGCTGAAGACTCGTTCCCGTTTCCCCCATTGTAGTCTTTACAATAATTTAAAACTTAATGTTGGTTAAACAAAGGAACAAATGGATATAATCGAAATGTTTTCTTGTACACCAAAAAAAGTAAATGTAAAGCAATTTTATCATGAGAATTATATCGCTCTGAATATAATAATTTCACACACAATAAATGTTTGTATTGAATTGAAATGTCATCATAGCTGTAGGAGTGTTTTCCCCTGACAGGGAATGAGGACTCAGGAGGCAGGCTGAGCTCAGGCATGTGGAAGATGTTTACTCATACAGCAACCAGTTAATATAGGGATCATCCTCCCAGACCAGTCTGGGAAGACAGATCCGTGACACAATGTAATATTTACAGTAATAAGCAGCATTTTTATGTCCTTTCTGCATCACAATGGCCACATGTAATGTGGTTACAGCCCTTCCCTCCTTATCCAACCACCCAACTGAAACACATAATCGCAGATGGGCATTCTAATGGACATCCCCAGATTCCTATTGGGATCTTTCCATGCATCTTATTGACTTAGATTCCAAAGTTATTCCTGAACTCCCTCACGCCTCTCAGGATACCTTATCAGTTGGGACATTTTGAATTCTGCTATTCTTTATATTTTATTTTATCAAAGCCAATTACCCCTCATATTGTTCACTGTCTTAATTATATATGTACAAAGAAATAGAAAAGACGGTTAATTTTAGCTTCCTTGCATTAGTAATATGGCTTGTGTTATAAAGTTCGTTATATTGTGTCCAGCTACTCTTTCTGTTTGGACTTTATAATTAATGAGCAGTCAACATCATACCGTGAAGTTAATTCCTAAAACTAGCTAACTTCAAATCTCTGTCTAAATGCTCTTCTGTAATGTTTTTAGTAAGCATTGGTTACTTGTATCAAACTTATGTTGCAAATTTCCCCTATTATACACAAGAATCTGTAATTAGAACCTTTGTTTAATATTCTGAGTGACTGTAAAATAATAACTATATCTGACAAATGAACTGTTCTGTTGTCATGATAGCTGCTTAGTGAGTGAACTGGGCTGCACCCTGCAGCTGCTGCTTATTCATTTACTGGGACAATTATCCTTTCATTTATGAAGATCCGGATTGGTCATTTGTCTGTATGTCGGCATGCTGTTATCAAGAAATGTCTGGAATGCTGTAGTCCTGGCGTTGGAGTAGGTCCATTGGTAGTGTGCTTTCTTTTAATATAAGACTGGAACGGAATGTTAGTGTAGTTTATCACCCCCCTGACACCTTGTATTTTAGTTCTAAGTTAGGCTGCCTGTTTTTGATTGTCAGGCATTTTGTATGAGCCAATATGGACCATTCTATTCCTGGTGTGGGCAGGCCATGCCCAGAACAGCAAATCAACTAATATTCAAGTATTGAAATAAAAACCACATTCGCTATCATTGGTTTCTGTACAATGCAATGCGTTTACTTTACTGAACCTTAATTTCACACTTAAAGCCTGATGTACTGGATTTGATCAATTCTTAAATATTAGATATAAGCAACAATTAATCTTAAAAACATTTCATAGCAAACTTAAAAATGATTAGAAATCTCATATAGCTGCCCGTCATGTGTAAAAATGAACAGTATTTATTGGAGTGTAAAATAATCAGATGTCTCATAATATGTAAGGCCGAATATTAATTCAATTATTTCTGTGAACATTCAAATGAGAAGGGAACAGATATTATCTGTGAGTGTTGGATAAGGAATCATTAATTGGTTTGTGTTTGTGTTATCCTGGAATAAGAGAACTATTATTCTTTTCTTTAATATTGACACTAAGAAATACTGGAATAAATTAAAATGTGAATATGACGAAGTCTGTGACAAAACCTAAACTGAATTACTGTGTGATTTTTGGAATGACAATGAATTGATAATTAATTTTAGAACTTTGGCAAAATAAATGATTCAATATTTCCAAATGGATTTGCTCTGATGTTGACTAGATATTTCTTAATCTGTCATCTGAGAATGCAAATTCCGGCATGATGATATGGAAAGGCAGTAGACATTCAGTGAACATTGATCAGAAATGGTTTGTCATTCAAAATCCTCAGATCTTCAAGATTTCTATACTTGGTTGCTCGACTTTTCTTCTGGAGAAATATATATAATAAGAACAAATTCTGCATTGTATTTAATTCATGCAATTTTTCATATCATCAATATTTAGACATTTGAGTCAGAATGAATACGAAAATAAGTCAATAAGGAAGATTTATTTTCACAGAAGCATACAGCGAACAGCATTTATAAACGTATTTGTTTCGATATTTTCTCTGAATAAACGGATAAATACATTTAATGGGGATCTGTTGACAATGTCATGAGCCACAATTACATTTTTATCATAATTTTTGGTTTGGAAATCTATTAGAAAAGAAATCCTATATTTAGGACGTGCTTCATCTCGATACATGTTCCGCATAGTATCCTCAGTCCGAAGTAATAAGGTGTGATCATTGGTCTGGGAAAGATGTAGTGTGTAAATTATAATGTTTCTCTTACATATCTTTGGATCTGGTGAGACTGTGATTATTCATCCTAAGAACAATATTTCATGTACAAAGTGTTTTTCACCGAACAGTAATTAGGTGGTCTTGAAGACCATTACAAGTACTTTGATTTCAATAATGTTGAGCCGATTTCCATGATCTGGGAAATGTTTCACAACATTTTACCAAAATTCTGGATTCTAAGCATTCAATGGGTTTCGTGCAAACACCCTTCACTTGTCGTCATTTTCAAGCGAGGTGTATAACGCTCAGGCACTTGCTGCAAGTCAAGGTGCCAGGAAGTCTGCTTAAAACTCTCCAAAGCACAACTCTCGGGCTGGTAGTGACTGGATCTCTTGAACCTTTGTGACCTCTTTGACCGGGCTTTCATCAGTTTTCTGGAGCTGATTATTTTGTCTAATGTTTGCTTTAGTTTGGCCTTTTTAGCTCCGATTTCTCCAGCTGTAGGAATATTTAGAATGTTCAATTATGGGTGACAGGACACTTGACCTTAGTGGACAGGTAAAATATGGTTCACTTATTGTTTGAATAACGAATTGAGAATGAATCTTTGCATTTTAACAAATAAAAGTTTCAAATTTTTCAGTGGTTCACAATGACATTGATTAGATAGTCATTAAGAGAGATCAACTGACAATTATAAGCTATTTGCAGGATTATTGAATTGAAAAAGGAGACCTACGTGCAGAGATTCTTTTGGAAGGCATTGCTTTTTCATTCAAATATCTCGGATGTTCAAGAAGTCGATGTAACTGTTCATTGGTTCTCTTGTCCAGATGCTAATTTATAATTCATATTGCTTTTATTGCGCCCAGAAGTTTGAGATTTGTCTCAAGGTTAAGAAGAAAACAAGGAGTAATTAATATGAGAACTTGAGTGAATAGAAAGCACAGTAAATTTAAATTACAGAGTGTGATAAACAAAGCTCACTCACTTCAATAATTTCAGTCCAAGACAAGATCTGAAGCAATCAGTATGTTTATTAGACGCTTGCAAGCGTGGTGCCTGGAATAGGGCACACAGAGTTTAGCAAGTAGATACCTTATATAGGACACACTACTCCAAACCCGGTGCCCATTACTATTGTTTGTCGCTTGCCTTATCCGGCCTTGTGCTTAACAAATTACAAGTTTTACTTGGCCATTTCACCACATCCTGCTGTGGCCCATTGTTAGGTCTATCCTCCATCACCTCTATCTAAATCCCCCCCCCCCCCTTGTGACATTTCCTCCCTTTCCCCAACCATATTGATCTTTATGACCTTTTAATTGGGGTTTGTTTTTATGTTTTTGCAAAAGTGGGAAACAGATGCTTATAACTACTGCTTGTACAAGCATATCTGGCTTAACCTACATCCTCACAGCACCTTATCTCATTGTGTGTAACATCTACCATTGTTTGCAGGCACATTTCATTCTTGTATGCACATTTTAGCTAATACAAAAACAATTATATATTTCCTTCACATAGTTTTCATTCTAGTTGACTCAGCTCTTGGTTGAAACACTTATATACTGGTGTGAGTGCATTTACCTTGCATAAATAATTATGATTGCAGAAGTGACACTACTTTTCTTTAATTACCATTTGTTATCTTCTGCAGTTTCCATTTAAGCATTGCCCCCAAAATTTACAAGCATCATTCTGGATATTTCATCCATCTGGGTCTCACTCATCCCCTCATTATTTAATCGACAAAGTTCCTCTGCCTGATTGCCTTTTCGGGGCATCTGTTTTATTAAGGCTGTCTCAATTTTTGGGTGAGCCCCCGTGTACAGGGCAAGATACAACAGCCAATGGCCACCAATACCCCGACTACTACTATCAGGGAAGTAAGGATGGAAACCACCACCCCCTTCCATTTTGCAAACCAGGATTCAAGCCATCCCGTGAGAGATGTGTCTACTCCTGAATTCTCAGCCAGTCCCTCTGCTAAGGTAGTCAATCCCCTTAAGGCCCGAGTAATTGAACCATCAGGCACAGTGTTATTAGGAATAAAGGTGCAACAGCTTCCTCCTAACATCACACACACACACTTTTTCCGTTAAAACCATACCAAGGGCCATTCTGTTTTCCCATGCCATCCTACTTGTCACATCAAGCTGTTCTGATATTCCTTTAACCGCATCTCTTGTATAATTTATAA
Organism: Chiloscyllium punctatum; assembly: GCF_047496795.1. NCBI lineage: Eukaryota > Metazoa > Chordata > Chondrichthyes > Orectolobiformes > Hemiscylliidae > Chiloscyllium > Chiloscyllium punctatum. The sequence goes on along the minus strand of NC_092772.1, from coordinate 70,614,100 downwards.
ATCGCTGTTGATTATAGAAAATGTAATTTATCCAATCTACATTTTTATTAATTGTTACCCAACAAAGGAGAGCTGATTCAAAGCCTTCTGCAATCTGTTTACGAGCCTTGAACTCATCAGGTAACCTTCTAGGGACTCCTACAGTATCGAGATAAATCCTGTCATCGAAAGAAGTGTCTAACAGTGATCTCTTACTCCTTCCCTTTTTCCCCACTATCTTTTCCTTCTCAAATGCCAGGGTAAATGGAATTGCCAATTGTACAATTGCACATATCCCTCTCCAATCTGGAGGTAGGGTGGGTCTCAATATTTTGCCTCCACAGTACCACCACAGATCCGCTCGGGGAACCTTTGGTGCTGAATAGTTCTCTCCCTTCTCCGTTTCGGTAACGTCCTTAATCTCTGTACATAATTTCAGCTCCCCCAAATCTCTAGACCGATTTGCACCTTGTCTACACACACACGTCATGTGATTTCCGACTCCGGCTGAAAACGTCGGGGGGTGTGGGGGGGAGGGCGCTTTTAAATCTTTCTTCTCCAAGGGAGGGAACATCAGAGATAGGGAGTTACAATTCCTATCATTCCATGCAGTCTTTTCCTGTTACAGGGCTATCATAAATTTCATGCCCTTCCAGTCTCCCTTACACCCGAGTGGAAAGGGAACCACCTGGGCCACTGGTCAACTGGAGGCACATGCACAGCAATTGCTCTTGTTCAGACATTTTAACAATACAATTTACCCATTCAACCCAGGCATTTGCATCCCCATATCCAGTTTCTATTTCGATAGTCTGTTTCAAGTCCTTTATCTCTATAATTTTTACTACTTTAGGATCATCGGGAGGGGTGAAAGGTTGTACCTTATTTTCCAGTAGTTCCGCCCGTTTTCCCTGTCCTATGCTAAATTGAAAACAACAGCCCGAGAAATCCTTCCCATTTGCTTATATTTCTATCCTAAATGTTTCATCTAATTGTATCTCATAGGTGCCCCCCCCACCCCGAGAATTGCTTTGTGCCATGTGGTTTTCTTTATCATTAGGTATATTGGGTTACGCTCTTTATCAGGACAATCGAGAGGTGATCGGAAGGTGGCCCGGTGTATTGTGACAAGACCATTATACCAAGTACTATCCCCAAAGGACTTAAGATGTATCTCTGAGCTGCGGTACTGTCTCTGATTATCTACATTCCCACAATTTACTAAGTTACATGCATCAGGTTTATTACTTGCGGATTATCAGACTCCAGGACGTTAATAACACATATGAAAATTATATTTGACAAAATCCCAATACTAAAAGAGCTAGCATCATAGCTCTAAGCATCCCCAGCATTCTAAAATTTGTGCTGAAGCACAAAAAAACTTAATACACAATCCTCCAGAAATAATCCTGCGCTCGCATTGCCACTGTATAATCAGTTACTCTAAGTCTCTTGAGCCTGAGTTTCAGCGGGTCTTCCGTTGATTCGGCTGTCCAGACTTCTTCCTCAACTGAGGATTTTACTGGACCTTTAATCGGAGTGTAGTGAGTCCAGCCTTTCTCCGCTGTCCTTATTGTTGTTTCAGTAATCAAAGGATCCTGATACGGTCTTTAGCAGTCCAGCTGCAATTTAGTCTCTGTCCAGGATTTTACTAAGACCCAATCTCCTGGCCGGATGGGATGAAAGGTGAATTCAAGGGGCGGAGTCTGTGCGAATAAACTCTGTTTCCTGAGGAGAGACAAAGAGGCGGACAAGCCCAGTATATACTCCTTTAGAACAAGTCTTTAGTTTCGGGAATTGTCAATTCTCCGTTCGTTCCCAGAGAAGGTAATCCAAATATGATTTCATATGGGGATAGTCCCATATCTTTCCTTGGGGCTGTTTGTACTCGCATGAGAGCTATAGGTAAACATTTGGTCCAAGGGAGTTTGGTTTCTATTATCAATTTAGAGAGTTGTCGTTTGAGTGTTTGGTTCATTCACTCAAACCTTCCTGATGATGGTGGGTGCCATGGACCATGGAACTCCGAGGAAATTCCCAACCTTTTCATTATCTCCTGTAACACTTTAGAGGTAAAATGAATTCCTTGGTCGGAATCTATACGGTTCACTAGCCCATATCGGGGAATTATGTGCTCCAATATTGTTTTAGACACCCCACTCGCAGTTGCGGTAGCTAGGGGGTATGCCTCAACCCAACCAGATAGATGATCTACTATGACCAGTATATATTTTAGTCTTCCTACTCTGGGTAGTTCAGTATAATCTACTTGTATACTCTGGAAAGGTCTCAATCCCGGGTCTCTTCCTCCCGGGGTTTGTTTTCTCAAGACTTTCTTATTTACCTTTCTGCATATGATACATCCCTCACATATGCGTTTAGCAATTGTATATATTCCTTTACATCCATATTCCCTAAGAACTAAAAGATACGTTGCTGGTACTCCCCAATGGCTGAGTTGATGTCGGACAGCCATAATTTCTCCCATCATCATTTTGTTTCACATTTCTCTTCCATCAGGTAACATCCATTGCCCGTCTGCTGTTTTTTTGCAGCCCCAAAATCTTTCAATTATTTTTCTTCTCTTTCCGTAAATATAGGAGCTTCCGGGGATCAGGGACAGTAGGTATTAGGGAATGAATCAGCACGCCCTGTGGGTCCAGGCCTGCTTCCCTAGCCACTTCATCGTCTAATCTATTCCCCCTAATTTCTGGTTCATTTCCTTTCTGATGACCATTTACATGCACTACTGCTATTTCTCGGGGGAGTAATAGGGACTCCAAGACCCGTTTAATCAATTCCTCGTGTACTAATTCCTTCCCCTGGCTATTGATCAGTTCTCTTTCCTGCCATATCTTTCCAAAAGTGTGCACAACACCAAATGCATATTTAGAGTCACTGTATGCTGCTCCGTCTTTATTTTCTAATGCTCTAAGGGCTCTTTCCAATGCATAGAGTTCGCAGGTCTGAGCTGACCACCCATTCGGCAAACTTCCTGCCTTCACCACACTACCTTCCATCCCATCGACGACTGCATACCCATTATGTCTTTTCCCTTCAGTCACCCGGGATGATCCAACTATAGAAAGTCAGGCTCCTGCATGAAGTGGAACATCTCTCAGGTCCATGCAGACCTTAGTTTGGTATTCTATAATGTCAAGGCAGCCGTGCCCTGGATTCTGAGGAGAGTCTCCTTCCCCTTTCCAAAGAAAGTCAGCTGGATTTAAACAATTGTCCGTGACCAACACTAGATCATCCTTTTCTATCAATATTGCCTCATATTTCAGAACTCGCGAGTCTGTTAACCATCGCCCAGCATTTTGGTTTCGGATTGTTCTCACTTGGTGTGGAGTGCTTACTATTAGGGCTCCCCCAAATGTAAGCTTCCTGCTTTCCTCCACCAACAGTGCAGTGGCAGCCACGGCCTGCACACACTCAGGCCACCCCCGTTATGCTGGATCCAATAGCTTCGAAAGATATGCTACTGGCTGTCTCATTCCTCCCCACCTCTGGGTTAATACTCCCAAACCCACTCCCTTATCTACAGTAGCAAAGAGCTGGTAAGATTTATCTAGAGAAGGTAAGGCTAACATGGGGGCATGGATCAGATCTCTTTTGAATTTTTAAATAATTCCTTTTCCTCTTCTTCCCAACTCAGACACTTTGGTTCCTCCTCTAATAGTTTGAGATATAATTGATTCATCTTTTGAGCATAAGAATCAATCCACAATCTGCAATATCCCGTTGAACCCCAAAAAATACGTAATTCCTGTTTGGTCCTGGGCAGTGAAATCCCCAGTATTCCCTCTATCCGTTCCGGGCTTATCTTTCGCTTTCCCTCACTAACTAAATGTCCCAAGTATTTCACTTCTTGCTCCACATATTGTATTTTGTTTTTAGATACTCGCAGTCCCTGCTGACCCAGGAAATTCAATTTTTTTAGTGGCGTCTACTACTCTATCTCTTCTCTTTCCTGTTACTAAGAAGTTGTCTACATACTGCAACAGGGTAGTTCCCTTTGGGCTGCTAAATTTCTCCAATATTTGTTCTAACATCTGTCCAAATAAATTCAGGGATTGTGTAAACCCCTGGGGGAGCACGGCCCACCGGTATTGCTGTTTCCGTCCTGTCTTGGGATCTTCCCTTTCAAAGGCAAAATAATTCCTACTTTCCTCCGCCAAGGGACGAGCCCAAAAGGCATCCTTTAAATCTATCATACTAAACCATTTGTGGTCATGAGGGATCTTACTTAATAACGTATAGGGGTTTGGCACCACTGGGTGCCTAATCTGTACTATTCGATTCAATGTTCTCAAATCCTACACCAATCGATACTTTCCATGCAATGTTCGCACTGGTAGAATTAGGATATTATAAGGAGACTATTATGGCTCCAACAGTCCATCTCTAGCCCCTCAATTACTGGTTTTAGTCCTCGTTTACCTTCTGTGGAAATGGGATATTGTCGCTCATAAACAACGTCCCCTTTCCTTTTTAAACTTATTTCTAGGGGACGGATCTGTATTTTCCCACGATTCCCTACTCTAGCCCATATAATAGAGTCTACCTCTCTCTCCACATCTTCTGTCAACATTGCCACTTGTACAACTAATTATTTTTCCTGAATTCAAATCTCCAATCCTAAGAGGATAATTAAGTCTCTCCCTAGTAAGTTACTTCCTATATCAGGGATATACAGCAGTTCCCCTTTGACTCTATCCTTCGGACCTTCTATCATCATAGGTTCGAATACTGGAACAGTAAATCCTTCCCTTTTTACACCGGAAACAGTAATTGACCGTGTTGACATTCCTACTTTCTTTGGTTTAAAATGCAGCGATGACCGTGCTGCCCCCGTATCTACGAGGAAAACTACCTCTTCCCTACAGTGTCCCACCTTGAAGTTTATCAAGGGTTCCTGGTGGCTCCCCGGGTGTACGAACCCCTGACACCCCTATTCTTCATCAAAATTCATAAGCGGAATTGCCCTTTCTACCCTTTGTAGATCAGGACACTCCGGCTTAAAATGCCTGAGTTTCTGCAATAACAGCATTCCGCCTGTGGAAACTTCCATCTCTGCCCCTGTCGCCCGAACCCTCTATCAAATATCCCCCTTGTCATCTCCCTCTCCCACTTCCTCTCTGCCACCCACCGCTCCGGTTGGTCACTATTGGTTCCATTCTTTTCTTAACTACATCATCAATCGTAGCTACCATCATTTTCACCTTCTGTTTTTGTCTCTCATCCTCTCTCTTTGCAAACACTTTCTGTGCCTCTCTTAACAATTCATCTAATGGTGTTTCACTCCTCCCTTCTATCTTCAGTATCTTTCTCTGTGTCTGGCCATGCCTTTGTCACAACATATATTTTCAAAAGACCCTGTGCCACTGGGTTCTCAGGGGTCATTCCAGAGTATTTCGGCATTGAGTCTCTTATTCTTTGGAAGAATGTTTAGGGTGTCTCATAGTTCTCCTCTTTAACTTCAAAGGTTTTAGTCAAATTCTGCGACTTCGGAACTGCCGCTCTTATTCCTTTTAGAATCAGGTCTTTCAATTCCATCATTTCTTCCCTATGCTCCGGGTTTTGATTTTCCCACTGGGTGTCTCTGAGGGGAAACTCCGTCTTTCCCTGTCCAGTATCCCCATCCCCAATGGGAAGTTCCCTGTCCCATATTTTAATGGTTGTTACTCGTATAAGTCCCCTTTCTTCCCCAGTAAATAGTACATTCAAAATAGACATTAACTCAGTCCACATATACAGACTGGGCCCCAAGAATTGATCAATTTATTCAGAGAGCCCGACCGGATCCTCAACCAGGACCTTCATCTCCTTTTTAAAAGTTCTGACCTCCCCACTGGTGAAGGGGCACTTACAAACTCAATCTCTTTGTCCCCTGTTTGTACCTCCCGAAGGGGATAAGTTGTATTATGTTTTTTTGTTTTTGTTTTTGCCCCTTAGGGTTTTGTTTAGATACTCCAGAGGCCTCCTCTACGTCTACTTTATCTTCCCTTTCTTTTGTTGCGGATTGATGGTCGGGAACAACAACATCCCCGTCCACCGCCCCTTCGTTCTCCTCTTGTGGGTCATCCGTTCCCTGTCCCTATCTGTCTGTCTGTCTCTCCTCCTCCCCCATTTTCACCTAATCTGATTTTATGGTACAGGGGGCGGGAGTGCAAACAGGCAAAAGGATCCCAGGAATTGGGTGGGGCAGAGAGGGAATCCTTTGTCTTTACTACCATCATTCCCAAACTGCCCTTCCAACAGGACGCATAGTCTGCTTCATCTTCACTAAAAGTTTGTTTTTTATTCACATACAAATCTAAATACTGACATACCCAATCCTCATCCGAATCATACTTTGGCCAGAAGACAGCTGGATGAAGGATTGGTTCTTTGGTCCATACTAAACAACAATATTTAATCATTTTCTTTTTATCTTTTTCCCTTGTACAAGTGTTATTTGTCCATTCCGTCAACATCCTCCCCAACGAACTTACAGGAGGAATGTTACCAGTGACTTTTTCTTCCTTTACTCAGTGACAGTTCGACTTACTCTGCCTACACCCCATTTCTCGGGGCCCTCACCAGCCCCTCAGCGAATAAATACCCCTTTTCCCGGCCACCAAGTTAATACTTAAAAGTTACTTTTCTGACGTTGGTCTGTGCACAGAATTGCCTGGCTCCATTTTTTCCATATTTTTTATCGACCTTCTTTCACTGTCTGATTCAGATGTCTCTCTTGTGGGATTCGTACCAGTCGCCCAAGGGAGTGGACCAAACCGGGGCAAGAAACGGCTCCTCAATTGTGAATGGGAAGCATCTTCCCAGTGTCCAGGACAAGCCACACCCCTCGGCGATGGAAGAATATCCCGGATGATCCCCCAGTCGTGAGAAACTAAGCCCACTCACTTCAATAATTTCAGTGCGAGACAAGATCTGAAGCAATCAGTATGTTTATTATACGCTTGCAAGCGTGGTGCCTGACATAGACTCGCAGAGTTTAGCAAGTACATAGGATTCACTACTCCAAAGCCGGTGCCCATTATTATTGTTTCTCTCTTGCCTTATCCGGCCTTGTGCATAACAATGTGCAGGTTTGACTTGGCCTTCTCACCACATCTTGGCTGTGGTCAACTTTTAGGTGTGTCCTCCATCACTGCGAACTATTTCCCCCACTTGTGACATTTCCTCCCTTTCCCCAACCATTGTGAACCTTACTACTTTTTAATTGCAGTTCGTTTTTTTTTGTTTTTGCAGAAATGGGAAACAAATGCTTATAACTACTGCTTGTACAAGCATATCTGGCTTAACCTACATCCTCACAGCACCTTATCTATTTGTCTGTACCATATACTATTGCTTGAAGACACCTTTCATTCTTGTATGCACATTTTAGCTAATATGAAAACAATTATATATTTCCTTCACATAGGTTTAATTCTTGTTGACTCAGCTCTTGGTTGAAACAATTGTACACTGGTGTGAGTTCATTTACCTTGCATAAGCAATTATGATTGCAGGAGTAACACTACTTCACCTGTAACGCACAGTTGGTAGTGTAGTGAACAAAGAAGAACAAAGAATACAGAAAACATGCAGCCCAGGAACAGGCCCTTTGGACAGCCGAGCCTGAGCCGATCCAAATCAATATCTAAACATGTCACCCAATTTCTAAGCATTCGTATCCCTCTGCTCCTCACTTTCTCAGGTGCACCTGAAATGAATCTACCATGCCTGCCTCTACTACCTCTGCTGGCAACGCATTCCAGCACCTACCACCCTCTGTGTAAAATACTTTCCATGTCTATCTCCCCTAAAAGTTTCACCTCTCTCATTGAACACGTGACCTCTCATTATTGAATCCCTCATCTTTGGAACAAGCTTATCTCTCTCCACCCTGTCTGTACCCTTCATGATATTGTAAACTTCAATCAGGTCCCCTCAATCTCGTTTTTTCTAATGAAAGCAGAAGTAACCTACTCAACCTCTCTTCAGAGCTTGCATCTTCCATACCAGACAACATCTGTGTAAACCTTCTCCGCATTCTCTCCTAAACGTCCACATAACTTTGGTAATTTGGCGACCAGAACTGTACAGAGTATTCTAACGCAGCCGAAACAAACTCTTGTACAATTTTAGCAGGACTTGCCTGCTCTTATACTCAATGCTCTATCCGGTGAAGGCAAGCATGCCATATGCCTTCTTGACCACTCTATCCACCTGTGCAGTCACCTTCAGGGTACAAAGGACCTGAACTCCCAGATCTCTCTTCTCATCAAGTTTACCCAAGGCTCTTCCGCTTACTGTATACTTGGCTCTGGAATTTAGACTTCCCCCAACCATCACCTCACATTGAACACCATTTGCGACTTCTCCGCTAAACTCTTCTGTCTATCTATATTCCCCTTCATTCTTTGACAGTCCCCTATGTTTTCTGGCTACTCCACCAATCTTTGTATCATCTGCAAATGTAGTGGCGAGATACTGGGCTAGCAACACTTGGAGATTGGAACATGGCAGTTGTTCATCCCATGCAGAAAGGAACCATGTTTGGATGCTTGTTCCCAGTGAAGTACCACTGTTTCCTGATGTAGATCAATAATTCAAACGTTTTTATTCGGAGTCATGATTTAGATCTTTACTAACGATACATAGTCGTGCAGTTGACTATGATGAATAATGTCAGCGACCGCAGGGATGTATCCATCAGGTGGAAAGGAAAAATGGCGAATGGAATTGAATCCAGACCAATGAGTGGTAGTGAATTTGGGGAGTTGTAACAATAACAGTGAGGATTCTGAGTGGTGTACCTGTACAAAGAGATCTTGGAGTGGACATTATAGACAATAGACAATAGATGCAGGAGTAGGCCATTCAGCCCTTCGAGCCTGCACCGCCATTCAATATGATCATGACTGATCATTCCCAATCAGTATCCTGTTCCATCCTTATCTCCATAACCCTTGACTCCACTATCTTTAAGAGCTCTATCCAATTCTTTCTTAAATGAATCCAGAGACTGGGCCTCCACTGCCCTCTGGGGCAGAGCATTCCACACAGCCATCACTCTCTGGATGAAGTAGTTTCTCCTCATCTCTGTCCTAAATGGTCTACCCCGTATTTTTAAGTTGTGTCCTCTGGTTCGGCACTCCCCCATCAGCGGAAATATGTTTCCTCCTGCCAGAGTGTCCAATCCTTTCATAATCCTATACGTTTCAATCAGATCCCCTCTCAGTCTTCTAAACTCAAGGGTATACAAGCCCAGTCGCTTCAGTCTTTCCTTGTAAGGCAATCCTGCCATTCCAGGAATTGACTCGTGAACCTACGCTGCACTCCCTCAATAGCCAGAATGTCTTTCCTCAAATTTGGAGACCAGAACTGTACACAGTACTCCAGGTGTGGTCTCACCAGGGCCCATACAGCTGCAGAAGCACCTCTTTGCTTCTATACTCAATTCCTCTTGTTATGAAGGCCAGCATGCTATTAGCCTTCTTCACGACCTGCTGTACCTGCATGCTTGCCTTCATTGACTGGTGGACAAGAACACCCAGATCTCTCTGAACAGCCCCTTTACCTAATTTGATACCATTGAGGTAGTAATGTGCCTTCCTGTTCTTGCCACCAAAGTGGATAACCAGACATTTATCCACATTAAACTGCATCTGCCATGCATCTGCCCACTCACCTAACTTGTCCAGGTCACCCTGTAATCTCCTAACATCCTCATCACATTCCACCCTACCACCCAGCTTTGTATCATCAGCAAATTTGCTAATGTTATTGCTGATACCATCTTCTATATCATTTACATATATTGTAAAAAGCTGCGGTCCCAGCACGGATCCCTGCGGTACCCCACTGGTCACTGCCTGCCATTCCGAAATGGAGCCGTTAATCACTAACCTTTGTTTCCTATAAGCCAACCAATTCTCTATCCAATCTAGTACTTTGCCCCCAATACCGTGCGCCCTAATTTTACTCACTAACCTCTTGTGTGGGACTTCATCAAAAGCTTTCTGAAAGTCCAGGTACACTACATCCACTGGATCTCCCTCGTCCATCTTCCGAGTTACATCCTCAAAAAATTCAAGAAGATTAGTCAAGCATGATTTCCCCTTCATAAATCCATGCTGACTCTGTCCTATCCTGTTACTATTGTCCAGATGTGCCGTAATTTCATCCTTTATAATCGACTCCAGCATCTTTCCCACCACTGAGGTCAGACTAACTGGTCTATAATTTCCTGCTTTCTCCCGCCCACCCTTCTGAAAAAGTGGCACAACATTAGCCGCCCTCCAATCCTCAGGAACCGACCCCGTTTCTATTGAACTCTGGAAAATAATCACCAGCGCATCCACGATTTCCCGAGCCAGCTCCTTCAGTACCCTGGGATGCAGGCCATCAGGTCCCGGAGACTTATCAACCTTCAGACCTAACAGTCTCTCCAACACCAAATCCTGGCAAATATAAATTCCCTTAAGTTCAGGTCCTTCAGCCACTGTTACCTCATTCACAGATCCCTGAAAATTGTTGAACAGGGAGATCAGTTGCCCGAGAGGTTTTTGGATATTTTCTATTGTTGACCACAGACTGCGGATGATATTCGATATTTAGTAACCACCAGTTTAGGAAACAACTAAAGGAATGAGCACAAGTCTGGTCCATACAATAATGTACATTTTTAAAAATTGAAAGATGAAAGATAGAGGGCTGAAGTATGAATCTTTGCCTATCAAACTACTTCACCACTCAATGAATTTACCACTGATGCCTCTCCAAGTCATGCTGGTATGTGCCTTAGAGGGTAATTTGCAAATGGTGAAGTTTCAGAGCATCTTCAAACTTGTCCTTATAGTCAGTACAATTTTTGAGATTTGAAGGTTCTGTCAACAAATCCTGGATGACTTACTCCAGTGAATCTTCTATGTGGTGCACTCTGCTGCAATTCTGCTTTAGCAGTTAAGGGAATAAATATTCAGGTGTTGAATAATATACAGTTAAGTGACTGCATTGTCGTGGAGGCTGCCCAGTTCCTTCAGTGGCATTGAAGCTGCACCCAACTAGGCAAATGGAGAGAGATCTGTTAAACATCTAATTTGTGCATTGCGGACGATGTAGGCTTCATGGAGGTAAAAACAATAACTGCAGATGCTGGAAACCAAATTCTGGATTAGTGGTGCTGGAAGAGTACAGCAGTTCAGGCAGCATCCAACGAGCAGCGAAATCGAGGTTTCGGGCAAAAGCCCTTCATCAGGAATAAAAATATTCCTGATCAGGTATATTCCTGATGAAGGGCTTTTGCCCGAAACGTCGATTAGGCTTCATGGAGACAAGGGTTGAGTTAATAATCAAACAAAGTCGACCCACGGACAGATTTTTGTCGTCAACTTCTTTATATGGGCGGTCAGATTCCAGTTTTCCTAAATACTAGCTCCCAGGACGATTACACGGAGGAATTCAGTTACATTGAAGCCATTGAGTGTCCATCGAATATGATTAGATTCTCATTTGTCAGAGTTATCTTCCCTGTATTTGGTCCTTCTGTGGGTCAATCCAATTCTTATCGCTTTCTGATTTCAAGTTTCAATTCCCGTCTGCGCCTGAAATTTCAACCCGTATCCTCACCGAAATTTCTCCACCTGTCTTAATAATATGTAAGGATGCTATAAGGGGCAGCGCAGACTTACTAACATGTTGTTAACTCTGAATACAGTAGAACTTCGTGGAATGATTGGTTAGGCTGGGATTATTCTCCTTCAAACAAAGGAGGAGTCGGGGAAATTTATAATTACATAGTAACAATTATAAATGTTCAATATTCGTGGGATCTTGACAGGGTGGATACGGGCAGGTGGCTTGCCCTATGCTCTGAGGAGAGCACCAGAGGACATAATCTCAGAATTAGATATTGCCCATTTAATTCAGAAATGAGGGTAATTTCTTTGCTCAGATGTCAAAGAATCTGTGGCATTTTCCAGTAACCGCTGTTGAGACTGTGTGGTTGGGTATTTTCAAACTGTGCCAGATAGTTAATCAGAAAGATCATGAAACTTTGTCGAGCTTAGTTAGCAGAAAGGAATTCAAGATTATCAGATTAACTATGTTATAAATCACACAACACAAGGTTATAGTCCAACAGGTTTAATTGGAAGCACACTAGCTTTCGGAGCATCGCTCCTTCATCGGGTAATAATCAGGTGACTCCGAAAGCGAGTGTGCTTCCAATTAAACCTGTTGGACTATAATCTGGTGTTGTGTGATTTTTAACTTTGAACACCCCAGTCCAACACCAGCATCTCCAAATCAGATCATCCATGATTTCGTTGAATGGTTGAGCAGACTCCTTGGGCTCAATAGCATACTTCCGCTTGGTTTAACATTTCGTCTCACGCCTCATTTTATTCATAAGCTCAGAATTGTGAGGGGATGGGATGAAGTGACAAAAAAGGTTTATTAAACAAATCAGACAGATCAGGAACAAGCCTCAGAAACTCAGGAAGAAGAAATGTGCTGTGACCTGGGGGCAACAAATGACACTGGGCACCAGCACAGGTGGCTGTGGACAGAAGCTGTGATTGCTTAAGGAAGGTGCTAGATCTTATACAGTTGGCAAGTCAGTGATCACTCTGGATAATGGATCCTTGTATGATTCACACACAGCAGAAATTTGTGAAAGAATGAAATGTTTGTTTCATTGGAGAAATTTTCTGCAGTTCCAATTCCGAGTGACTGTTTGAAATACTGATCAGATCTTTGTGTGAAGTGTTAGGTTGAAATACTCATGAACAACCCCACTGGATAACCTGTGCTTCCGATCTATTGTTATTTTTTTCTCTTTCTTTCGATGAAAATTCATAGAAAGACAAGATGGAATGTAGGGCAGAAAGAAAAATGCGTTCCTTCTCATTACACCAATTTCATCTCCAATTGAATAGAATGACTGCTCTCACTCTTCATTTCGACTTTAATGTGGTGTCGATTATTTGTGAATCTTCCGTGCAGTGAAGGGCAAGATTCTCGATCCAGTGTATACCAGAGTGTGAGGTGCAAAGGAAAACTACTTGAGCGGTGTGTAAAGTTAGCAACCAGAGTGTGACTCGAACCCGTGAATGTGGAGCACAGTGGTATAATAACCCAGCACCGTAATCTCACAATCTCCTCTGCACATTTTTTAGAGGGGTGACATGTGACCTCATCAGGTTACATGTAGTGAAAGTCATGGATGAGAAAGTTCCAGAGCGGAATCGAATCCACACCATTGTGTTACTGCTTTCACTAGAATTATAATAACAGCAAGTTCCAATAAATAGCCATGCTGGTCAGAATGAATAGCTGTCAGTAATACATTCTGAGTCAGATCTGAGTCAGAATGAAACAGGACAAGAATTTTCCGTCATATTTACACCTACATTTGACTCATAATTTCTTCAGTCACTTTCTCTCTCACGTGAGGAAGCAGCCATGGTGGGTGAAATAAAGGTGATGTTGTCGCTAAAAGTCCTTTCTCATATGACTGAACCTGAATTGGATTAAATCGCAATAAATGCTGATTTGTTCGTTTCATTTCAATTTTGCTGAAACCTCACAATGTTCATTGTAATAATCAGAAGTGAATTAGATATATCTCATTGGAACGATTAATGTTGTATTCAAATTTGCTCTGACTTTATTTCAGCTTAAGGAAAATACTGCTGAGAAAAGCAGAGGGTTAAATTGCAAAAGAAAACCCACAAGTTTTCACGCTCGTTGCTTTGGCAGATTTCACTGAGTATTAAATGGACCAAACATCATGGTGTTTGTTCTCACATCCTTAACGCATGTGATGAAAGCAGGAAGTCGATCTCCAAGCAACTGGTTACTTCCTATTCATTATGTAATATCTTCCCTTCACAATAAATAAAAATCCACTCAGTTCCATTTCCAATGCTTTAGGTGGAATATTATGCCAAGTCTTTCAAAATGCAGAGTTTTGGAAGCGAACCTTATTCAGGTGCACACATTAAAGAAATTTCTTTGCATTTAAAGTCGACCGACTTAGACATTGTTCCCCGCAACATCCAACCGACTACACCCCACCTCTGCACCTTTATTTAGCCACACGCTGGCTCTCTCCTTGTGAAATTTATTCCTTGTATGTCACCAAATGTGCCTTTCCAAATATTTTGAAAAACAGATTCTTGGAGTGACAGCGATTCTGTTCTCATCATTTCTTTGCCCTTCCAACGTTTTATCAAAGCTATTGAATGCCTGGCATCTCGATGTTTACTTACTTGAAAGAGGGAATTTTCCACCTATTTAGTCTGTTCAAACATTTCATAACCTGAAATAAAACATAAAGTTTTCCTTGGTTCAGCGATAACTGGCCTCAATTTTCCAAGAAGACAAGTGAATAAAATCTCATCCTCAGTACACCCCCATCAGCATCTTCTCTAAAGGCTTTACCCCCCAGTAAACACCGTCATTATCTATTCATAGAATCACAGAATCCTACAGTGTAGAAAGAGCATTTCAGTCAATCGAGCCGGTGTCAACTCTCTGAAGAGCATCTCACCCAGACCTAGCTCCCCTCCCTATTTCCTTATATTTCACCTGAAGAAAGGGAATCCCTCCCCCATATGATTTCAAATAAACCTGTTGGAGTATAACCTGACGTGCTGTGACTTCTGACCTTATCCCCACGTTACCCATGGCTAATTCACCTAATTTACTTAATTCACTCCCTGGACACCGAGAGGGCAATTTAACTTTGCCAATCAACCTAACCCTCCCTCTGAACAGCAATGCGAATTACTGAGACAATGTTCCATCATACTGAGCATATGCTGTATCATTTCGTAATGGTTTTCTACCCTGGTAACAGCCTCATCAAAACAAATGAACCCAAATTCAATGTATCGAAACGCTACTCTGTCCTTTACAATTTCATTCGTGCTGCGGGAAATGTTTCTGCATTCATATTTGAAGGCGTTTATGTTGTTTCTTCCTTAGCTTCCTGCTTCTAGTAAACACTTCAATCCGGAACAAGTCTGTCAAATGCTTTTCATTCCAACACAGTCACAAGGTGTAGTTTGCAGAAGTCACGTGTTTGGCCGTTCACTGACACTCTGCCTCCCTGAGAGTTGCAGTCCTTCCCCAACTTTAAGGAGAAAGTGAGGACTGCAGATGCTGGAGATCAGAGCTGAAAATGTGTTGCTGGAAAAGCGCAGCAGGTCAGGCAGTATCCAAGGAACAGGAGAATCGACGTTTCGGGCATATGCCCGTCATCAGCAATCAGGATTCCTGAAGAAGGGCTTATACCCGAAACGGCGATTCTCCTGTTCCTTGGATGCTGCCTGACCTGCTGCGCTTTTCCAGCAACACATTTTCAGCTTCCCCACCTTGATTCAGGCAGCACTGTCACATGCCCCATCGAGAATGGATGGACAGGTATCAATACCCACATGTGGGAATGGAGCGACAGTTTTAAAATGTTTACATTGTCCCAGGGGAAAATTGAGCCCTGTTACAGGCGGGGACACTAACCATTATACTACCGAGGACAAGAACGTCAAAGAAGGCCCTTCAACTAAATGTGGCCACACTTGTCAAAAACAACTGCCTAATGAACTGAATCCCATTTTACAATGCTAACCCCACAGCCTTATATGTCTTCGTATCAAAAGTTCGCATCTGAATATTTATTCATGTTATAATGATTTCTGCCGCTCTGAACAATGCAGACAGTGTATTCCAAATTCCAACTACCCACTGGCTGATAAAGCTTTTTCGCACATCTTCTCAAACCTTTCTGTCTTTCTCCTTAAGTCTCTGGCCCCTGTTGATCTATCCCTCCATCAATGGGAAACTCGTTCAGTCAACCCTGTCCACACCTGAAATCAATCATGTCTTGTCTACATCCCCTTTGCACTGCGACAAACACTCCACTCTGTCCTGTCTTTCTTCACAACTGAAACTCTTCAGCCCAAACAGTATCCCGGTAAATAACTCCTGCAATTTTCTCAGTGTGATAACATCCCTGCTATAATGTGACTTGCAAAACTGCACAACGACACTCTTGTGTGAGTCTTATGAGCATTTGTTTTAAAATTTCTGGATTAGTATGAGGGCGATTCTGGCTAAGCAGAATTTATTACCCATTCCGAATTGCCCAGAGGGCAGTTGAGACTCAACCATATTGCTATGAGTCTGAAGTCACATGCAGCCCAGACCAAGTAAGGATAGCAGATTCCATTCTGAAATGACATCAGTGAAACAGATTTTCTTTCAACAACTGTCAATGGATCTATAGTAGTCATTAGATTCTTCCTTGCAGATATTTTTTGGATCCAAATTTGACAATCATGGCATGGTGGGATTCAAGCCCGAGTACCCAGACTATTACCTCGGTCTCTGGATTATCAGTCCTATGAAATTACCACAAGACCAACACAGAAAGCCACAAAGCTGATCTTTAACAATAAAATGTCTTTTCACCAGAACTGCCCTGGGTATTTTCCATGAGCCTGACGCTACAATTGTCTCTGGTCAGTAAAAGCTGTGACAAAGTGATTGATTTCACAACCACGGTATCCAAATGGATCGACTTGTTTGAAGGTCCCGATGGTGGGATTGGGGCACGTTCACCCAACAACAGTGACCGCAGCAGCAGCACAGACAGAACAGTATGAATGTGAAAGAGAGTGATAGATTGGGCATTGCCTCAGAGAAATGGGAGGAGGGACAGAAAGGAGGTTTAATGATCGTGGGAAGGACCGGAATCTCTGACAACGGGTGTGTTTGAATCCTGACATATGAAACGCAGAGATGTAAGAGAGCGGAACTTGAAGGTAAAACAATTAATTTCTTAGCATGTGTCACAAAAAGGACAACGGAGAGAACACTTCGTGCTGTGATTTCGTTTCAAATCGAGGTTGCTGTGGTCACAATTCAAAATACCGACAACCACGATCACAGTAACCACAGAACAGGATGCTTGCAAGCAGCAATAAGTATACTCGCAGAGGAAATGTTCGGAAGAATAGCACATGTACAATATCAGTACTCAGCGAACAGTGACAGACATGTGGGTACTGAGAATGAGCTGAATCTTTCAGTTCCATGTCTTCAGAGGCTGTGGAGATCACTTCAACGAGAATGTTGAAAAATGAGATTGATCGATTCCGACAAAACATCAAAGACTCGGGGGACAGTACAGGATATTGTTGAAATGTATGCTTCAATAGCATTTCAGTTTAACATCGGCACCGCCGCTCATATCCAACCGGAAATGGAGATGGGAAAAACTGCGCAGTTACTCTCTGGCTCCAGTGATGCAATCGGTGAGCGTGCTGTCCTTCTATGATGGTATAGAGGCGCAGAAAATTACGAGGTTGAGTGTGCTCCTGCTCAGGGGAATGCTTGTCCCCTTTTATACTATCATAGCGATTTACACTGCATCTCTCTAAGACAGCTGAGTGGCACAAGTGGAGCGTGTTGAGCCCTTAACTTGCAAACACCAAAGAAGCTGCGTCGTTCGGGAGCAGAAAGAACCCCACTGATCGATTACAATTCAAATGCATTTGGCTTAAGGTTCGTAGCAGTTTATCAGCAGCACATAACCCTGACTCCAAAAGTCTGTGAGTATCCAGAAGAACAGTGAGCGATCGTTGAAGGTACGTTTCTCCAGACGATATTTGTCAACGTTACAAGCTGCAGCTGAGCTGGTGGTGTTGCGATTGAAATTGCATGCGTCCGTACATTGTGCTTAATTTTGGATATCAGAGCAAATGGTTAAGTCGAGTATGCGCGTTTGGAAAAGTAAATGCTTTTTTTGTTGAAACCCTTTGCAACGAAAGGAAATACTTCAGACTGTCGTGCGATCGATAAGAAGCAGAAAATGCACAGCAGCCGTGGTTGTGAGCACCGGCAATACAGGCATTTGCTTTCGCGGGGCCGCAGGCGTTGGTTGGTAAGCTCAGCTGATTCGAGCGTGGTGCAAATGACGCCAAGGTCGTGGGTTCAATCACCACACTGAGCCTGTGCAATGCTTGTGTGGTCAGCAGCGCAGTGTCACGGTTCACTGTCTGCAAGCGTTTGTCACGAGTATTCATACGAAAGCCGACAATCGCTGTCGTGGAACATGAATTCCCCGCTCCCATGCCGGATCTCAGCTGTGTTTCCACAGGGGGAAAAAGGTATTGAGAGAGTGGGGAGCGAGAGAAAGAGAGACAATCAAGAAGTAAGAGTTACAGAACAGTGAAAAAAAAACACAAATAAAAAAGATAAATAAAACAATTGAAATAAAAATACCTGAAGTTGTTTGAATTCAACAACTTCAGACAATTTTACTTCATTTTTTTATTTATCTTTTTATCATTGCACCTGCACTATCATAGAGCCATTAGATATGGACAGCACTGAAAACACAGTCTTCGGTCGCACTCGTCCATTCCGAACAGATATCCTCAACTGTTCCAGCCGCGATTGCATGCACTTGACCCATTTCTCTCTAACCCTTTCCTATTCAAGTACACGCCCAGATTCCTTAACAGTATTGGAATTATACCATCCATCACCAGCTCGTCTGGTAACTTATTCCAGAAACGCACCACCCTCTGCGTGCAGCCGTTGCCCCTCACTGACTTTCGAATTCTCACCCTCCCACACCAGATTTATACCCTCTAGTTCTGAACTGCCCCACCTGAGCGAAAGGAACTTGTCTATTTACCCGATTCATTCCCCTCATGATTGAAAAACCTCCGTAAGATCAGCTCCCAGCCTCTGACGCGCCAGGCGAAATAGTGAGCGAGCGTTCAGCCTGTAAACGTTTGCACCTTTTCCATTTTCAAATGTAGGATGATGTAGCATGCTGTCTGAAGCAATCATTTTAGCAGCTGACCTGTCGCTGACAAACTCTGCAGGAAGGACTGACAACTTGCTAAATATGCTGTCAAACGAAGATTTCATAAGCAACATGAGTCATTGAGCAAAACGTGCAATTGACTTCTGAGCTGTTGCTGACACCAAAGCAACTGCGTCGTTCGGGAGCAGAAAGAACCCCACTGATAGATTACAATTCAAATGCATTTGGCATAAGGTTCGTAGCAGTTAATCAGCAGCACGTAACCCTGACTCCAAAGGTCTGTGAGTATCCAGAAGAACAGTGAGCGATCCTTGAAGGTACGGTTCTCCAGACGAAATTTGTCAACGTGAGAAGCTGCAGCTGAGCTGGTGGCGTTGCGATTGAAATTGCATGCGTCCGGACATTGTGCTTAATTTTAGATATCAGAGCAAATGGTCACACTCGAGTATGCGCGTTCGGAAAAGTAAATGTTTTTTTTTGTTGAAAAGCTTTGCAACGAAAGGAAACACTTCAGACTATCGTGCGATCGATGAGAAGCAGAAAATGCAGAGCAGCCGTGGTTGTGAGCACCGGCAATATAGGCATTTGCTTCCGCGTGGCGGCTTGCGTCGGTCCGTTAGCTCAGCTGGTTCGAGCTTGGTGCTAATGACGCCAAGGTTGTGGGTCCGGTCCCCACACTGACCACATTCAGCGCTTGTGTGGTTGCTGTGTTTCCAACCAACGTGCTCCACAAAGCCAGAGGCTCACATCTGCACGATAAAACATTTGACAGGGTTAGACGCACGACTTGATCGCCGTACCCGTGATGTCTGGTGGACGTTGTCTGCAGCAAATCAACCAGTTTCAGTTGTTTTCACCAACAAATGCAAAACATGAAATATGTGCAGTATTAGGAGGAGAACCGGAGTTCAGGCTTCAATTCAAATCAAAGATTCGTTCATGCTATTTTCCTGGATCTCTGTTAATACTCGTCACATGACTTCCAGAGGCAATTCGTTGGTTTGCTCACCTCTCATGCATCGACACTGGAGTTATCATGTCACCAGCAATATCATAGAGCCATTATTAAAAGCAAATTACTGCGGATGCTGGAATCTGAAACCAAAAGATAAAATGCTGGAAAATTTCATCAGGTCTGACACCATCTGCAAGGAGAGAGACGAGCTGACGTTTCGAGTCTAACTGATTAAAGATAAAGATAATAACAAAGGTGGAGTATTATGGAGCTATTTATAACACGCTGAGTCTGAGTTGGGAAGAAGAGGAAAAAGAACTATTTAAGAATTTAAAAGAGATCTGATCCATGCCCCTGGGTCAGCCTTACCTTCTCTAGATAAACCTTTCCATCTCTTTGCTACCATATATGAAAAGCGCGGCTTTGGGAGTATTAACCCAGAGGTGGGGAGTAATGAGGTGGGGTGGGGTTCTGAAATATGAGGCAATATTAGTAGGAAAGGATGATCTCGTGTTGGTCACGCATAATTGTTTAAATCCAGCTGCCTTTCTTTGGAAAGGGGAAGGAGAATATCCTTAGAATCCAGGGCACGACTGCCTTGACATTATAGAATACCAAACTAAGGTCTTCATGGACCTGAGAAATGTTCCGCTTCATGCAGGAGCCTGACTGTTTATAGGCAGATCATCCCGGGTGACTGAAGAGAAAATACATAATGGGTATGTACTTGTAGACGGGATGGAAGGTGGTGTGGTAGAGGCAGGAAGGTTGCCAAATGGGTGGTCAGCTCAGACCTGCGAACTCTATGCATTGGAAAGTGTCCTTAGGGCGTTAGAAAATAAAGAGGGAGCAGCATACAGTGACTCTAAATATGTATTTGGTGTTGGCACTTTCGGAAAGATCCGGCAGGAAAGAAGACTGATCAATTTCCGGGGGAAGGAATTTGCATACGAGGAGTTGATTAAACGGGTCTTGGAATCCCTATTCCTTCCCTGAGAAATAGCGGTAGTGCATGTAAATGGTCATCAGAAAGGAAATGAACCTGAAGTTAGGGGGAAAAGATTAGGCGATAAAGTGGCTCAGGAAGCAGGTCTGGACACACAAGTATTGCTAATTCATTCCCTAATATCTCCTGTTCCTGATCCCCGGAAGCTCTTACATTTACTGAAAGAATTGAAAAAGAATTGACAGATTTTGGGGCTGAAAAAAAAAGCAGATGGGCATTGGATGTTACCTGATGGAAGGGAAATGTTAAACAAAATGATGATGCGAGAAATTATGGCTGTCCTACATCAAGTCAGCCATTGGGCCGTACAAGCAACGTATTCTTTAGTTCTTAGGGAATATGGATGTAAAGGAATATATACAATTGCTAAACACATATGTGAGGGATGTATCATATGCCGAAAGGTAAAAAATAAAGTCGTGAGAAAACAGACCTCGGGAGGAAGAGACCCGGGATTGAGACTCTTCCAGAGTATACAAGAAGATTATACTGAACTACCCAGAGCAGGAAGACTAAAATATATACTGGTCATAGTAGATCATCTATCTGGTTGGGTTGATGCTACTGCCATTGCGAGTGTGGTGTGTAAAACAATATTGGAGCACATAATTCCCCGATATGGGCTAGTGCACCATATAGATTTCGAACAAGGAACTCATTTTCCCTCTAAAGTGTTACAGGAGATAATGAAAGGGTTGGAAATTTCCTCAGGAAACAGGGTTTATTGGCACAGACTCCACCCCTTGAATTCATCGTTCATCCCATCCGGCCGGGAGATTGGGTCTTAGTAAAATCATGGACAGAGACTAAATTGCAGCCGGACTGGGAAGGCCGTATCAGGATCCTTTGATTACCGAAACGACAATAAGGACAGCGGAGAAAGGCTGGACTCACTACACTCGGATCAAAGGGCCAGTGAAATCTCCAGTTGGGGAAGAAGTCTGGACAGCCGAATCAACGGAAGACCCGCTGAAACTCAGGCTGAAGAGACTTAGAGTAACTGATTATACAGTGGCGACGCGAGCGCAGGATTATTTCTGTAGGATTGTGTATTAAGTTTTATTGTACTTCAGCAGAATTTTTAGAATGCTGGGGATCTTAGAGTTATGATACTAGCTCTCTTCGTATTGGGATTTTGTCAAATATAATTTCATATGTATTATTAACGGTCCCTGCATCTGATAATCCGCAAGAAATAGACGCTGATGCATGCAGTTTAGTAAATTGTGGCATGTCGATAATCAGAGACAGTACCGCAGCTCAGAGATACATCTTAAGTCCTTTGGGGATGGTACTTGGTACAATACACAGGGCCACCTTCTGGTTTTCTCCCACAATCCAAAAATATGCAGGTTAGGTAAATTGACCATGCTGAGCTGCACGTTCTGTTCAGGGATGTGTAGGTTATATGCATTAGTCAGGGGTAAGTGTCCAGTAATCTGAGAGCAGAATGGTGCTGAGTGGATTATTCTTTGGAACGTCAGTGTCGACTTGTTGGGCCAAATGGCCTGTTTCTACACAGTAGGGAATGTATAAACTTAGAATTGTGTTTCGCGAAACAAAACTGACCTTTTTTTTAACTGTTGCATTAAAAACTTACCTTTAGCTGTCAATTGTCAATATGTAAAATATCTCAATGTTACTGAAATCAATGTTCAAACAAAACACTGTACATAAAGCTGCACAAAGATCTTCATGACCATCTAATTACTGTTCAGAGAATAATCACAGTAAAATTTTACTGTTTCTGAGATCAATCCCCACTATCACAGTAAGGATCAGGTTATTATTCCCTTCAATAAATGCAATCGTTGTCCTCTGGTATTTCAGTTCAGTCGTTATACACCATACTGGTTGTTCAAAGCATGGTTATTCTTTATTATGAAGGGCCAAGTGTTCTAACGGCAAGAGATGTTGTTCGATCTGATGCATGTTCGCAAACAAGTTTTCACTATAAATATTGCAAAAAATGTGTTTATTTGGTATTGTTCAGCTGCTGATGCTAACATTTTCAGTTCATGTTCATTAAGCATATTTGGAGAAAGTGAGGAAAGCTGTGGTGTTGCAAAAGTGCAGGCACATTCAAAGAGCAGGAGTATCGAAAAGATTCCTGATGAAGGGCTTATGCCCAAAACATCGATTCTGCTTCTCCTTGAATGCTGCCTGACCTGCTGTGCTTTACCGGTACAACGCTCTTGCCATTAGAAATATTTGACTAAATATTAAGAGAAAATACTAAAAGTTACCTCTGTCAATTTAATTGACTGTGCTTTCTATTCACGGAACGTTTGATGTTAATCGCTCCTCTTTTTCTTCTTAAATCTGATACAAATTTCAAAATACAGAACACATTAAAATTCACATGAATTATAAATTTACGTTCTCGACAAGAAAACCAATGGAAGGCGATATAGAATTCTTGAACAGCCTACACATTTGAATGAAAAAGCAATTCCTTCTAAAAAATGTTTCCACGTCTGTATCTTTTTCTCAATTCAATAATCCTGCAAGTTTATAATTGTCAGTTGATCTCTCTGAATGAGTACCTAATCAATGTCAATGTAACAGCTGAAACATTAACAACAGATTGATAACTGGGTGTTAAAGACCTTATTTGAAGCCAACAAATGTTTGATATTTCCTAGAATTCCACCAGAAAACATACTTGAATCATAATACAAGAAAAGAGATGTGCAAACCTTATTTTTAAATGAACAAACTCAAATATTTCCAAAGCATTTCAATCTTACGGTCAAAATGAACAGGTGAATGGAAAAATAAAAACAAATTTCTGACAATTCATAAACTGAACAACAATTACAAATTCACTTTGATCAAAGGACAGAGTAATATATAGATGAATCACAACATTTAGTAACAAAGTAGGTAATCAGCTGACTGACAAGTAATACGTGGTAGCATTTGTTAGTTTACTGAAGAAGATATCAACTTTATTTTCAATTTATACAACGACAGAATAATGTTTAATGTGTTTCAATTTTTTTGGACTTGCCCCTTTGCAGCAATAAAAGATCAATCTCATTACTTAGACATCGTAATCTTTAATTCTGCAACATTTTCAAATATTCTCCAGGAATTTATAAGCGACAGAATTAGATACAGGTCTCCCCACTAACCGAAAGTAAAGCGTTATTATGAAACCTTACAT
Organism: Chiloscyllium punctatum; assembly: GCF_047496795.1. Lineage (NCBI taxonomy): Eukaryota > Metazoa > Chordata > Chondrichthyes > Orectolobiformes > Hemiscylliidae > Chiloscyllium > Chiloscyllium punctatum. The sequence goes on along the minus strand of NC_092772.1, from coordinate 70,590,147 downwards.
AAACTGAAAATGCATTCGTCGAAGAAGCATTAATTTATATGGGAAACACCTCCCCTTTTCTTAGTAAAAGTGAAAATCCTCTTCAGATTTCTTCCAGTCAGAGAAAACAGGGACAGATGTAAGTCTTTTGTAAAAGCAAAGTGGCTAAAGCGAATTTTCCAACACATATTTCTTGGTAACCTGACACAAATAAGTATCAGATTTTGTGATTATTGATATAATAGATAAAAGCAGGTCTAATGTTGGATTGAAAAGCAGTTCAATCTGTGTTTAGGTACTCTCTAATCTCCATTCAGATAGCTCTTGATATATTTGTGGTGAAGGTTTGATTTGAAACCTTCCCTCGGGTTTAGTAATAGAGACACTGCCACAGCTCCACAGGCTCCTTTCGTAATGTTCCCACTCAGGACGGCAGGACTACAATATTATGTTTAATATGGTTACGCAAAATGAAAACTAATCAGCTGTCTATTCTAGTAATTTGAATGGGAATTAATTAGGTAGTTTCTGTGTGCAATGGACTGGAAATTAAACAATATTTTACACTAACAATAGAATAAATGAATGATAGTCTTAAATAAAGAGAATCTCGTGACAATTCTTTGAAAGACAAATTGACAAAACTGCGGGATCATTGTACTTTAATTTTAAAAATGCATCAGTCATTCAATATGAACATTCAGCCGAAGTCAAGTTCCCTTCCTGTCAACAACGTAGAACTTCCACAATTTCAAAATGAACCGTCATTGATAAAGGAAGGAACAAACAGATGCTAATTCTATTTTCTTCACATAAACGTGCGATGAATTTTAAGTAAGTTTCATATATGTAATTGGGAAACTCTTATTGTGGTTCTAAATACAATAAGTGTTAGCATGAAGTGAAACATAATCAAATCAATTTAACTGTGTTTTCTCAGTTAAAATACCGTTCAATATTCAAAGTAGTCGAGTGATTGTACACTGCAATATCTTTACATTAATTCAGTGCTGAGACATAATTCCACATTTATACCCCTTATAGTGAAGCAAACTTGTGCCAGGAGTCTGAGCAGGTAGGGGAGGTCTTTACTGAGTACTTTGCTTCAGTGTTCACAAGTTAGTGGGACCTTGTTCCTTGTGAGGACAACGTAAAACAGGTTGATATGGTGGAACAGGTCGATGTTAAGACAGAGAATATGCTGAAAATATGTAAAAATCATGGGGATAGATAAGTGCCCTGGGCCAGAAAGGGTATAACCTAGGTTGTTATGGGAAGGGAGGCAAGTGATTACTGTGCTTTGGCAATGATCTTTGCATCCTCACTGTCCACTGGAGTCATACCAGATAATTGGAGGGTGGCAAAAGTTATTCCCTTATTGAAGATCCTGGGAATCATCAATGAGTCAGTCTTACATCAGTTGTGGGCAAATTCTTGGAGAGAATTCTGAGAGACAGGATTTATGATTATTTGGAAAAGCATAGATTGATTAGAGATGGTCAGCATGGCTTTGTGAGCGGCAAGTTATGCCTCACAAGCCTCATTGAATTATTTGAGGTTGTGGCAAACACATTGGTGAGGACAGAATAGTGGGTGTGGTGTATAAGGACTTTAGCAAGGTGTTTGATAAGGTTCTCCATGGTAGGCTCATTCAGAAAGTAATGAGACATGGGATACAGGGAAACCCGGCCTGGTTAGAAAATAAATTGGTTGACCCATAGAGGACAGGGTGAGATTAAATGGATAGTTTTCAGCTTGGAGCACGGTGACCAATGGTGTTCTGAAGGGATTAGTTGTGGGACCTCTGCTCTTTGTGATTTTTACAAATGACTTGGATGAGGAAGTGGAAGGGTGGATTAGGAAGTTTGCCAATGACACGAGGGTTGGTGGAGTTGTGGATAGTGTGGAGGGCTTTTGCAGGTTGCTAGAGGACATTGACAGGATGCAGAGCCGGGCTGAGAAGTGGCAGGTGGAGTTCAACCTCGGAAAATGTGAAATTATTCATTTTGGAATTTTAAATATGAATGCATATTTTTCAGATTAAACACAGGATTCTTGACAATGTGAAGGAACAGAGGGATCGTGGGGTGCATGTCCATACATCCCTCATAGCTGACATCTAAGGTGATAGGGTATTAAGACAGTGCATAGCGTGTTGGCTTTCATGAATGGGGAGGTTGAGTTTAAGAGCCACGAGGTTATGCTGCAGCTCTATGGATCCCTGATGAGACTATACTTGGAATATTGTGTTCTGTTCTGATCACCTCATAAGACATAGGATGTGGAAGCTTTAGAAAAAGTGCAGATGAGATTTATCAAAATGTTGTCTGGACTGGAAGGCATGTCTTATGACTAAAGGTTGACAGAGCTGGGGCTTTGGTCATTGCAATGAAAGAGGATAATAGTTTACTTGAAAGCTTTGGGTAAGTTGATGAGAGGCATAGATAGAGTGGATAATGAAAGACTTTTCCCGACAAAGTGGCATAATTTTAAGATGAATGGGAGAAGTTGTGCGGAGATGTCAGAGATATTTTCTTTATAGATAGTGGTGAGTGTGTGGAATGCACTGTCAGTGGTGGTAGTAGATTCAGATCTATCAGGGACATCTAAAGGACTCTTGGATAGGAACATGGATGATAGTAAATGAAGGGCATGTTGGTTAGTTTGATCTTAGAGGTGGATAAAATGTCGGAACAACATCGTGGCCAAAGGGCCTGTACTGTGCTGTACTGTTCTATATTCTATGGATTGAAATGAACAATTATTTTATATTAACAACATATAGATTTTCAAAACTCTATTACCATACTTAAGAATAATGATAAATTTCATCTTGTTATTTACTGTGCTATCTGCAGAAATGAACGGAATTATTGCAGGGAAAAGTAATTAGGATTTTCTAAATTTATAAAGCTGGAATTACACAGATCATTCAAATGAGCAAAAGTCATATTTTCGACAGTGGGCATTGCATCAGAAATAATGGATTCTTTTGTAGGTGTGTTGATTGGAAATAAAATGGATTTTTATATTACTGTATAGGTACTAGGGAAGATTGGATTAAATTCAAATATAAACTTCACTGTAGTTGTTAGCAAGACTAAACTAAAGCATATTATTGTCATGCAAATACCTTAACAGTTACTGTTAGAATCCTGAAAAAAAGATATATTGTACCATTTTTCAAAAAGTCAATAAATTAAGTCGTGAACCTCCGTACACTTGTTACCCAGGCCAATTATTATGCAATTATTGTAATGGTAATGACTTGATAACTAATGCTAAAACCTAAACAGATAAATTGTTTCAATACTTTATCAGCATGTTCCTCTGAAATTGATTGGCTATTTATGAAGATCGGTGAACTGAGGGACAAAATATTGATTGATTGAATTGAAGGAAAAAATGAGACAGTGTTTATTGAACAGAATTGTCTTTGTTTAAAAATGCAGTTAATGCAAGAATAATATATTTTCCTCCATTGGTTTTCTTGTAGAGACATTTTTTTTAAAAAATTGTCATGATTCAAGGTAGACACTGGTGTCAGAGTCTGCAAAGGGGAGAATGAGAGAATGAAATTCTAAAAAAGCAGAAAGGAAAGGAATTGGCGAGCAGAGGAGCTCCAACTGTACTGTCTCAACCTGCTAACATCTTATTGGGTGAGTTGGAACGCAGACTAGTCAAGCAACAAGCTGACAGTGATACGCACAGAATCAGAGCTTATAATGTCCTAGACATCATCATCACCATCCCTGTGTGTCCTGTCCCACCGTCAGGACATGGATGTAACTGAAATGCTGGAACATGCAGGGTAAAGGACTAAGATCTGCAGCATATGATCAATGTGATTTATTTGACATTTCTCCAGAATATTAAACTCCAGTACAATTTTGAAAAGTTACTATCGTCATCAGACTTGAACTATAAATGTCAGAAAAAGAAATATCAGAAAGTTACAGCACACTTGGCCAATCCTGGGTATGTATTGTCTGTAATAGAACTCCCCAGGCTTTACAGCTTTATGTACTCACCATTGAGAGCAAACATTTCAGACTGAACTCTGCCCTCTATGCTTTTATAATCTGTTTTTAACATATTTCTTTGGCAGCTGCACACACCCTATGTCCTTGTTTCTTTCCCAGCTCTAACTCCATTCCCCGTGGCCTTGAGGGACGACCATTTCTGCTGTTTAATCTCTCCTGCCATCCCCCGTGTGACAGACTGTGTTTATGTCCTTGTGTCCACCGCCCCCCCACCCCCCGCCGACCTTGCTCACAACCTGTTACATTTCTGAAGTTTCCCAGACCTCTGTAACTTTCATTGCGCCCCCTGGGTCTATGGCGCGAGTTTTGAGTTCTCTTCCTCCTTAGATAATCAGAAATGTTTCCGGTTGCAGTGTCCCCCAGATTTTATTTTGAAAAGCAGAGCATTTGTGTCAGAGTCAAGTATTTATGAGCCTTCATCCACAATTCCCAGCATTTGTATGTAATTTGTGACCATCCCACAGATGTGTAACGTTCCTGGATTGGCCATGCTAACATGGTCGCAGTGTGCAATTTAGGTGGGTTGGGCTAGCCATGGTTAATGTGGGGTTATGGGGGTAGGGTGGGTGAGCAATTCATTGCAGACTCGATGGGCTTAATAAACACTTCCTGCACCCACGGGATTCTGTGATTCTAACTAGTTGTGATTGTTGTCATGTTTTCCTCATGCCAGATTCATTCAACTCAGATACATATGCTTCCTTTATGATTCTGTGGGTGCTCACTCACTCATTTCCTTCAGTTTTACATCAATTTCACACTGTATGTGAGGGTGGGAATGGATTTGTAAATATAAATACTCCAACCAAAACCCCTCACAGGACAGGAACTGTTTCTGCAACTTTCATCACTCACAAGGAAGAGGAAAATAAAGGTACAGTCAGAAATCTTACAGGAACTTAGCGGTTATAATCACCAGGAAAGGCTGAACAGCTCAAAATGCTTTTCTCAAGAAAAGAGGAGGCTCAGAGACAACCTGTTACAAGTAGAAAGCTTTGTGTCTGTGTTTTCAGAGATTGAGGTTGAAATCATTGGTTTGGAAGCATGTTTCATTGCCCCAGATCATCAAAGGTGCTGTCTAAATGTGCATCTTTCTTTCTGTCTGTCTGAGTTAACAATCAGACGGACAGGTCAATGTCTGTGTGTCTTACCAAACCCCTGATTGAATCTGTCTCCGCCCACAAACTCAGGTGCCTCACCACTCCCTGGGTCACGGAGAAACTCTGCCGTTACAATGAGAACTGTCTTTGTTGTCACCACTCCTCGTGATTCCGCCTAATCCCCACTTCCCTTCATTAAATCCCAGCTGCCTCGAGTCCACCCACATGGGCATGTTGAAGAGCATGACAGGAGATTGGATTGAAACCAAGAGTTCAATAGTCAGAATGAAATAGGAAGAAGGAAATAAACGGTGATTGTGGATCCCAGGGGATACAGACTCCAGGATTAGTCCTTGTGGGCATTCCTGCAGTAATACACGACAGTATTCCATGATGAGAGTTAAACCCGGGTGGCAGGAGAGGGAGCCACTGAACATTAGCAGGTTAATTTCAAACACAGGAGGTTTGTTCAGTCAGTAACAGTGTGTTCGACATGGAGGGGAAGGGAGCAGTGACGGGAAATGGTACCACAAGCTGACAATAAAACTTTCATTGGAACAGGAGGACCCATTCAGCACCTTGTCTTTGCTCTGCCGTTCATGATGATCATAGCTGATGTGTGACATAACGGACAATTTTCAAAACCCTCTAATTTCATCAATAAACTCCTCTGCAACAGACAAGATGAGTATTGGAAAACTAAACATCTGCAAATGCTGGGAAATCAGAAAAAAAAAATAGAAATCGCTGGAAAAATTGAACAGTTCTGGCAGCATCTGTGGAGAGTGAATCTTTCAGGACCAGTGACCGGTCAGGTGACCAGCTGCAGCTGACCATTCTGCCTGTTCTGGAACACTCTCTGGAACAGGTTCTGGTGTGAGATTGTCAATAATAACTGAGAGAAACAGGAGGACGGGCTCAATCAGATTAAGGAATTCACTTAACCCTCCCAGTGGAACACTCACCAACACAGTCACACTGCGGAGAGGCCCTTCACCTGCACCACGTATGGGAAGGGATTTACTTGATCTTACAATCTGCTGAGGCACCAGAGATGGCACAGTTGGTTTAGCCCCTTCACCTGCTCCATGTGTGAGAAAAGATTCATTCAAATCTCTCACCTGCAGAGACATTAGTGCATTCCCACTGGGGATAGGCCATTCACCTGCTCAGTGTGTGGGAAAGGATTCACTCAGTCCTCTGACCTGCTTAAACACCAGCGAGCTCACTCTGGGGAAAGGTCATTCACTTGTTCCCAGTGTGGGGGAGATTCACTCAAATGCAGCATCTGCGGAGTCCCCAGTGAGCCCACACAGGGGGGAGAGGTCATTCAGATGGTCAGTGTGGGAGAGGGGATTCAGTGATTCATCCTGACCCCCTGAGACCCCAGTGAGCCCACACAGGGGGGAGGGGATATTCAGATGGTCAGTGTGGGAGAGGGGATTCAGTGATTCATCCTGACTCCCTGAGACCCCAGTGAGCCCACACAGGGGGGAGGGGATATTCAGATGGTCAGTGTGGGAGAGGGGATTCAGTGATTCATCCTGACTCCCTGAGACCCCAGTGAGCCCACACAGGGGGGAGGGGATATTCAGATGGTCAGTGTGGGAGAGGGGATTCAGTGATTCATCCTGACTCCCTGAGACCCCAGTGAGCCCACACAGGGGGAGAGGCCATTCAGATGGTCAGTGTGTGAGAGGGGATTCAGTGATTCATCCTGACCCCCTGACACCCCAGTGAGCCCACACAGGGGAGAGGCCATTCAGATGGTCAGTGTGGGAGAGGGGATTCAGTGATTCATCCTGACTCCCTGAGACCCCAGTGAGCCCACACAGGGGGGAGAGGTCATTCAGATGGTCAGTGTGTGAGAGGGGATTCAGTGATTCATCCTGACCCCCTGACACCCCAGTGAGCCCACACAGGGGGAGAGCTCATTCAGATGGTCAGTGTGGGAGAGGGGATTCAGTGATTCATCCTGCCCCCTGACACCCCAGTGAGCCCACACAGGGGGAGAGGCCATTCAGATGGTCAGTCTATGAGAGGGGATTCAGTGATTCATCCTGCTCCCTGACACCCCAGTGAGCCTACATAGGGGGAGAGCTCATTCAGATGGTCAGTGTGGGAGAAGGGATTCAGTGATTCATACCATCCCCTGAAACCCCAGCGGGTTCACTCTGGGTAGGAGCTGTTCACCCCTCTGTGTGACAAGGGATTTGCTGCGTCTTCAATACGATTGAGAGACCAGTGAGTGCTCACAGGGAAGTGGTCATCCCCCTGCTCCGTGTGGACTGCAGGACTCTGATTCTGATGTTACTGTCCATCAGAGTCAGGAGGGGACCTTGTACATGATGACACTGCTGGAGGATTGATGTTGTTGTTGTTATTAATCACATTAACTGTGTTGGAGTTGACTGAACTTATATTGCCACTTTCTGAACCTCAGGATGTCTCTCTGGGCAGTAAGTCTCCACAAACAGCAATGTGACAATGAACAGGGATCATGTGTTTTGATTTAAATTTCACAGCATCAGGCACAAGGTTGGAGTCCAGCCTTGTCCAACGGCCTGTGTGGAGTTCCCACATTCTCCCCATTTTATAGTGGGTCCTCTCCAGGTGCTCTGGTTTCCTACCATAGTCCAAAGATGTGCAGGTTAGGTGGAACAGTCATGCTAAATTATCCACAGGATCCAAGATTGTGCAGACTAGGTGGATCAGCCATGGGAAATGCAGTGTTACAGTGATAGAGTGCTCTGGGCGTGATGTTCTTCGGATGGTCGGTAGGGTTTGATGGGCCAATGCTCTCCTTCCACACTGTTGGGATTTTATTCTATGATTGAGAATAAAGGCTACAGAGCAGGGCGTCCTTGGAGAAGGAGCATGTGGTTTGCATCAATTCTCTCGATGCCTTTAGATGGAGGTGGGCACCGTAGGGGATATAGTGCTTTATCTTCACCGCTGCCCCCTCCGCAATACTCTACTTTGATTTAGTCCCTTCTCATTCTGTCACTTGTAATGGTTTGCTTGGCCCGTAATGGGCTTTGTTTGGAAATATTCTATTGGTTACACAAATAGTTTACTGCATGTGATTATATGTCTAGATTAGAGTGGTGCTGGAAAAGCACAGCAGGTCAGGCAGGATCTGAGGAGCTGGAAAATCAACATTTTGGCAAAAGCCCTTTTCTCGCACCACTCTAATCTAGGCTCTGGTTTCCAGCATCTGCAGTCCTCACTTTTGCACTGCTGGTGATTATATGTTAACCAACCAAAATGGTGTATTGATGATTTTGATGGTGGGAAGGTTGCAGTGATCACATTTCTGGGTCAGAGAAATAAGGAAAAAGAACGCTTCACATCTCACAGAACGAGAACTGAAAAGCTGTTAAATCAATCCAAAGGTTCAGACAGGGAGGGAATATTTCCCTGGAGTTTGAGTAGCTGGAAAGTGATGGTGCATGGGAATAGACAGGATTTTGTTTTACAGGAGGTTGAAAGTTTTAAAACTGTTATATTCAGACAGTTTACGTTATTTTCGTTAATCTTATTTGCTGTGCAAAAAAACATTTACAACATTTTAAAACCAACATTTACAAACTTGGTGTGAAAGATAAATGTTAAATAAAATCCATCAAACCATCCCTCACTGAAAACTGTTGTGGAAGTGCAATCTCCTGGCGAATCCCTGCCGACTCCTTCCTACCCGGGCTCCACGACTATATACATACCTGGGAGATAGCAGCAGGAGGAGACCATTCAGCCTTTCAATCCTGCTCCACCATTCAAAGGGAAACATCTGACCATCCAGCTCAGTCTCCTGTTCCTGCTGTGTTCCAATCCCTTTTCATGACTACCTCAAAGAACTATGTCTAAGCCCTCCTTTGCCTTCACTGCCTTTTGTTCCAGTGATGTGGTTGTGTTACTGTGTGGGTGTAGGCAGGGGTAATGTGATGGTGCTGCCTCCTGGAGGACACACGCAGCGTCCCTCATCATCCTGCAGTAACATCAACCGGGGTTCAGCAACTAGAGATAGAACCCATTTCCAGGATATGGGCATCACTGGCTCAGCCAGCATTTATACCCCATCTCTCGTTACCCTTCAGAAGATGGTAGTGAGCTGCTGTCTTGTACAATTCACAGTCCCTTTGGTACAGAGAGATCGAAAATGCTGCGAGGAGATTGTTGCAGGATTTTGTCCGAGTGATTCTCTATCTTTGCTTCTTCAAATACTGGTTAACTTAATCATGATCTGCACATGATTTTGAGATTTCAGTCTGCAAATCTTCACCATCTAGCACCCTGCGTAAAGGAATATGTACAGATTAGAAATTCAGAACAGACAGTTCTAGTTTCTCTGGAATATCTTTTTCCTCTTTCTTCCCTCAAAGCTGTAACCCTCCAGCCCACTTACTCTCTCCCACCATTCTGACTCTACTACCCCCTAATTTATACCCTCCCCATTCTCATGGAGTAACTGATAAACAGATCCATGTCACCACTTCCCATCCCTGGTTAGACTCTGCACCATTTCTGGGTTCACTTCCTTTCCTTTCAGTTGCTGCAAGTCAATAATGTAACAGCAGAATGAAACAAAAGGAAACAGAAAGGGAGGTGGCAGATTCTGGACAGAAGAGGAACCTTCAGTCTGGGAGAATGGGTCAGATCCTTCTTCGTTCCCCATTAGTTGATTCCAAACATTACAATGAATTGGGGATGAAGAGTGGTCCTACATGGGTGTAATGACACTTTGACCCCCATCCCCAACAGATCAATACTATGAGCGGATTCATTCCTTCTCCAGCCAATCCCAGTGTGAAAAACTTTCCGCAAAATATATTTACTCAAAGCACATGCTCCAAAACCCGCCCACATTCTGTAAACGTACATTGCCGGGTTTCCCCATACACGTATGGTCCCTGCCTCAGGGATTGTGGGAGTTGTAGTCCCCATGCAGCCACTGGAGCCCTGTCTCTGGAAAGTCAATGAAAATTGTAGACTGGAGGGTGTTGTGTATCGGAACCGCATTCAGACACACAGAACATATGGACTGTCACTGGGTTTTACTGAGACATCTGCTTCCACAACCTGATTTGCTGATGTAAGGAATATAGATTCAGCCAACTGGGGTGTTGCGAGTTTAATAGGAGGAGCAGATTTTAAGCAGAGGTGGTTCAATGATTAGCATTGCTGACTCACAGCGTGTAGGACCTGGATTTGGTTCCAGCCTTAGGCAACTGTGTGGAGTTTACACGTTTTCCCCGTGTCTGTGCGGGTTTCCACTGGGTGCTCCAGTTTCATCACACAGTCCAAAGATGTGCAGGTTAAGTGGATTGCTTATGCGAAATTCCCAGTGTCCATGCCTGCGCAGGTTAAGCCATTAACCATGGGAAATACAGGGAATGGGTGAGTCTGAATGGGATGCTCATCCTAGGGTTGGTGTGGACTCCATGGACGATTACCCTGTTTCTGCACTGTAGGGATTCTATTCTATTCTCATGAAGAAGAATGTACCTATCTCAATGTGTTGTGAATCTGTGGAATTCCCTATTCAAAATACAGTGGATGCTAGGACAATGAGCACATTTACTGAAGGGAGACAGATGTTGAATTTGCAATGAATTGAAGGGTGAGAGAGATCAGGCAGGAAATATTCACCCACGGACAGAATAAACACCTTTCCTTCCACATGAAAAGGCCAATGATATTCAGATCGGCACAGATCAAGTAACTATCAAAACTGAACAGGAAGTTCAATTTGAATTTCTCATCCACAAATCCGCCCTTTCAATACTCTACAACAGAGAAAACAAGTCACCACCGTTAACACAGGATGGAAATTCATAAGACAGTTATAGCATTAAATTGTAGTTTCTTTGTTCCCCCAAATGTTTAAATCTCAGTCTCACAATTTCTCTCTTCTGTGAACTGAAATCCAAACCAATCTCCTCACTCCTTTCCTCCACACCCAGTTCTCACACACTCTCTCCTCTCGTTGAATTCAGATTCCTAGCTCCTGCTTGCAGTCTAAGAACCAAAACAAAGGGGTGGCACGATGGCACTGCTGCCCCACAGCACTAGGGGCCCAGGTTCGATTCCTGCCTTGGGTGATTGTCTGTTCTCTGCGTCTGTTTCCTCCGGGTGCTCTGGTTTCCTCCCACAATCCAAAGATGCGTAGGTCAGATGAATTGGCCATGCTAAATTGCCCATAGTTTAGGTGCATTAGTCAGAGGGAAATGGGTCTGGGTGGACTACATTTCCGAGGGTCGATGTGGACTGGCTGGTCCGCTGGGGCGAAGGGCCTGTTTCCACACTGCAGGAAATCTAATCTAATCAAGTCTATTACTCTGACATAGAGCCTCCTGGGCGTTGGTGAATCCTCCGCCCACCTTGCAGGGTTTCCTTCCTGGTCAGACACAAACTGATTTTTTTTTCCCCAATCTGGAACCTCTTATTTATTTTCCCCACAGCGACCCTCTGATAAGAACCATCCTGCACACACTGGACAAATCATATCTGGTTGAACTAAAATGAACCAAATTAGAACTTTAATTGCAGGCCCACCGTTGTTCCTTTCCATAACATTCCTGAATCTTCACATGAGTTCTGATAACTTTCTGCAAAATACTCCACCGAAAGATACGCCGACCACTTGTCACGATACCAGAGCATGGACCATTCCCCTGGATCCTGTTCTCAGAGGGAGGAAGGGAAGGAGCAGCCAATGACAGATTAATCCTATACTCCCACAGCCTCCCTCGCTGGCACTGACCCATACTGCACATACGTCAACAATTGGCCAGCACTGCGCCCGTGCACTCGTCTCCCCTCCTACAGAGCATGCTCCAGATCACACAGGTGCGTGGGTGATTGACAGCAGCTGTGCCCAATAGAGTGGAGGGGGAGGGGGCTGCAGGACTGGAACAATGGGATTGTAAACAATGAATGAATGTGGCGGACACTGAGGGATGGACAGGTCAGTGAGGGACAGGATCAGTGCAGCAGCAGGAGGGGATCATGGACAAACTGAGCAATGGGAGAGTCTGACAGGAGAGAAACTACAGGATGGTTCTGTTTGGAGACTCAGGCAGAGACAGCTGGGAGACAGTATGGCCTGGTGGCTTGGGCATGTTTTCCAATCAGCCTCTTCAAAGCCACTGTTACCAAACTCTGAACCCGATTCTCTTGGTCCAGAGGTAAGGACACTACCACCATTTCTTGGTGGGCTAGTGGAAAGAAGGGAAGATTCTCTCAATCTCACTCACATGGAAAATCCATGAGCTCCTCCCATTTACTGTCTACGGTGGGGATGGAGGAGACAGAGCAGGTGGGAGGGGGTAGGGATATAGGGACTGCCTTTCAAAAGGAACTCACCTGTGTTGGTGTTATTAACAAGACCCAGTACACAGTCAACAACACAAAGCTGGTGTACGGGAACTTTATCCAGAATATTAACACAGACCCCAATGTACAGAGTTAAATCCTGGATATTAATAACGGCTTTGTATGTGAGAAATCACGTCTCATGAACTTGAGCCAATTTTTTTTGAAGTAACAACAAAGAGGATTGATGAGGGCAAAGCGTTGGAAATGATCTACATGGACTTCAGTAAGGCATTCAATTAGGTTCCCCGTGGGAGACTGGTTAGCAAGGTTAGATCTCATGGAATACAGAGATAACTAGCCATTTGGATAAAAACCTGGCTCAAAGGTAGAAGACAGGAGGGTAGTGGTGGAAGTTTGCTTTTCAGATTGGAGACCTGTGACCAGTGGGGTGTCACAAAGAATCGGTGCTGGATCCACTAATTTTCATAATTTATATAAATGAATATAGGAAGTAATGTTAGTAAGATGACCCCAAAATTGGAGGTGTAGTGGACAGTGAAGAGGATAACCTCAGATTATAACGGGATCTTGATCAAATGGTTGAATGTGCTGTGGACTGGCAGATGGAGTTTAATTTAGATAAATGTGAGGTGCTGCATTTTGGGAAAGCAAATATTAGCAGGGTGTATACACTTAATGGTAAGGTCCTCGGGAGTGCTGCTGAACAAAGAGACCTTGGAGTGCAGGTTCATAGCTCCTTGAAAGTGGAATCGCAGGTAGATAGGATAGCGAAGGTGTTTAGTATGCTTCCTTTTATTGTTAGAGCACTGAGTATAGGAGTTGGTAGGTCATATTGCAGCTCTACAGGACATTAGTTAGGTCACGCTTGGAATATTGAGTGCAATTCTGGTCTCCTTCCTATCAAAACAATATTGTGAAACTTGAAAGGAGACAGAAAAGTATTACAAGCATGTTGCCAGGGTTGGAGGATTTGAGCTACAGGGAAAGGCTGAATACACTGTTTTCTCTGGAGCGTCAGATGCTGATGGGTGACCTTATGGAGGTTTATAAAATCAGTAGGGGCATGGATAGGGTAAATACTCAAGGTCTTTTCCCTGCGGTGGGGAGGAGGTGCGATGTGGGGTAGGAGACAGAGGGGGGAGACCGAGAGTTATTCTGTAGATCTACAACACTACCCTGTTCCTGTTTTCTCCCTATCCCCTTCAATCCCTCTGAAGGGCTCAGAACAAGTGCACCCTGGAAAGTAGAGCTTCAGGGTGATCAAGTGCTGAAGGTTGCATTTCAGACGCTGACCTTTATTGGTCTGTGCATTTATCAATAAATGGACCTGGGTTCAATTCCACTGTCCTGGATTCATGTCTGTGGGCACAGACGCGCCTGTCTCCGACCCTGACTACTGGATCCCCTGTCAGTATAGCTCTGCCATTCTCCTTTCTCCAGTTCTGGGCAGCGGAGCGATCTGTGGTGTCATGAACCTGGCTGTTGCTGATTTCCCCTGAGAGTCCACCCCACCTGACTCCCCCCTTATAGAATCCCAACTGCTGCACAATATCTGTTTGAGAAGGGGAATGATCACTGGAGAATCCTGCACTTCCTTCCTGAGCCTTTTATTTGATCTGATGGTCACCCATTCCCTTTCTGTCTGTGTAACCCTCACCTGCAGTGTGACTAACTCACTAAATGTGCTGTCCATAACATTCTCAGTATTGCTCCACAGTGAGTCCACTCTCAGCTCCAGTTCTGAAAAGCAGTTTCCCAGTCGCTGCAGATGGGCACACGATCTGCACACATCGCCATCATGGGCACTGGAAGTGTCCCTTATTTCCCACATTGTGCAAGAGGAGCACACCACTGGTCTGAGGTCTCCTGTCACAACGTCTCTCTCGATGCAGCGAGTTACTCCCATTTAGAGCATTTAAAAGACCCAGCAACCTTCCTTCGCTTCAAACATTTTCCATTATAATCAAAAGCCCCGATCTTTACTGAAGCTGATATTTTATACTTTAAAAACTTTAAAAATACTCTTGCTTGTTCCCATTGGGACCGTGTGAATTTCTGAACAGCCTGAACTAAAACTGCAGCTGTGGTTCACCTTCTCCCTGTCTCCCCTCGCTCTGTTTGCACCCAACTCCAAAACACTCTCATTGAGCCAAGCAGCCCTCACAGTGCAGCCCTGTCATTTTCATTGTCTGCTCACACCTACACTACCCTCAGCCTCCTGTACTGTCCCAATGCATCCCAATGGGAGATCAGGAACTGGATCGTCCATAAGGAATTTTAATGAGAAGTTTGCAGGGAATTGAAAATAAAGAGAGTTTACAGGTTAACATCATGAAGTGGGTGATTGGGTCTAAATCTGACAGTTCATATAAAGAGACGAAGTATATTTTGGATAAATCTGTGCTCCCTCTCAGGCCAATACCCGCTTCCACAGCTGCAGGGGCCAGAATTGAGCACAAACCCCAAGGGTGATCCAACCACGAATTTGAACATCTTTCTGCTTGAAAACAAAAAAATACTTTCCCACAGACAATACAGACACACCTTTCTCCTTCCACAGTTAAATGTCAATGGCATTCAGATCCTGATGACCCTGCTGACGATAGAAAATTGCTTTTGCGATCCCTGTCTCAATTATTCTCAATTAGTATCCTATAAAATGAATTCACAAAACAAAACTCACAGTCAGTGCAGGCTGAACAGTAAAGACAAATATTTCCCTGGTATGTGCTTGATGTGTAAATGTCCCTCTTCAAATCGCCCCACCCCCCCCCCCCCCCACCCAGGAAGAGGACGTGTCCATGTGCCTCGCTGTACCTTGCCCCAAGTAAAGATGGCGACAATAACCCAGGACCTATCACAGTATGAGGCTCACAGCCGTTTTCCCATTTGCTGTAAACGTGGGACCAAGAGTTTCTAATTCAGGCCTAACTACCTGTTCAGAGTGTAATTAAACCCTCCCAGTCTAAACTGGATCCAACTCCCCTTTCCCGTTTCCTCCTCCTGCACACAACAAGGGTCATTTTAGGTCCAGTGACCCTTCCTCAGAACGGACAACAGCTGGGAAAATTAGAATCCCTAAGTGTGGAAACAGGCCATTCGGCCCAACAAGTCCACACCCACCCTCTCAAGAGTTTGTCAACCAAACCCATTCCCCGACCCTATTATTTTACATTTCTCCTAACTAATGCACCTAACCTATACATCCCTAAACACAACAGGAAATTTAGCTGGGCCAATTCATCGAACCTGCATATCGTTGGACTGCAGGAGATAGGGGTTGATGTGTAAATGATAGGTGGGGACAGAGCCCAAAAGAGACAGTAACATTTGGAAAGACAAAGGAGTGGATAACAATCCGGCTGTGAGGGTGCATCGCTGTTAATGGAGGGGACAGGAACCTGTGTCTGGCAGCATCTCAGTGGAGGTGCTGGAAATGGCAGCTGATGATCTACGTTCTGCTGCAAAACACACCCTGAGCTTCCAGTTGCCTGTCACTTTAACACACGAGTTTGTTCCCTGGCCAACATCTGTCTCATGCTTACTGCAGTGTTCCAGCGAAGCTTGATGCATGTTGGCAGAACACTCTAGAACATACCAAAGCAACCCACTAATTTATGGACTGCAATTTCCCCTCCCATGTGGTCAACAATACTCTCCAGTGTATCTCCATCACTTCCCACACCTCTGCCATTGAACCACACCTCTCCATCTGCAACAAGGATAGACCCCCCATTCCTCACCTTCCACCCAGATACAACGCATCATCCTCCGCCATTTCCATCACCTACATTCAGCTCCCACCATTCCTTTCAGCATTCCACAAAGACCATTCACTCTGAATTCCTAGTCAGATCCATGCTCCCAACTAACCCACCCTCCACTCCCAGCCCCTTCACTTGCCAATGCAAGAGGTGTAAAACCTGTGCCCACACCTCCCCCTCACCTCTAAAGGACCCTTCCACATCCAGCAGAGATTTTCCTGCACATCCAAACACCTCACCTATTACGGACTTTGCTTTTGATGTGGTCTCCTCTCCACTGGGGAGTCAGGACACCAACTTGCAGAATGTTTCAGTGCACATTTCTGGGACACATGCACCAACCAAGCCCACCATCCTGTGGCCGACCACTTCAACGTCCCCACCCACTCCGCCAAGAACACGCGAGTCCTGGGCCACCACCACAAAATCCCAGCCACCTGACGCCTGGAGGAAGAAAACCTCATCTTCCACATTGGGACCCATTAACCAAAGAATCAGGTACCCTCATCTCCCCTCCCTTACCTTATCCCAGATCCAACCCTCAAACTCAACACCACCCTCTTGAACTGTCCCACCTGTACATATTCCTTTCCAATTATCCACTCCACCCTCTCTCCATTACCCTCCACCTACATCTACCTATTGCCCTCCTAGCTCCCTTCCCACCAACCCCACACATCCCTCTTATTTATCTCTCAGCCGTCTTACAACCCCCCCCCCCCCCCGACAAATCCTGGCATTCCTGATGAAAGGAATATTCCCGAAACATTGATTCTCTTCCTCCTAAGATGCTGCCTGACCTGCTGTGCTTTTCCAGCGCCACACTTTAACGCAAGCTGGAAGAACAACACCTCATCTTCTACTTGAGGACCCTGCACCCCTCTAGCCCCAATATCAAATTCAATAATTTTAGGTCCTGAACTCTCCAATGGCCTAGCGCCCTAGCCTCTTAACACACATGCCAGGCCTTGTTATTACATAGCCTACCATTACACATTACCTATGGTTAGCCACTAAAAGTCCCCATAAACAGCTATTAATACTCGCCCAGCCAGATCGTTATCCACGCCTTTGTCCAACTGCTCCCATCTCTTTGGACTCTATCACCACCTATCATTTACTCCTTAACCCTTACCTTCTGCATATAAACCGACATTTCTTTTCAGTAACATCAGTTCTGAGGAAGGGTCAGCGGATCCAAAATGTTAACTCTGATTTCTCTTCACAGATGCTGCCAGACCTGCTGAGCTTTACCAGTCCCTTTTGGTTGTTGTGTGAGATTTACAGCATCCGCAGTTCTTTTGGTTCTAATTTACCAGGAATTTCTAATTCAGGTCTAGCAGCCTAAAACCGTGCATTTATAAACCCTCCCAGTCCCACAATAGCTCCATTTCTTCCCCAGACTTTGCAGTCTCTCCCACTCCCTTCACACTCACTGGGACCCCCCCCCCTCACCCTACCCTCACCCTCACCCTCACCCTCACCCTCACCGTGACACTGCGCCTGCACAGCTTATGGCCACGTGATGGCCTGCTGGACCCACCCCAATTCACCTCCATTGGCTGGAGGATCACGCCAATTCTCCTGTTGGTCTGAAGTTGCTGTCAATCACCGGGCCCCATTGTGACATGATGGGGTCCTCCCAAGAGCATCGGATGCTGAGGGGTGACCTCATAGAGCTTTATAAAATCATGAGGAGTATGGATGGGAAAAATAGACAAGGTCTTTTCCCTGAGGTGGGGAAGTCTAGAAGAGAAGGTGTAGGTTTAAGGTGAGAGGGGAAAGATTTAAAAGGGAACAAAGAGGCAACTTTTTTCACACCGAGATTGGTGCGTGTATGGAATCTTCTTTTCAGAGAAGTGGTGGTGGCTGGTACAATTACACCATTTGGCATCTGGATGGGTATGTGAATAGGAAGGGTGTAGAGGAATATGTGCCAAATGTTGGCAAATGGGACTAGATTAGGTTGGGATATCTGGTCAGCATGGACAAGTTCGGACAAAGGGTCTAATTCCATGCTGTATGTCTCTATGACTCTGCCCTGGGATGAGCTTCATCATTCACAGTGAATTGGGCAGTTACACAGAGCACAGGGGTTTGGGGCTATTCAGCCCATTGGGGCTGTACTCTCCCCCTCTGAAGATGGGGCCAGTCTATCCCAACTCACCTCCCATTTGTCTGTAGCCCTCCAAATCCTTCCTTAAAAACGTTAAATTCCAAATTTGTTTTGACAAAAACTACTGAATCTGCATCGAGCTGTCGGTCAAACTGTTCCAGATGCTCAGAACTTAGTGAGTAAAATAATCTTCACATTTTTAACCTGCATTATTTGCCAGTTACCTGAAAGTAGTTACTAAAAATTGTGACGTTAATAATTTCTCCCTCTGTCTCTCTGTAAATTAAATATCCTGGATTCAAATCTGCTCCTGGTCAAAATCACTGCCTGACCTCAGCTCCAAGGAGAATTATCTGACCTTCTGCTAACTCTCCATAAAAGAGAAACCCATCTTAATTTGAGTCGTGCCATAAAGATGTACAGCAGAGAAACAGACCCTTCGATCCAACTTGTCCATGCCGATCAGATATCCTAAATTAATCTCATCCCATATGCCAGCTTTTGGCCTTTCTCCTTCTAAACTTTTGCTCATCACATACAACATCTCAAAGGCATAACTGGGTAATTGTACCAGCCTCCACCCTTCCTCTGGCAGCTCATTCCAGAAATGTACCATGTTCAGCTGGAAACATTGCTCCTTAGATCCCTTTTAAATCTTTTCCCTCACACGTGAAACCTGTGCCCCCAAGCTTTGGACTCACATATCCTGCGAATAAGACCCTGGGATATCACCCTATCCATGCCCCTCACAATTGTATCCGATGCTCCAGAGAAAACAGCCCCAGGCTATTCACCCTCTACCTATATAGCTCAAACCCTCAACCCTGGCAACATCTTTGCGGATCTTTTCCGAACCCTTTCAAGTTTCACAATATCATTCCGATAGCAGAGAGACCAGGACTGAAAGCAGAATTCGAGAAGTGGCTGATTCAATGTGCTGTGCAGCCACAAAATGACGTCCCAACTCCACTACTCAATGCACTGACCTGTAAAGGCAAGTACACCAAACAGCTTCTTCACTACCCTGCCTATGATTCCACTTTCAAGGAACTATGAATCTGCACTCCAAGGTCTCATTGTTCAGCAACACTCCCCAGGACCTTCCCATTAAGTGTATAATTCCTGCCCTCGTTTGCTTTTCCAAAATGGAGCACCTCACATTTACCTGAAATAAACTCGATCTGATAATCCTCAGCCCATTTGATTGAAGTCCCATTGTACTCTGAGGTAACTTTCTTCGCTGTCCAGTGCACCTCCAATTTTGATATCTACTGTAAACCTACTAACTATACCTCATATATTCACATAGAAATCATTGATATAAATGATGAAAAGCAGTGGATCCAGCACCAATCCTGACACCATATTGCTCATCACAGGCCTCCAGTCCGAAAAGCACTACCCTCCGTCTCCAACCTTCCAGCCAATTTGTATCCAAATAGCTGGTTCTCTCTGCATCCCATGGTGTCTAACTTGCTAACCAGTCTGTCATGTGGAACCTTTTTGAATGTCTTTCTGAAGTCCAAGTTAGTGATTTATGTACAAAGCCATGCTGACTATCCATAATCACTTCTTGCCTTTCCAATTACATATAAACCTCTCCTTTAGAATTTCTTCCAACACCTTGTCTGCCACTGACTTCAGGCTTACCAGTGTATTTAACCCTGGCCTTTCCTCATCACCTTTCGCAAATAATGGCACCTGTCTTGCAGCACATCACCTGTGGCTATCAGTGATACAAATATCTCAGCGAGGGGCCCAGCAATCACTTCCCTAACTTCCCACAAAGATTTGGGATACACCCGATCAGGTCCCACAGATTTACTCAGCTTTATGTATAAGACATCCAGTACAACCTCCTCTGTAATATGGACAGTTGTCAAGTTATCACTATTTATTTCTCCAAAGTATCCGCTTCCATATTCTCTTTCAGTAAATGCTGACATGAAATCCTCGGATAGTATCTCTCCCACCTTCTGTGGTTCCACAGACTGCCTTGTTAGACAAGAGACAATAGGTGTAGGAGTAGGCCAATCAGCCCTTCGAGCCTGCACCACCATTCAATATGATCATGGCTGATCATTCCTAATCAGTATGCTCTTCCTGCCTGATCTCCATAACCCTTGATTCCATTATCTTTGAGAGCTCTATCCAACTCTGTCTTAAGTGAATCCAGAGACTGGGCCTCCACTGCCCTCTGGGTCAGAGCATTCCACACAGCCACCACTCTCTGGGTGAAGAAGTTTCTCCTCATCTCTGTCCTAAATGGTCTTCCCCTTATTTTTAAGCTGTGTTCTCTGGTTCGGCACTCACCCATCAGCGGAAACATGTTTCCTCCTGCCAGTTTGTCTAATCCTTTCATCATCTTATATGTCTCAATCATACGCCCTCTCAGTCTTCTAAACTCAAGGGTATACCAGCCCAGTCGCTCTAGTCTTTCAGTGTAAGGTAATCCCGCCATTCCAGGAATTGACCTTGTGAACCTATGCTGCACTCCCTCAATAGCCAGAATGTCTTTCCTCAAATTTGGAGACCAGAACTGCACAGAGTACTCCAGGTGTGATCTCACCAGGGCCCTGTCCAGCTGCAGAAGCACCTCTTTGCTTCTATACTCAATTCCTCTTGTTATGAAGGCCAGCATGCTATTAGCCTTCTTCACTACCTGCTGTACCTGCATGCTTGCCTTCATTGACTGGTGTACAAGAACACCCAGATCTCTCTGTACTGCCCATTTACCTAAATTGATTCCATTGAGGTAGCAAACAGCCTTCCTGTTCTTGCCACCAAAGTGGATAACCATAAATTTATCCACATTAAACTGCATCTGCCCCTCACCTAACTTGTCCAGGTCCCTCTGTAATCTGCTAACATCCTCATAACATTTCACCCTGCCACCCAGCTTTGTATCATCAGCAAACTTGCTAATGTTATTTCTAATACCATCTTCTATATCATTAATATATATTGTAAAAAGCTGCGGTCCCAGCACTGATCCCTGCGGTACCCCACTGGTCACTGCCTGCCATTCCGAAATGGAGCCGTTTATCACTACCCTTTGTTTCCTATCAGCCAACCAATTTTCAATCCAATCTAGTACTTTGCCCCCATTACAATGCGCCCTAAATTTGCTCACTAACCTCCTGTGCGGGACATTATCAAAAGCTTTCTGAAAGTGCAGGTACACTACATCTACTGGATCTCCCTCGTACATCTTCAGAGTTACATCCTCAAAACATTCAAGATTAGTCAAGCATGATTTCCCCTTCATAAATCCATGCTGACTCTGACCTATCCTGTTACTACTATCCAGATGTGCCATAATTTGATCCTTTATAATAGACTCCAGCATCTTTCCCACCACTGAGGTCAGACTAACTGGTCTATAATTTCCTGCTTTCTCTCTCCCACCTTTCTTAAAAAATGGTATAACATTAGCCACCCTCCAATCCTCAGGAACCCACCCCGAATCTATCGAACTCTGGAAAATAATCACCAACGCATCCACGATTTCTCGAGCCACCTCCTGCAGTACCCTGGGATGAAGACCATCAGGCCCCGGAGACTTATCAACCTTCAGACCTAACAGCCTCTCCAACACCAAATCCTGGTAAATATAAATTCCCTTAAGTTCAGGTCCTTCAGCCACAGTTACCTCAGGGAGATTGCTTCTGTCTTCCCCAGTGAACACAGATCTGAAGTACCCATTTAATTCTTCTGCCATTTCTTTGTTCCCCGTAATATAACGCCCCTGTTTCTGTCTTCAAGGGCCCAATTTTAGTCCTAACCATTTTTTTGCCTTGCACATACCTATAAAAAGCTTTTACTATCCTCCTTTATATGATTGGCCAGTTTACCTTCGTATCTCATTGTTGATCTTTGAGGATCCCTATTCTCTGCCTGGTTACTCTTTTGTCCTTAGTGTTTTGCAGAATCTATTTGGATTGTCCTTAAACCTCTTTCCCCCAAAGCTCTCATTTATCATTTTTGCTCTCCTGTTTTCCCTCGAGTGTACTCCTACTGCCCCTATACTCCGACGGATTCACTCAAACCCAGCTGTCTGTACCTGCCATATCCCTCCTTCATCTTTTTGACCAGACCCTCAATTTCTCTCGATACACAGCATTCTCTACACCTACCAGATTTGGCCTTAACAGGAACATACTTTCTCTCTTCTCTTGTTGCATCATTTTCACAGGCCTATGGAGGCAATGGCAGATGAGGACATGGAAACTGTCATTCTCAGTAAAGAGGTAGTATTGGGAAAGATAATTGCCCAAATGTACATGGGTCTTCTGGCCATGATGGAATGCATCCCAGGGGATTAAAAGAGATGGTGAAGGGTCTATTGACATTCCTTGCGAGAGGGATGCTTCTGCCGCAGCTGTACAGGGTGCTGGTGAGGCCACAATTGGAGTACTGTGTACAGGTTTGATCTCCTGACTTCAGCAAAGAATTACTGACACTGGAGGGGTTTCAGAGGAGGGTCACTGGTTGGGGTCGGGAGTTGAGAGGGTTGGTGTATGTGGAGAGACTTAATAGACTGGGACAATACTTGTTGGAATTTAGAAGAATGGGAAGTTGTATTGGAAAAAATAAAATTAAGAAGGGAATGGATAAGATAGAAGCAGGGAGGTCATTTCCATGGGGGGGTGGGGGGGGGGGGGAGGTCAACCTAGAGAGCATAACGTCAAAATAACGGTGTATCTGATTTAGGGCAGAGTTGAGGAGGAACTTCTTCAGCTAAAGTGTTATGAATCTGTGGAATTCCCTGTTGAGTGTAGTAGTTGACATTACCAACTTGAATTTCTTTAAGACAAAATGTAGATTTATGAACAGGAAAGGAATTAAGGGTTATGGTGAGAGAACAGGAATGTGGAGCTGAGGCCATGAAAAGATCAGCCCTGATCTTATTGAATGGTAGAGCAGGCTTGAGGGGCCAGATGGCCTACTCCTGCTCCTCTTCCTTATGTTCCCACTTTGCAGCCGTCCCTTTATCTGGAGGTTGCAAAGAAATATTGAAAGATCTCGCCTTGTACCGTCAAAATTCACCTTTGTCCAATTTTGAACACCAACTTTTAGATCTGGTCTATTATTTTGTGCAACTATTTTAAAACTAGTAGAATTATCGTCAGAGAATCCCAAGTGTGGAAGCAGGCCATTTGGCCCATCACATCCACACTGACCCTCAGAGCCCCCTACCTTACCCCTGTAACGCTGCATTTCCCATGTCCAATACCCCTAGCCTGCACATCCCTGAACACTCTGGGCAATTCAGCCTGGATTATCCACTCAACCTGCACATCTTTGGACTGTGGGAGGAAACCAGAGCACCCGGAAGAAACCCACACAGACAACCTCAATAAGGTGATCATCCTGTTCTTATTTCCCAGTTCCACCCAAGTAATTTCAACGGGCGAACTCACACAAATATCCTCCCTAAGCACAACAATAATGTATCCCTAATCAAAAACACCATTCCACCTTCTCTCTTATCCCCCTTTCTATCCTTCCTCTTACATCTATTCCCTGGGATATTAAGCTACCTGTCCTTTCCAATCTAAGCCACGTTTCTGCAATACCCACTGTATCCCAGTCACATGTCCAAAACTATATCTTAAGCTAATCTGCTTTCCATGTTAAACATTCCGTGTCTTGCATTGAAATAAATGCAGTGCAGTGCTATCAAAAGGACATTGCGATGGGTAGAGGAGGTGGGATGGCCCTGTTGGTGAGGGATTACGCTCAGCCCCTTGCAAAGGGGGAGACACAGAATCAGGAGATGTAGAGTCAGATTGGAGGGTGGCTAATGTTGTCCCACTTTTCAAGAAAGGTTGGAGAGAGAAAACAAGGAATTATAGACCAGTTAGCCTGATGTCAGTGGTGAGAAAGATGCTGGAGTCAATTATACAAGATGAAATTATGGCTCATTTGGATAGCAGTAAAAGGATTCGTCAGAGTCAGCATGGATTTACAAAGGGGAATATACTGACTTGGATTGAAAATTGGCTGGCTGACAGGAAGCAAAGAGTAGTGATAAACGCTTCCTTTCGGAATGGCAGGCAGTGACTAGTGGAGTATCAAAAGGTTCGGTGCTGGGACTGCAGTTGTTTACAATATACATTAATAATATAGATGAACATATTAAAAGTAATATTAGCAAATTTGCTGAGGACACAAAGCTGGCTGGCAGGCTGAACTGTGAGGGGGATGTTATGAGAATACAGGTTAACTTGGACAGGCTAAGTGAGTGGACGGATGCATAGCTGATGCAGTTTAATGTGGATAAATGTGCGGTTATCCACTTTGGCGGCAAGAACAGGAAGGCAGATTACTATCTAAAAGGAGTCAAGTTTGGTAAAGTGGAAGAACAACGAGATCTTGTACTTGTATTCTTGTACAACAGTCAATGAAAGCAAGCATGCAGGTACAGCAGGTAGTGAAGAAAGCTTACAGCATGCTGGCCTTCATAACAAGAGGAATATAGAAGCAAAGAGGTCCTTCTGCAGCTCCACAGGGCCCTGGTAAGACTGCACCTGGAGTATTGTGTGCAGTTTTGGTCTCCACATTTGAGGAAGAGCATTGTGGCTATTGAGGGAGTGTTGGGTAGGTTCACGAGGTCAATTCCCGGAATGGCGGAATGATCATACGTTGAAAGATTGGAGGGACTGAGCTTGTATACACTTGAGTTTAGAAGAATGAGAGGGGATCTGATTGAGACCTACAAGATTATTAAAGGGTTGGACACTCTGGAGGCAGGAAGCATGTTTCCACGGATGGGTAAGTCCAGAACCAGAGGACACAGTTTAAAAATAAGGGTGAGGCCATTTAGAACAGAGTTGAGGAGAAACGTCTTCACCCAGAGAGTAGTGGTCATATGGAATGCACTGCCCCAGAAGGCAGTGGAGGCCAAGTCTCTGGATACTTTCAAGAAAGAGATGGTTAGAGCTGTTAAAGATACTGGAATCAAGTGTTACGGAGATAAGACAGGAACAGGATACTGATTGTGGACGATCAGCCATGATCATAATGAATGGTGGGGCTGACTCAAAGGGCAGAATGGCCTATTCCTGCACCTATTGTCTATTGTACCTTGTCAGTCCTACCTCATTCTGTGCCTTGGCCTTTCCTGTCTAACTTCTCAACTGTACCAGCCTCAGACTTACCTCCTTTCTCACTATCTCTTTAGGATTATCCCCCACTCCCTCACTGGTTTAATGTCTCCCGAGTAGCACGAGCAAACCTCCCTGCTTGGATATTAGACACCTTCCAATTCAGATGTAATCCATCCTTCTTATGCACCTCAATTCTACCCCAGCAGAGATTCCAATGATCCAAAAATGTGAATCCTTCTCCCCTGTATCAGATCCTTAGCCACGCATTCATCTGCTCTCCCCTGCTATTCCTACTCTCACTAGCATGTGGCACCGGGAGTAATCCAGATATTACTACCCACAAGGACCTGCTTATTATCCTCCAGGCTCATTTGCTATCTTCTCTCATCAGGACTTCATCCTTTTCTCTTATGTTATTGGTACCAGTGTACAGCGACCTCCCACTGATCATTCTCCCCTTTCAGTATATTCTGCATCCTTGGAGCCATCCTTCACCAGGCAGTAGGGAGGCACCATCGCAATCTGATGTCTCACTGATAGCTACAGAAACTGCAGTCTGTGCTGCAGACCAGAGAGCCCCCTATCACCATCGATCACGTGGAACCTGATATACCTCACATTACACTAGATCCATTCCACTCGGAACTTGGCTGTCAGTGCGATATTCCCCTGAGAGTGTGACCCCCGACGCTTTCCAAAACAGTATACGTGTTTGAGATGGAAATATCCACAGGAGACTCCTGCACTAATTGCCCTCCACTCCTCCCTTTCCGAGAGGAAACCCATCTACCTAACTGGATCGGCAGTTTTCCTACCTTTCTGAAACTGCCACCTATCACACACCACCCCACCCCCCCTCCGCCCCCCCCCCCCGCCCCACCCCCCCACCCCTGTAAATTCTTCATTACCTTTAACCATCGCTCCATCTGGTCCATGAAATCCTACAGGATTTGCATCCTCACTTCCTGCAGACAATCTGGATCACTGAATCTTTCCTTAATCTCCTAAAACCAACAGGAAGAGCACATCACTCTACGAATGGCCACCTCTGCACCTTAACAGTCCACAGACCCAGAAAAAGGCACACAGTCTTACAGCTTTACAAAACACTACTCTAGAATAAATTAGGAACAATATTTTATATTAAAAAACTTAATCAAATATCATAAGATGTGTATTTAAAGATATAAGCCGTCGCCCTACTGAATGTTGTAGCTTTACTAAAATGAAACAGACTAAGATTTATCTTTGAAGAGACCGAAACCGACTGAGCTGTGAGTCACAGTTGAACAGCACTAAACAGAAACTTCGGTCAAATTTGTCCATGCCGACCAGATATCCGAACCTAATCTTATCCCTCTTGCCAGCACCTGGGCCATATCCCTCTAAATCTTTCCTATTCATGTCAAGGATCCAAATGCCTTTGAAATGTTATAATTGTCAGCCTTCACCACTTCTTCTGGCAGCTTATTCCATGCACGCACCACTGTCTGCATGAAAAAGTTGCTCCTTAGTTCCCTTTTATATCTTTCCCCTCTCACCCTCAACCTATGCTCTCTATTTCTGGACTCTTCTACTCAGGGAAAAGACCTTGTCTGTTTACCCTATACATGATACTAATGATTTTATAAACCTCTACGGAGGTCATCCCTCAGTCTCTGATGCTCCAGGGAAAGTAAGCCCCAGCCTTTTTGCTCTCTTCCTGCAGCTCAAACACTTCCAACCCTGGCAATATCTTTGTAAATCTGTGTTGACCCTTTCAAGTTTCACAACATCCTTCCGATTGATGGAGAACAGAATTGCACACAATATTCCAAAAGAGGCCTAACCAATGTCCTGTACATGACCTTCCAACTTCTATACTCGATGCTCTGATCAATAAAGGAATGTATTCCAAACACTTTCTTCAATATCCTATCTACCTGCAACTCTACTATGTTCATGGAAATATGACCCTGCACTGCAAGATATCTTTGTTCATCAACACTATCTAGGAAATTGCCACTAAGTGTATCAGTCCTGTTAAGATTTGCTTTTCCAAAATGCAGCACATCACATTTATCTGCATTAATCTCCATCTGCAAGTTCTCACCCATCTGAACAACATCCTGTTGTAATCTGAGCTAACCCTCTTCGCTGTCCACTATACCTCCAATTTTGGTGTCATCTGCAAACTTACTAACTATACCTCCTATGCTCATATCTAAAGCGTACATATAAACGACGAAAAGTAGTGGACCCAGCACCGATCCTTGCGGCACTCTACTGGTCACATGCCTCCAATCTGAAAAACAACCCTCCACCACCACCCTGCCTTCGACATTTGAGCCAGTTCTGTATCCAAACGGCTAGTTCTCCCTGTATTCCATGAGATCTAACCTTGCTAACCAGTCTTCCATGGGGAACCTTGTCGAGCGGCTTACTGAATTCCATAGATCATGTCCACCTCTCTGCCCTCAACAATCCTCTTTGATACATCTTCAAATGTATCTTCAAATAACTCAATCAATTTTGTGAGACATGATTCCCCACGCACATAGTCATGCTGATTATCACTAATCAGTCCTTGCTTTTCAGAACACATGCACATCTTGTTCCTCAGGATTCCCTCCAATAACTTGCCCAGCATCAATGTCAGGCTCACCGGTCGATCGCCCCCTAGCTTGTCCTTACCACCTTTCTTAAATAGCGGCACCACGTTAACCAACCTCTCGTCTTTTGGCATCTCACCTGTGATAATCGATGATACAAATATCTCAGACAGAGGCCCAGCAATTACATTCCCAGCTTCCCAGAGTTCTCGGGTTCACCTGATCAGGTGCTGGGGATTAACCAATCTTTACGGGTTACAAGACACCCAGCACGTCCTCCTCTGTTAGATGGACATATTCAACATGTCGACATCTATTTCCCCACATTCTATATTGCCTATGTCCTTCTCCATAGTAAACACTGATGCAAAACATTCAGTTGCTATCTCTCCCATCTCCTGCAGATGCACACATCGGCTACCTTACTGATCTTTGAGTAACCCTATTCTCTCTCTCAAGTTACCCTTTTGTTCTTAATGTATTTATAAACACCCTTGGGATTATTCATATCCCTATTTGCCAAAGCTATCTCATGTCCCCTTTTTGCCCTCCTGATTTCCCTCTTAAGTATACTCCTACTATCTTTAATGCTCAGGGTTTTTTGGCATCTTTGGATTGGAATAAATGCAAAATATTACATCTTGAAAAAACAAACGAGGGTAGACTTACATTAATTAAAAACAGGGCCTCAAGTTGTGATATGGAACAAAGAGGCCGAGGGGTTCGGGTCTTTCAAGTCTGTGTCACATGTAGACAGGGTGGTTAAGAAGGTGCTTAGCACAATTGCCTTCATTGCTCAGACCTTTGAGTACAAGAGTTGGGACATTATTTTGGATGTTGGGGAGGCCTTTTCTGGAATTCAGTGTCCAGTTCTGGTCATGCTGACATCAGGAGGACATTATGTAGTTGGAGAAGATTCAGAAGAGATTTACCAGGATGTTGATGGGAATGGTTAGTTTGAATTATAAGCAGAGGCTGGATAGGCTGCGACTTCTTTCACTGGCGCGCAGGAGGCCGAGGAGTGACCTTATTAGACGTTTCTCAAATCATGGAGGGTTGGTATCAGTAATGTGAACAGCAGGTGTCCTTTCTAGGAAGGGACGCGATTCAAGACTGGGTACATACCTTTTAAGGTGGCAGCAGAATGGCTTTAAAAAGGCGTTCGGGAATTTTTTTTATTTTTGTTCAGACAATGGTTGGTGTGTGGAGTGAACTATCAGAGGATGTGGTAGTTGTGAATCAAATTACAACTTTAGGGTGGCACAGTGGCTCAGTGATTAACACTGCTGCCAGGGCCCCAGGTTCGATTCCAGCTTTGAACAACTGTCTCTGTGTGACTTGAACATTCTCCCAGTGTCTGCATGAGTTTCTTCCAGGTGCTCCAGTTTCCTCTCTAATGACAGCACAGCCCTATCGCTGCTATGACAATGCTGCCTTTACCTTTTATACAGTGATGCCACTGTGTCTCTGGGATGGGGTGAGGAAATGCTGAAGGTAGTGGATGGGACACCACTCAGGCACAGTGCTTTGTCCTGGAGGATGTTCACTTTATTTAAAAGTGTTGGGGGCTGCACTGATGCAGGCAAGTGGAGAATGTTCCAACAGAATCCTGATGTGTGCCTTATAGACAACAAACAGACATTGGGGAATCAGCGGTTTGGGGAAACTGAGGTGTTCTCCTTGCAGCAAAGGCAGTTAAGAGGAGCTGTGAGAGAGGGGTTTAGAAAAGTTACACGTTATAGTAATAAACCTTACACCCATCAGCTCATGATACAAGGATTACAGGACACACATTAGAGGTTTGGGAAGATTCAAAGGAGAACTTTTATGCAGCAAATGGGATTCAGATGGAACACAATACTCACACACAATGTAAATATCCAGGTCCTGATGAATTGACTAATTCAATCAGAGTTCGGTGTTACAATGACTGAGATTACCATCTGAATATCCACCTGTAGTATCCTGTAATACAGGTTTATAAAATCCATCACTGTCAGTTCAGGTTAGAAACTCGCACCATCCCCTCCTCCTGGCCAAGGATGACTGGACACATTACCCCTTGTGGAGGTCAGCAGTCAGTTCAGGTGGAAATCTATGTGGGTTTCTAGGAGTTTCCATCTTGGCATTTCATGTGACTGAACAGGGCAGATCTTTGACACATGGGACTGAATATTCCAAGAGTCAGTGAGATGTGGAGAGCAGGATTTGCTTCTTTTTTACTCTTCCGTGTTGCTGCTGTGGTTCATCAATAAGACATGGGGGGTGAAAGGCTCATGCAGCTCGATGGGCAAGATGTCTCCATTCTGACCAATGGGCAGCAAGCTCCTCCCATCGAGTATCTCTAAAAACAGAGCAACTATGCATGCTTCACACTGCCCAGTGCTCCCAGTAAATGTTTAGAAGAATGGGGAGGGGGGGGGGGGGGAACTCCTGGAAAAGGCATAACTGTAAAGTTCTAAGAGGATTGTGAAGAGAGAGAGATGCACAGGAGAATGGGGGCAACAAGATGTCAGATGGAGTATAATTTGGGAAAAAGTGAAGTCGGTCATTTTGGAGGGGATGATAAGAGAACAGAGTGCTATTTTCATGGTGAAAACTGTAGAAAGCTGCACCACAAAGGGATCGGGGTGTAATTGTGCAGGAAACACTGTAAGCTCGCAGATTCTGGGTCAGTCATGAAATCAAGGGTTCATTTCAGATTCGTCAAGTTTAAGGTAACACCAACACGGGTAAGGGGTTTCAGTAACAATGGAGCTAGGGTGAGGTGGAGACAAGCAACATTTTAGAGATTGGAATTCCTGGTGTTTGTGATTATGTAGATGTCTGATCAGAAGGTCACCTTGGGGTTACAGATATGACAGCAATTTTGTGAAGAGTCTAGTTCTATCTCAGACTGCACCCAGAGAGAGGGAGGGGCTCAGCAGTAAGGGAAAGGAATTTGTAATAGCAACTGAATGTAATGGGTTTAACCATAGCAATGTTTCTTTGGAGGAAATTGCAGTTAATCGAGTAGTGGGAATGTGATAAGCAGTTTGGTAACTGAGCAACAGTGGAGCAATGGAGAGGGATGGTGGGGAAGGAGAGCTGGACATCGTCAGTGTACATGTGAAACCTCATACTGTGCTTTTCGACAATGTCACTTCCTGGCAGTGTGTAGGTGAGAAACAGGAGGGACCAAGGATATATCCTTGAGAGACACCAAATACAAGGAATTCAGAAAAGAAAGGGAGAGTGGAGATGGAGCAGGATTTACAAATGATGGTGAGGACAAATGTTAGTTTGTTTTGCAGAATGGATGAGAAGGACATAATCAGAAAAGACAGACAGACAGAACAAGGAACAATACCTGTGAATTGGGGAGGGGGAGTGATGAGGAGGAAACAGAGTTGGAATATCTAGTTTAGCGAGACTAGTAAAAGATCAAGGTGAGCTCTGATGAGGCTTGACAAGAGACTGGAGAAAGATGTAAGTTTGGGACAAAAATCAGGAACACCATGTGAGGCAGCTTGTCTCGGTGGGCTAGTGGGAGGGAGAGAAGCAGCAGAAGCAGCTGATCGGATTGTCTCAGTCTTAGTGACAGAGAAACTCAATGTGCTCCTTGCTCTTGTTGTTGGAGGGAAGGCTGAAGGAGACAGGATGATGGACAGTGTTTTACATAGAAACAAAACCAGGGTTAGTGATATTTAAAATGAGTGAACAAACCTAATGTATTTAACTTTTATCCAGAATATTAAAATGTACAACTGAAGTCCTTGTTCGAATCGCAGCTCGGCAAATGGTAGAAACTGAATGCAAGAAACAATAATGAATTAGGAATCTCCTGATCTCCATGGAACCATTGTCAATGGCGAAAAAAATCCTCACAACGTGACAGTCGCCCAACAAGCTACTCACTGTATTAATCACTGCAAAGTCTCAACAAAGGAATGAAACTGAATGGACCACTTGGCATCTAACAAGGCATTAGAAAATACAACCACAGAATCAGCCCTCTCGACTCTGCAACATCCTGCTCACTAACATCTGTTTCTTTGTGCCAAAACGTGGCAAGCTGTCTCACAGACTAGTCAAGGAACAGCCTGGCATAGTCATACTCACAGAGTAACCCCTTACAGATAATGGCCAGACACCACCATCACCATCCCTAGACAGAGTGTGGTGCTGGAAAAGCACAACAGGTCAGGCAGCATCCAAGGAGAAGGAGAATCGAGGTTTCGAGCCGAAGCCCTTCATCAGCCTGACCTGCTGTGCTTTTCCAGCACCACACTCTCGACTCTGATCTCCAGCATCTGCAGCCTTCACTTTCTCCTGAAATCTCTGGATATGTCCTTCCCACCAGCAGGACAAACCAGGCGGAGGTGATGGCACAGTGGTGTACACACAGGAACCATTTGCCTTGGGAGTACTCAGCATTGACTTTGGACACCAGGAAGTCTCATGGCTCCTGCTGAGTACCACGTACCGTGCTCCCACGGCTGATGAATCAGTGCTCCGCTATGTTGATCAACACTTAGAGGAAGCACTGAGGCAATAAAATGGTGACAAGCCTACTCTGGGTACAGGATTTCAATGTCCTCTACCAAGAGTAGCTCAGCAGCTGGATTACTGACTGAGCTGGTCGTGTCCTCAAGGACATAGCTGCTCAACTGGGTTTGCAGCAGGTGGTAATGGAACCAGCAAGAGGGAAAAACATACGAGATCTTATCAGTATGAATCTGCCAGCTGCAAATGCATCTGTCCAAGACAGTATCGGAAAGATCGACCATCCCACAGTCTTTGTGGAGACAAAGCCTCACCTTAAAGTTGAGAAAAACCTCCATTGTGCTGAGTGGTTCTATCACCGTGCTAAATGGGACAGATGTAGGAACTCAAAGTGGATCTCCCTGTGGGATAATAACAGCAGCAGAACGGTACTGTAACACAATCTGTAATCTCATGGGTTTGTACATCCCGCACTCACCCATCACAGTGGACAAGAAAGGACGGCATGCCATGAGCAGCACCAGGCATAGCTAAAAATGAAGTGCCAACCTGGTGAAGCTACCAAGCAGGACTATCTGCATATCAAACAGCATCAGCAGCAAGCAACAGAGCTAAGTAATCCTAACAATCAAGGGATCAGATCAGAGCTCTGCAATTCTGCCACACCCAGTTGTGAATGGTAATGGACAATTAAACAACTCATTGCAGGAAGCACTACAGATGTCCCCACCCTTAATGATGGAGGGGTTTCATACATCCATGTAAAAGATAAGATGACAGCATTTGCAGCAATTTTCAGCCAGATGCAAAGTGGCTTGATCCATCTCAGCATTCTCTAGTGGTTCCTAACGTCACAGATGTGAGCTTTAAGCCAATTCAATTTAATTCGAATAATATCGAGAAATGGTTAAGTAGTGTAAAGGCTACGGGCCCTGCCAATATTCTGGCAATAATACTGATAGCTTGTGCTCCAGAACTTGCCACCCACCAAGCCATGTACCGCTCCAGCACTGGCATCTACCGACAATGTGGAACATTGCCCAGTGATGTTCAACACAAAAACACAGGGCAATCCAAACCAGGAAATTTCCCTCTGTCAGTCTACACTCGATCAGCAGTAAAGTGATGGAAGATGTCATCAACAGGGCTACCAAGCAGCAGCTGCTCAGCAACAGCCAGCTGAGCGACACTCATTTTCGGCTCCACCAGGGCCACTCAGCTCCCTATTGTGTTACCGCCCTGATTCACAACCTGACAACCCGCTTGTGGGATACAGGTAAATTAATGTTACTTCTGCAATTCTGCAATTCCATTTTACAAAGTAAAATGGACTCACGCCAGTGTGTAATTGTTTTAGCCACGAGCTGAGTCAACAAGAATGGAAACGATGTGGAGGAAATATATAATTGTTTTTGTATTAGCTAAAATTGTATGTCAGAATGAGATGTGCCAGTAAAACAATGGTAGACATTACGGGCAAATAGATAAGATGTTGTGAGGGGATGAAGTTAAGCTAGATATGCCTGTACAAACAGTAGGTATAAACATCTGTTTCCCACTTTTACAGAAACAGAGGAACAAACCCCAATTAAAAGGGTCATAGGGATCAGAACGGCCTCGGGAAAGGCACAGATGAAGGGGGTAGATAATGATGAAGAAAGAATATGCCTAACAATGACCTACAGCAGGATGAGGTCAAACAGCCTTGTGAGACCAGGAATAAGCATTTTGTCACAGACAAGGCCGGATAAGGCAAGAGATAAACAGGGGTAATTGGGGCCGGTCTTAGGGAAATGGAGGATGTAAACAGGGGAGGGAGCAGTGTAAAACAATAGAAATCAAATCATATAAATATTGTGTATGAATTGAATTTGGTGTGTGTATGTCCTCTGCCTTATAGGCACTGGACATCTCACCCACTTGCAAGTGTAAAATAAAGGACACTGCTGATTCAGATTTTGTCTCGGACTGCAATTATTGAAGTGTGTGAGCTTTGTTTCTCACAAGCTGAATCCCAGAGGTGAGGTGAGAGTGACAGCCCAGTCCCACTCCAACACCACTATTTCTAGCTGATTCCACCCTGATCTCAGCTCATATACTGAAACTCTCATACATCGTGTGTTATATCCAGACTTAATTATCCAAACACACTCCTGGCCAGCCACCCAAATTCAACCTCCCTGTAATCTCAAGAAAAAAAATAAAAGCTCTATCGTCAAAGTGCTCACTTCTCCCCAAACATGTTCATCCATCAAAAGGCTCAAATTCATAAGCGACAACAATTTAAAATTCTCATTCTTGATTTGATTCCTGGCTGTGATCATCCCTAGCTCCCTGCACCAAACATCCTTTGAGACCTCAACAACCCATTTTCTATGAGACTCCCAACGATTTGTTAATTCATTACTTCAACTGTGTGGCTGATTCTATAGTTGCTAAAGCAACATGGTCTGGAATTTGCAGACAAAACCTCACAGGTCTGCTTTCCACCTTGAAGACATCCCTCAAAACCTGCTTTTTGGCAATGCTTTTAATCACCTGACCTAATATCTCCACCTCTGGCCTTATATCTAAAACTTTCAATAGTATTTTTGTGAAATTATAAGCATGATGATAAAACTACAAACTGTTCTTGATTTGAACATTATCTTCAAATAATCAATGTGCTGTAATGAATAATCTGTAATGTCTCTTACCCAACCACAGGCTGAAGCCAGCGCTATGTGACAAAATATGTGAGGGATGGGTGAAGCAGAGACAAAATGGAAAACAGGGGAGAAGGGTAGCAAAGCGGGAAGAGGAGAGGAAAAATGTATTGAGAGAGTGGGGAGCGAGAGAGAGAGAGAGAATCAAGAAAAATAGGTACAGATCATTGAAAAAAAAAACACAAATAAAAAAGATAAATAAAATAATTGAAATAAAATTACCTGAAGTTGTTTGAATTCAACAACTTCAGACAATTTTACTTCTTTTTTTTATTTTTCTTTTTTATCATTTCACCTGCACTATCATAGAGCCATTAGATATGGACAGCACTGAAAACACAGTCTTCGGTCGCACTCGCCCATTCCGAACAGATATCCTCAACTGATCCAGCCGCGATTGCATGCACTTGACCCATTTCTCTCTAACCCTTTCCTATTCAAGTACACGTCCAGATTCCTTAACAGTATTGGAATTATACCACCCATCACCAGCTCGTCTGGTAACTTATTCCAGAAACGCACCACCCTCTGCGTGCAGCCGTTGCCCCTCACTGCCTTTCGAATTCTCACCCTCCCACACCAGATTTATACCCTCTAGTTCTGAACTGCCCGACCTGAGCGAAAGGAACTTGTCTATTTACCCGATTCATTCCCCTCATGATTGAAAAACCTCCGTAAGATCAGCTCCCAGCCTCTGACGCGCCAGGCGAAATAGTGAGCGAGCGTTCAGCCTGTAAACGTTTGCACCTTTTCCATTTACAAATGTAGGATGATGTAGCATGCTGTCTGAAGCAATCATTTTAGCAGCTGACCTGTCGCTGACAAACTCTGCAGGAAGGACTGACAACTTGCTAAATATGCTGTCAAACGAAGATTTCATAAGCAACATGAGTCACTGAGCAAAACGTGCAATTGACTTCTGAGCTGTTGCTGACACCAAAGCAACTGCGTCGTTCGGGAGCAGAAAGAACCCCACTGATAGATTACAATTCAAATGCATTTGGCATAAGGTTCGTAGCAGTTAATCAGCAGCACATAACCCTGACTCCAAAGGTCTGTGAGTATCCAGAAGAAGTGATCGATCGTTGAAGGGAACGTTTCGAGTCTAACTGATTAAAGATATAGATAAAATCAAAGGGGGAGTATTATGGAGCTATTTATAACACGCTGAGTCTGAGTTGGGAAGAAGAGGAAAAAGAACTATGAAAGAATTTAAAAGAGATCTGATCCATGCCCCCGGGTCAGCCTTACCTTCTCTAGATAAACCTTTCCATCTCTTTGCTACCATATATGAAGAGCGCGGTTTGGGAGTATTAACCCAGAGGTGGGGAGTAATGAAACAGCCAGTAGCATATCTTTCAATGCTGTTGGATCCAGTATCCCGGGGGTGGCCTGAGTGTGTGCAGGCCGTGGCTGCCACTGCACTGTTGGTGGAGGAAAGCAGGAAGCTTACACTTGGGTGCTTACACGAGTAAGCACTCCACACCAAGTGAGAACGATCCTAAACCAAAAAGCTGGGTGATGGTTGACAGATTCGCGGGTTCTGAAATATGAGGCAATATTAGTAGGAAAGGATGATCTAGTGTTGGTCACGCATTATTCTTTAAATCCAGCTGCCTTTCTTTGGAAAGGGGAAGGAGAATATCCTTAGAATCCAGGGCACGACTGCCTTGACATTATAGAATACCAAACTAAGGTCTTCCTGGACCTGAGAAATGTTCCGCTTCATGCAGGAGCCTGACTGTTTATAGACAGATCATCCCGGGTGACGGAAAAGAAAAGACATAATGGGTATGTACTTGTAGACGGGATGGAAGGTGGTGTGGTAGAGGCAGGAAGGTTGCCAAATGGGTGGTCAGCTCAGACCTGCGAACTCTATGCATTGGAAAGTGTCCTTAGGGCTTTAGAAATAAAGAGGGAGCAGCATACAGAGACTCTAAATATGTATTTGGTGTTGGCACTTTCGGAAAGATATGGCAGGAAAGAGGACTGATCAATAGCCAGGGGAAGGAATTTGCACACGAGGAGTTGATTAAACGGGTCTTGGAATCCCTATTACTTCCCGGAGAAATAGCGGTAGTGCATGTAAATGGTCATCAGAAAGGAAATGAACCAGAAGTTAGGGGGAAAAGATTAGGCGATAAAGTGGCTAAGGAAGCAGGCCTGGACACACGAGGAGTGGTAATTCATTCCCGAATATCTCCTGTTCCTGATCCCCGGAAGCTCTAATATTTACTGAAAGAATTGAAAAAGAATTGACAGATTTTGGGGCTGAAAAAAACAGCAGATGGGCATTGGATGTTACCTGATGGAAGGGAAATGTTAAACAAAAT
Source organism: Chiloscyllium punctatum (assembly GCF_047496795.1). Taxonomy (NCBI): domain Eukaryota; kingdom Metazoa; phylum Chordata; class Chondrichthyes; order Orectolobiformes; family Hemiscylliidae; genus Chiloscyllium; species Chiloscyllium punctatum. The sequence goes on along the minus strand of NC_092772.1, from coordinate 70,552,581 downwards.
GATGATGGGAGAAATTATGGCTGTCCTACATCAAGTCAGCCATTGGGCCGTACAAGCAACGTATTTTTTAGTTCTTAGGGAATATGGATGTAAAGGAATATATATAATTGCTAAACACATATGTGAGGGATGTATCATAAGCAGAAAGGTAAATAAGAAAGTCTTGAGAAAACAGACCTCGGGAGGAAGAGACCCGGGATTGAGACTCTTCCAGAGTATACAAGAAGATTATACTGAACTACCCAGAGCAGGAAGACTAAAATATATACTAGTCATAGTAGATCATCTATCTGGTTGGGTTCAGGCTACTGCCACTGCGAGTGTGGTGTGTAAAACAATATTGGAGCACATAATTCCCCGATATGGGCTAGTGAACCATATAGATTTCGACCAAGGAACTCATTTTACCTCTAAAGTGTTACAGGAGATAATGAAAGGGTTGGGAATTTCCTCAGGAAACAGAGTTTATTGGCACAGACTCCACCCCTTGAATTCACCGTTCATCCCATCCGGCCGGGAGATTGGGTCTTAGTAAAATCATGGACAGAGACTAAATTGCAGCCGGACTGGGAAGGCCGTATCAGGATCCTTTGATTACCGAAACGACAATAAGGACAGCGGAGAAAGGCTGGACTCACTACACTCGGATCAAAGGGCCAGTGAAATCTCCAGTTGGGGAAGAAGTCTGGACAGCCGAATCAACGGAAGACCCGCTGAAACTCAGGCTGAAGAGACTTAGAGTAACTGATTATACAGTGGCGACGCGAGCGCAGGATTATTTCTGTAGGATTGTGTATTAAGTTTTATTGTACTTCAGCAGAATTTTTAGAATGCTGGGGATCTTAGAGTTATGATGCTAGCTCTCTTCGTATTGGGATTTTGTCAAATATAATTTCATATGTATTATTAACGGTCCCTGCATCTGATAATCCGCAAGAAATAGACGCTGATGCATGCAGTTTAGTAAATTGTGGGATGTCGATAATCAGAGACAGTACCGCAGCTCAGAGATACATCTTAAATCCTTTGGGGATGGTACTTGGTATAATGGTCTTGGAACAATACACAGGGCCACCTTCTGGTTTTCTCCCACAATCCAAAGATATGCAGGTTAGGTAAATTGACCATGCTGAGCTGCACGTTCTGTTCAGGGATGTGTAGGTTATATGCATTAGTCAGGGGTAAGTGTCCAGTAATCTGAGAGCAGAATGGTGCTGAGTGGATTATTCTTTGGAACGTCAGTGTCGACTTGTTGGGCCAAATGGCCTGTTTCCACACAGTAGGGATTGTATAAACTTAGAATTGTGTTTCGCGAAACAAAACTGACCTTTTTTTTAACTGTTGCATTAAAAACTTACCTTTAGCTGTCAATTGTCAATATGTAAAATATCTCAATGTTACTGAAATCAATGTTCAAACAAAACACTGCACATAAAGCTGCACAAAGATCTTCATGACCATCTAATTACTGTTCAGTGGAATAATCACAGTAAAATTTTACTGTTTCTGAGATCAATCCCCACTATCACAGTAAGGATCAGGTTATCATTCCCTTCAATAAATGCAATCGTTGTCCTCTGGTATTTCAGTTCAGTCGTTATACACCATACTGGTAGTTCAAAGCATGGTTATTCTGTATTATGAAGGGCCAAGTGTTCTTACGGCAAGAGATGTTGTTCGATCTGATGCATGTTCTCAAACAAGTTTTCACTATAAATATTGCAAAAAATGTGTTTATTTGGTATTGTTCAGCTGCTGATGCTAACATTTTCAGTTCATGTTCATTAAGCATATTTGGAGAAAGTGAGGAAAGCTGTGGTGTTGCAAAAGTGCAGGCACATTCAAAGAGCAGGAGTATCAAAAAGATTCCTGATGAAGGGCTTATGCCCAAAACATCGATTCTGCTTCTCCTTGAATGCTGCCTGACCTGCTGTGCTTTACCGGTTCAACGCTCTTGCCATTAGAAATATTTGACGAAATATTCAGAGACAATACTAAAAGTTACCTCTGTCAATTTAATTGACTGTGCTTTCTATTCACGGAACGTTTGATGTTAATCGCTCCTCTTTTTCTTCTTAAATCTGATACAAATTTCAAAATACAGAACACATTAAAATTCACATGAATTATAAATTTACGTTCTCGACAAGAAAACCAATGGAAGGCGATATAGAATTCTTGAACAGCCTACACATTTGAATGAAAAAGCAATTCCTTCTAAAAAATGTTTCCACGTCTGTATCTTTTTCTCAATTCAATAATCCTGCAAGTTTATAATTGTCAGTTGATCTCTCTGAATGAGTACCTAATCAATGTCAATGTAACAGCTGAAACATTAACAACAGATTGGTAACTGGGTGTTAAAGACCTTATTTGAAGCCAACAAATGTTTGATATTTCCTAGAATTCCACCAGAAAACATACTTGAATCATAATACAAGAAGTGAGATGTGCAAACCTTATTTTTAAATGAACAAACTCCAATATTTCCAAAGCATTTCAATCTTACGGTCAAAATGAACAGCTGAATGGAAAAATAAAAACAAATTTCTGACAATTCATAAACTGAACAACAATTACAAATTCACTTTGATCAAAGGACAGAGTAATATATAGATGAATCACAACATTTAGTAACAAAGTAGGTAATCAGCTGACTGACAAGTAATACGTGGTAGCATTTGTTAGTTTACTGAAGAAGATATCAACTTTATTTTCAATTTATACAACGACAGAATAATGTTTAATGTGTTTCAATTTTTTTGGACTTGCCCCTTTGCAGCAATAAAAGATCAATCTCATTACTTAGACATGGTAATCTTTAATTCTGCAACATTTTCAAATATTCTCCAGGAATTTATAAGCGACAGAATTAGATACAGGTCTCCCCACTGTCCAAAAGTAAAGCGTTATTATGAAACCTTACATAAACTGAAAAGGCGTTCGTCGAAGAAGCATTAATTTATATGGGAAACACCTCCCCTTTTCTTCGTAAAAGTGAAAATCCTCTTCAGATTTCTTCCAGTCAGAGAAAACAGGGACAGATGGAAGTCTTTTGTAAAAGCAAAGTGGCTAAAGCGAATTTTCCAACACATATTTCTTGGTAACCTGACACAAATAAGCATCAGATTTTGTGATTATTGATATAATAGATAAAAGCAGGTCTAATGTTGGATTGAAAAGCAGTTCAATCTGTGCTTAGGTACTCTCTAATCTCCATTCAGATAGCTCTTGATATATTTGTGGTGAAGGTTTGATTTGAAACCTTCCCTCGGGTTTAGTAATAGAGACACTGCCACAGCTCCACAGGCTCCTTTCGTAATGTTCCCACTCAGGACGGCAGGACTACAATATTATGTTTAATATGGTTACTCAAAATGAAAATTAATCAGCTGTCTATTCTAGTAATTTGAATGGGAATTAATTAGGTAGTTTCTGTGTGTAATGGACTGGAAATTAAACAATATTTTACACTAACAATAGAATAAATGAATGATAGTCTTAAATAAAGAGAATCTCATGACAATTCTTTGAAAGACAAATTGACAAAACTGCGTGATCATTGTACTTTAATTTTAAAAATGCATCAGTCATTCAATATGAACATTCAGCCGAAGTCAAGTTCCCTTCCTGTCAACAACGTAGAACTTCCACAATTTCAAAATGAACAGTCATTGATAAAGGAAGGAACAAACAGATGCTAATTCTATTTTCTTCACATAAACGTGCGATGAATTTTAAGTAAGTTTCATATATGTAAAAAGGAAACTCTTATTGTGGTTCTAAATACAATAAGTGTTAGCATGAAGTGAAACATAATCAAATCAATTTAACTGTGTTTTCTCAGTTAAAATACCGTTCAATATTCAAAGTAGTCGAGTGATTGTACACTGCAATATCTTTACATTAATTCAGTGCTGAGACATAATTCCACATTTATACCCCTTATAGTGAAGCACACTTGTGCCAGGAGTCTGAGCAGGTAGGGGAGGTCTTTACTGAGTACTTTGCTTCAGTATTCACAAGTGAGTGGGACCTTGTTCCTTGTTAGGACAACGTGAAACAGGTTGATATGGAGGAACAGGTCGATGTTCAGACAGAGAATGTGCTGAAAATATTTAAAAATCATGGGGATAGATAAGTGCCCTGGGCCAGAAAGGATATAACCTATGTTGTTATGGGAAGGGAGGCAATTGATTACTGTGTTTTGGCAATGATCTTTGCATCCTCACTGTCCACTCGAGTCATACCAGATGATTGAAGGTTGGCAAAAGTTATTCCCTTATTGAAGAAAGGCAATTGAGATGATCCTGGGAATCATCGATGAGTCAGTCTTACATCAGTTGTGGGCAAATTCTTGGAGAGAATTCTGAGAGACAGGATTTATGATTATTTGGAAAAGCATAGATTAATTAGAGATGGTCAACATGGCTTTGTGAGTGGCAGATTATGCCTCACAAGCCTCATTGAATTATTTGAGGTTGTGGCAAACACATTGGTGAGGACAGAATAGTGGATGTGGTGTATAAGGATTTTAGCAAGGTGTGTGATAAGGTTCTCCATTGTAGGCTCATTCAGAAAGTAATGAGACATGGGATATAGGGAAACCTGCCTGGTTAGATAATAAATTGGTTGACCCATAGAGGACAGGGTGAGATTAAATGGTTAGTTTTCAGCTTGGAGCACGGTGACCAATGGTGTTCTGAAGGGATCAGTTGTGGGACCTCTGCTTTTTGTGATTTTTACAAATGACTTGGATGAGGAAGTGGAAGGGTGGGTTAGGAAGTTTGCCAATGACACGAGGGTTGGTGGAGTTGTGGATAGTGTGGAGGGCTTTTGTAGGTTGCTCGAGGACATTGACAGGATGCAGAGGTGGGCTGAGAAATGGCAGGTGGAGTTCAACCTCGGAAAATGTGAAATTATTCATTTTGGAATTTCAAATTTGAATGCACATTTTTCAGATTAAATACAGGATTCTTGACAATGTGAAGAAACAGAGGGATCGTGGGGTGCATGTCCATACATCCCTCATCGCTGACATCTAAGGTGATCGGGTTATTAAGACAGTGCATAGCGTGTTGGCTTTCATTAATGGGGAGGTTGAGTTTAAGAGCCACGAGATTATGCTGCAGCGCTATGGATCCCTGATGAGACTATACTTGGAATATTGTGTTCTGTTCTGATCACCTCATAAGACATAGGATGTGGAAGCTTTAGAAAAAGTGCAGATGCGATTTATCAAAATGTTGTCTGGACTGGAAGGCATGTCTTATGAATAAAGGTTGACAGAGCTTGGGCTTTGGTCATTGCAATGAAAGAGGATGATAGTTTACTTGATAGCTTTGGGTAAGTTGATGAGAGGCATAGATAGAGTGGATAATGAAAGACTTTTCCCTGCAAAGTGGCATAATTTTAAGATGAATGGGGGAAGTTGTGCGGAGATGTCAGAGATAGTTTCTTTATAGATAGTGGTGAGTGTGTGGAATGCACTGCCAGTGGTGGGAGAAGATTCAGATCCATCAGGGACATCTAAGCGACTCTTGGATAGGCACATGGATGATAGTAAATGAAGGGCATGTTGGTTAGTTTGATCTTAGAGTTGGATAAAATGTCGGAACAACATTGTGGCCAAAGGGCCTGTACTGTGCTGCACTGTTCTATATTCTATGGATTGAAATTAACAATTATTTTATATTAACAACACATAGATTTTCAAAATTCTATTACCATACTTAAGAATAATGATAAATTTCATCTTGTTATTTGACTGTGATATCTGCAGAAATGAACGGAATTATTGCAGGGAAAAGTAATTAGGATTTTCTAAATTTATAAAGCTGGAATTACACAGATCATTCAAATGAGCAAAAGTCATATTTTTGACAGTGCACATTGCATCAGAAATAATGGATTCTTTTGTAGGTGTGTTGATTGGAAATAAAATGGATTTTTATATTACTGTATAGGTACTAGGGAAGATTGGATTAAATTCAAATATAAACTTTAGTTTAGTCTTGCTAACAACTACATTGAAGCATACTATAATTATTGTCATTCAAATGCATTAACAGTTACTGTTAGAATCCTGAAAAATGGATATATTGCACCATTTTTCAAAAAGTCAATAAATTAAGTCGTGAACCTCCGTACACTTGTTACCCAGGCCAATTATTATGCAATTATTGCAATGGTAATGACTTGATAACTAATGCTAAAACCTAAACAGATAAATTGGTTCAATACTTTATCAGCATCTTCCTCTGAAATTGATTGGATATTTATGAAGATCGGTAAACTGAGGGACAAAATATTGATTGATTGAATTGAAGGAAAAAAATGAGACAGCGTCTATTGAGCAGGATTGTTTTTGTTTAAAAATGCAGTTGATGCAAGAATAGTATATTTTCCTCCATTGGTTTTCTTGTAGATACATTTTTTTTTAAATTGTCATGATTCAAGGTTGAGACACTGGTGTCAGAGTCTGCAAAGGGGAGAGTGAGAGAGTAAGAAATTCTGAAAAAGCAGAAAGGAAAGGAACTGGCGAGCAGAGGAGCTCCAACTGTAGTGTCTCAACCTGCTAACATCTTATTGGGTGATTTGGAATGCAGTCTAGTCAAGTAACAAGCTGACACAGTCATATGCACAGAATCATAGCTTACAATGCCCTAGACACCATCGTCACCATCCCTGTGTGTCCTGTCCCACCGGCAGGACATGGATGTAACTGAAATGCTGGAACATGCAGGGTAATGGACTAAGATCTGCAGAATATGATCAATGTGATTTATTTGACATTTCTCCAGAATATTAAACTCCAGTACAAATTGAAAAGTTACTAGCGCCATCAGACTTGAACTACAAATGTCAGAAAAAAGAAATATCAGATATTTACAGCACACTTGGCCAATCCTGGGTATGTGTTGGCTGTAATAGAACTCCCCAGGCTTTACAGCTTTTTGTACTCACCATTGAGAGCAACGATTTCAGACTGAACTGTGCCCTCTATGCTTTTATAATCTGTTTTTAACATGTTACTCTGGCAGCTGGACACCTTGTTTCCTTGTTTCTTTCCCAGCTCGAACTCCATTCCCCGTGGCCTTGAGGGACGACCATTTCTGCCATTTAATCTCTCCTACCTTCCCCCATGTGACAGACTGTCTTTATATCCTTGTCTCACCCCACCTTGCTCACAACCTGTTACATTTCTGATGGTTCCCAGACCTCTGTAACTTTCATTGCACCCCCTGGGTGATTGGTGTGAGTTTTGAATTCTCTTCCTCCTGAGATAATCAGAATTTTTTCCGGTTGCAGTGTCCCCCAGATTTTATTTTGAAAAACAGAGCATTTGTGTCAGAGTCAAGTATTTGTGAGCCTTCATCCAAAATTCCTAGCATTTGGATGTAATTTGTCACCCTCCCACAGATGTGTAACGTTACTGGATTGGGCATGCTAACATGGTCGCAGTGTGCAATTTAGGTGGGTTGGGCTAGCCATGGTTAATGTGTGGTTATTGTGGTAGCGTGGGTAAGCAGGTCATTGCAGACTCGATGGGATGAATAGAGTCTTTCTGCACCCACGGGATTCTGTGATTCTAACTAGTTGTGTTTGTTGTCATGTTTTCCTCATGCCAGGTTCATTCAACTCAGATACATATGCTTCCTTTATGATTCTGTGGGTGCTCACTCACTCATTTCCTTCAGTTTTACATCAATTTCACACTGTATGTAAGGGTGGGAATGGATTTGTAAATATAAATACTCCAACCAAAACCCCTCACAGGTCAGGAACTGTTTCTGCTACTTTCATCACTCACAAGGAAGAGGAAAATAAAGGTTCTGTCACGGATCTTACAGGACCATAGCGGTTATACTCACCAGGAAAGGCTGACCAGCTCTTTCTCAAGGAAAGAGGAGGCTCAGAGACAAGCTGTTACAAGTAGAAAGCTTTGTGTCTGTGTTTTCAGAGATTTGTGGTTGAAATCATTGGTTTGGAAGCGTGTCTCATTGCCCCAGATCATCAAAGGTGCTGTCTAAATGTGCATATTTCTTTCTATCTGTCTGAGTTAACAATCAGATGGACAGGTCAATGTCTGAGTGTCTTACCAAATCCCTGATTGAATCTGTCTCCGCTCACAAACTCAGGTGCCTCACCACTCACTGGGTCATGGAGAACCTCTGCTGTTACAATGAGAACTGTCTTTGCTGTCACCGCTCCTCGTACTTCCGCCTAATCCCCACTTCCCTTCATTATATCCCAGCTGCCTCTCGTCCACCCACATGGACACGTTGAAGAGCATGACAGGAGACTGGATTGAAACCGAGAGTTCAATAACCCGAATGAAATAGGAAGAAGGAAATAAACGGTGATTGTGGATCCCAGGGGATACAGACTCCAGGATTAGTCCTTGTGGGCATTCCTGCAGTAATACGAGACAGCATTCCATGATGAGAGTTAAACCCGGGTGGCAGGAGAGGGAGTCACTGAACATTAGCAAGTTAATTTCAAACACAGGAGGTTTGTTCAGTCAGTAACAATGTGTTCGACATGGAGGGGAAGGGAGCAGTGAGGGGAAATGTTACCACAAGCTGACAATAAAACTTTCATTGGAACAGGAGGAGGCCATTCAGCCCCTCGACTTTGCTCTGCCATTCATGATGATCATAGCTGATGTGTGACCTAACGGACAATTTTCAAAACCCTCTAATTTCATCAATAAACTCCTCTGTAACAGACAAGATGAGTATTGGAAAACTAAACATCTGCAAATGCTGGGAAATCAGAAAAAAAAAATAGAAATCGCTGGAAAAATTGAACAGTTCTGGCAGCATCTGTGGAGAGTGAATCTTTCAGGACCAGTGACCGGTCAGGTGACCAGCTGCAGCTGACCATTCTGCCTGTTCTGGAACACTCTCTGGAACAGGTTCTGGTGTGAGATTGTCAATAATAACTGAGAGAAACAGGAGGATGGGCTCAATCAGATTAAGGAATTCACTTAACCCTCCCAGTGGAACACTCACCAACACAGTCACACTGCGGAGAGGCCCTTCACCTGCACCACGTATGGGAAGGGATTTACTTGATCTTACAATCTGCTGAGGCACCAGAGATGGCACAGTTGGTTTAGACCCTTCACCTGCTCCATCTTTGAGAAAGATTAGATTAGATTAGATTAGATTAGATTAGATTACTTACAGTGTGGAAACAGGCCCTTCGGCCCAACATGTCCACACCGCCCCGCCGAAGCGTAACCCACCCATACCCCTACATCTACATTTACCCCTTACCGAACACTACGGGCAATTTAGCATGGCCAATTCACCTGGCCTGCACATCTTTGGACTGTGGGAGGAAACCGGAGCACCCGGAGGAAACCCACGCAGACACGGGGAGAACGTGCAAACTCCACACAGTCAGTCGCCTGAGGCGGGAATTGAACCCGGGTCTCTGGCCCTGTGAGGCAGCAGTGCTAACAATTAAAACCTCTCACCTGAGGAGACATTGGTGCATTCCCACCGGGGAGAGGCCATTCACCTGCTCAGTGTGTGGGAAAGCATTCACTCAGTCCTCTGACCTGCTTAAACACCAGCGAGCTCACTCTGGGGAAGGGTCATTCACTTGTTCCCAGTGTGGGGGTTTTACACTCAAATGCAGCACCTGTGGAGTCCCCAGTGAGCCCACACAGGGGGAGAGGCCATTCCGATGGTCAGTGTGGGAGAAGGAATTCAGTGATTCATCCCATCCCCCGAGACCCCAGTGGGTTCACTCTGGGTAGGAGCTGTTCACCCCTCTGTGTGACAAGGGATTTGCTGCATCTTCAACACTATTGAGAGCCCAGTGAGTGCTCACAGGGAAGTGGTCATCCCCCCTGCTCCATGTGGACTGCAGGATTCTGATTCTGATGTTACTTTCCATCAGAGTCAGGAGTGGACCTTGTACTTGATGACACTGCTGGAGTATTGATGTTGTTGTTAACCACATTAACTGGGCTGGATGTGACTGAACTTACGTTGCCACTTTCTAAACCTCAGGATGTCTCTCTGGGCAGTAAGTCTCCACGAACAGCACTGTGACAATGAGCAGGGATCATCTGCTTTTATTTAAATTGTGACTGTAGCACGGCTGCTTCACAGCATCAGGCACAAGGTTGGAGTCCAGCCTTGTCCAACGGCCTGTGTGGAGTTCCCACATTCTCCCCATTATAGTGTGAGTCTTCTCCAGGTGCTCTGGTTTCCTCCCATAATCCAAAGATGTGCAGGTTAGGTGGAACAGTCATGCTAAAATGTCCACAGGATCCAGGATTGTGCAGACTAGGTGGATCAGCCATGGGAAATGCAGGGTTACAGTGTTAGAGTGCTCTGGGCGTGATGTTCTTCGGATGGTCGGTGGCGTTTGATGGGCCAATGCTCTCCTCCCACACTGTAGGGATTTTATTCACTGACTGAGGATAAATGCAACAGAACAAATGCTGTCTATGCCTTTAGATAGAGGTGGGCACCGTAGGGGATACAGTACTTTATCTCCACCGCTGCCCCCTCCCCACAACTCTATATTGATTTAGTCCCTTCTCACTCTGTCACTTGTAATGGTTTGCTTGGCCCATAATGGGCTTTGTTTGGAGATATTCTATTAGTCACACGAATGGTTTACTGCTGGTGATGATATGAGTAGATTAGAGTGGTGCTGGAAAAGCACAGCAGGTTAAGCAGGATCCGAGGAGCTGGAAAATGAATGTTTTGGCAAAAGCCCTTTTCCAACACGCCTCTAATCTAGGCTCTGGTTTCCAGCAGCTGCAGTCCTCACTTTCGCACTGCTGGTGATTATATGGTAACCAAAAGCAAAATGGCATAATGATGATTTTGATGGTGGGAAGTTTGCTGTGATAATATTTCTGGGTCAGAGAAAAGGGGAAAAAGAACACTTCACATCTCACAGAACGAGAACTGAAAAGCAGTTAAATCAAACCAAAGGTTCAGACAAGGAGGGAATATTTCCCTGGAGTTTGAGTAGCTGGAAAGTGATGGTGTCTGGGAATAGACAGGATTTAATTTTACAGGAGGTTGAAAGTTTTAAAACTGTTATATTCAGACAGTTCAATTTATTTTCTTTAATTTTATTTGCGGTGCAAAAAGCTTTTACAACATTTTAAACCAAAATTTACAAACCTCGTGTTAAAGATAAATGTTAAATAAAATCCATCAAACCATCCCTCACTGAAAACTGTTGTGGAAGTGCAATCTCCTGGAGAATCCCTGCCCCCTTCTTCCTACCCGGGCTCCATGGTTATATACATACCTGGGAGATAGCAGCAGGAGGAGACCATTCGGCCTTTCAATCCTGCTCCACCATTCAATGGGAAACAGCTGACCATCCAGCTCAGTCTCCTGTTCCTGCTCTGTTCCAATCCCCATTCATGACTTTACCTTGAAGAACTATATCTCAGTCCTCCTTTGGCTTCACTGCCTTTTGTTCCAGTGGCGTTGCGGTGTTACTGTGTGGGTGTAGGCAGGGGTAATGTGATGGTGCTGCCTCCTGGAGGATACACTCAGCATCCCTCATCATCCTGCAGGAATATCAATTGGGTTTCAGGAACTAGTGATAGAAAACGTTTCCAGGATATGGGCATCACTGGCTCAGCCAGCATTTATTCCCCATCTCTCGTTACCCTTGGGAAGATGGTAGGGAGCTGCTGTCTTGTACCATTCACAGTCCATTTGGCGCAGAGAGACCGACAACGCTGGGAGAGAGAGTGTTGCAGGATTTTGGTCCAGTGATTCTCCATCTTTGGTTCATCAAATGTTGTGTAACTTAATCACGATCTGCACGTGATGTTGAGATTTCAGTCTGCAAATCTTCACCATCTAGCACCCTGTATAAAAGGAATATGTACAGATTAGAAATTCAGAACAGACAATTCTAGTTTCTCTGGAATATCTTTCTCCCCTTTCTTCTCCCAAAGCTGTAACCCTCCAGCCCTCTTACTCTCTCCCATCATTCTGACTCGGCTACCCCCTAACGTACGCCCTCTACATTCTCATGGAGTAACTGATAAACAGATCCATGCCACCACTTCCCGTCCCTGGTTAGACTCTGCACCCTTTCTGGGTTCACTTCCTTTCCCTTCAGTTGCTGCAAAGTCAATAATGTAACCGCTGAATAAAACAAAAGGAAACAGAATGGGAGGTGGCAGATCCTGGACAGAAGAGGAACCTTCAGACTGGGAGAATGGGTCAGATTCTTCCTTGTTTCCCATTGGTCAATTTCCAGTGTTATGACACGTTGCGAATGGAACTTGGTCCCATCTGGGCGCAGTGTCACTTTGACCCCCCCCCCCCCCAACTGATCAATACCATAGGCAGATGCGTCCCTTCTCCAGCCAATCACAGTGTGAAATGCTTTCCGCTAGTTACCCCAAAGACCATGCTCCAAAACCCGCCCACATTCTGTACATGTACAATGGTGGGTTTCCCCACACACGTGTGGTCCCTGCCTCAGGGACTGTGGGATTTGTAGTCCCCATGAAGCCTCTGGAGACCTATCCCTGGAAAGTGAAAGAAAGTGTGGGCTGGAGGGTGTTGTGTATAGGATATCTATTCAGACACACAGGACATGTGGGCTGTTACTGGGATTTACGAAGACATCCGCTCAGACACCTCGATTTCTGACGTAAGGAATATACATTCAGCCAATTGCGGGGTGGGGAGGTTAATAATGGGCAGCAGATTTTAAGCAGAGGTGGCTCAGTGGCTAACACTGCTGCCTCATAGCGTCAGCGACCCGGGTTTGATTCCAGCGTTCGGCAACTGTGTGGAGTTTACACATTCTCCCCATGTCTGCATGGTTTTGTTCGGTGCTCCAGTTTCCTCCCACAGTCCAAAGATGTGCAGGTTAGGTGGATTGGTCATGCCAAACTGCTCACAGGGTCCATGCATGTGCTGGTTAGGCAATTAGCCACGGGAAATGCAGGGTTACAGGGAATGGGTGGGTCTGAATGGGATGTTCATCATAGGGTTGGTGTGGATTAGAGGGATGAATACCCTGTTTCTGCACTATAGGGACTCTATTCTATTCTCATGAAGAAGAATGTACCTATCTCAATGTGTTGTGAATCTGTGGAATTTCCTATCCAAAATGCGGTGGATGCCAAGACAATGAGCAAATTTAATGAAGAGATACAGATTTTTAATTTGCAATGAGTTGAAGCGTGAGAGAGAGCAGGCAGGAAAATCCAGCTGTGACCGAGGTGAGCTCAATCATCACCGTATTAAATGGTAGAGCTGATTCAAAGGGCTGCTTTGCCTCTCCTGTGCCCAGGGCTTATCTTCTTATGGTACTAACCAGAAAGATGAATCCAAAACTCACCATCTTCACCAAAGGAGATTTTCAGAAACAGCAGGATAGTCAGGTGGATTAGTGTTCCAAACTTAGATAGTGAGGAAGCGTGTAGGAGATAATGGTTTTGCAATTTTAAACTGAGGGGAGACAGTGATTTATGGTTTTAGACTGTGTAGTACATTCACAGCGTCCAGAATACTCTGTTGTGAATATCTATCCTGTACTTTATTACAAAGCCAAGGTCACTGACAATGAAACCAAAACACCCAGGAAACATTGCCTCCCCTTGTAATCTGATAAAAGACTTGTCATTAATCTGGTTGAATTTAGAATACAGATGGAAAGCGGGAAGATTAAATCCAATCCCAAGAACCTGTGCTTAAACAAAGGAGACTACAATATGATGAGGCAGGAGTTGGCGAATGCAGAATGGAAGCAAAGACTTTACTGTGGGACAGTTGACAGACAGTGGAGGAATATCAAAGTAATTTTTCAAATTTCTCAGCAAAAGTACATATCAGTGAAAAGGAAGGACTGTAGGAAAAGGAGTAATCTGCCATGTCTAAGGAAATAAGGGAGACTGTCAAATTGAAGTAGAAGGCATACAAACTGTCAAAGACCAAGGATAAATTCGGAGATTGGAAAAACTTCAAAGATCTACAGAAAGCATGATGAAATTGGGGATAAAAAGTGATGAGTAGCTATCCCCAGGGCCAGAATAGCAGTTTACACTGCTAGAGGGAAACTTATTGTGTAGGGAACATATGGCCTCTGTAATTGTTGAAGCATTTAACAGTTACCATAGAGATAATCCTGATCAAGTTAAAAATCACAGCACACTCCAAAAGCTTGTACTTCCAAATAATCCTGTTGGACTATAACCTGGTGATGTGTGGTTTTTAAACTTTGTCCACCCCACCACCAGCTCCTCCACATCAGAATCCTGATAGATACCCCACTGAAACTGAAGTGCCTGTCAGATACTTGAGGGAGCCACAGGGGTGTGGGGAAGGGGTGTGTGTTTTAGCCACAAAGTGCTGAACTGAACTAGACTTTCTAACTGCCGTTGCCATGGAGATAATACTGAGAGACAGTCTCTATTCAAGGTCCCAAACCACAAAGGTTTAAGAATGGGAGTGGCACATCCGACAGGCGGGGAGTTACCTGATGCTACCGGGAGGTGTTTTGCATGTACACTATCCAGGTACTGCCGTGTCTCATCAATAAAGACTCAAAGAAGACCTCTCAGAGTTCTGTGCCTAGTTATTCCTATCCAGCAGGGTTCAGGAATATGAGGACACAGCAGTCAGTCTTCACAGTGGAGGATACGAAGAACATGGCAGTAAGTGATAAGGAGACTGAGGAAGGTGAGGACCTAGATAATAACCGTTATCATGAAAGAGTTAGAGCTGGGCAAGTTAATGGAGCTAAAGGTAAACAAGTCTCCTTGCCCTGATGGAATACATCCCAGGATACCAACAGAGTTAGGGGGAGAAATAGCAAATGCACTTAGAGTTATAGAATCCTACAGCAGAGACAGGCCCTTTGGCCCAAACTGGCCCATGCCGATCAGAATGTCCATCCACGCTAACCCCATATCCCTGCACTTGGCCCATCTGCCTCTGAAACCTTCCTATCCATGTATTTGTCCAAATGTCTTTTACTTGTTGTTAATATACCCACCTCAACCACTTCCACTGGCAGTTCATTCCATATACATACCACCTTTGTGTAGAACAGTTGCCCCTCAGGTTCCCATGTATTCTTTCTCCTCTAACTTAAACCGGATGCCCTCCAATCCTTGAGTCCCTGCGAAAAAGACCGAGGCATTCACCTTACCCATGCCTCTCATGGTCTTATACACTACTATAAAATATTCCCCCACAGTTACCTATGCTCTAAACAAAAAAGTCCTCGCTTGTCCAACCTCTCCCTGTAACTCAGACCCCTGAGACCTGGCATCATCCTTGTAAATTTCTTCTTCACCTTTCCAGTTGAATAACTTAAACTGACACTGCATTCATCACATTTCCCGTGTTTCCCTACGGCGCTGGAACCGATGTGACAACACCAATGGATTACAATCAATGATCAATAATTCACTCCATTACAACAATCCCATTTTCATAGCTTTTTCCATGATGCAGGAATCCTTTGGTCTTTGTGGTTTCATGGCTAATTGTCCTCATACAAAACCAATCTGTGGCTTGACTGTTCCAGGGAAATGTGCCATGATTTTTTTTAGACTTTCAAAAACCAAGTCCCCACGCTAACATGGACTTCACTGTCTCAGTACTTTTTTCGTCACACGGACATTTGAAATATTAGCCCATGAACAGAATGCAAACCTTTCCTTCCAGATGAAAAGGCCAATGATATTCAGATCGGCACGGATCAAGTAACATGAAGTTCAATTTGAATTTCTCAACTGCAAATCCCCCCTTTCAATACTCTATAACAGAGAAAACAGAAAGTGCTGGAGATCCTCAGCGGGTCTGGCAGCATCTGAAATGGTGACAGATGCAGGAAACATTGCAGCCTTGAAGAAGTGTTGAGATGATCACACCAGGCCCGTGTGCTTGATGACCATTATGGATAAGATGGGGACAGGGATCCCTTTCTGGAAGGGCCTTGGTGAGACCACACCTGGAGTACTGTGTACACCTTTGTTCCCCTTTTCCAAGGAAGGCTCTCCTGGTTATTGAGAGAGTGTAAAGGAGGATCACCAGATGAGTCCTGGGATGGGAAGATAGTTAAGGACTGCAGATGCTGGAAGTCAGAGTCTGTACAATGTGGACCTGGGGAGGTGCAGCAGGTCAGGCAGCATCAGAGGAGCAGGAAGGTTGATGTTTTGGGTGGGGACCATTTGTCAGTCTTGATAAATAGCCCTTACCCAAATCGTCAACTTTCCAGCCCCATCGTATTCATGCTGGTCATCAAGCACCTATTTATTCTAGTCCCACGTTCTGGCACTCAGCGTGTAACCGATATTGCAGTGCCTGGTGTGATCATCTGAACACTTCTTCAAGGCTGCAATGTTTCCTGCATCTGTCATCATTTCAGACACTGACAGACTTGCTGAGGATCTCCAGCGCTTTTTGTTTTTATTGCATATTTCCACCATTTTGCTGAAGCACATTGAGTCATAGACATGTAAACAGCTCCAGATTTTGTTGACTCACCGTCCTGGGATATCAGGACTGATGGCTGAACAGGGACTCAATCTCCGTTTAATCCTCCTTTCCTTTGGCTTTCTGAGCCGCTAACTACATCACTAATATTCTACCTCCCATTCCCTGTCCTGAATCTGACCCATCTAAGCCTACACTTTCGTTCCCATCCCCCTGCCAGACTAGTTACAAACTCACCAATAGAACTGGCAAAAGCCCCCATCGGACTTATCTCAGCTCTGCCCGGGGGTAACCGGTCAGGCTGGTACAGGTCCCACCCAGAAACAGTCCCAGTGCCTGAAGAATCAAAACCCTTCTCTGGTACACCATTTCCCCAGCCACACATCCAGCTGATCTACCTTCTCATTCCTGCTCTCATTAGCACATGGCACTGGGACTAAGTCTGACATTATTACATTTCAGGAGCTACATTTTAATGTATCTCTGCTCTCCCTATGTCCAGCTTTCAGGCCCTCATCCCTCTGTTTAGCGATATTGTTGGTATCTGTGTGTTGCACAACAACGGCCTGTTTACCCTTCAGCTCCAGAATGTCCTACAGCCACTCCATGATATCATGGATCTTGGCACCAGGGAGATTACATCCCATCCTGGATACATGCCTGTGGGCAGAGAAGTGCCTGGCTGTACCCCTGATTATTGAATCCTCTGCCACTGTAGCCCTGCCACTCTCATTCCTCTTGTTCTGATCAGCAGAGCTCTCTGTGGTGTCATGAACCTGGCTGATGCTGATTTCCCGAGAAGCCACCCCACCCATTCCCGCCCTTACAGAATCCCAAGTGGTATACAGTATCTGTATGAGAAGGGGATAACAATGGGGGACTCCTGTACTCACTTCCTGAGCCTTTTATTGGATCTGATGTTCACCCATTCCCTTTCTGCCTGTGTAACCCTCACCTGCAGTGTGACTAACTCACTAAACGTGCTGTCCATAACATTCTCAGTATTGCAGATACTCCACAGTGAGTCCACTCCCAGCTCCAGCTTTGAAAAGCAGTTTCCCAGTAGCTGCAGATGGGAACCCTTGCTGCACAAATAGCCGTCAGGGACACTGGAAGCGGCCCTTATTTCCCACATTGTGCAAGAGGAGCACACCACGGGTCTGAGGGCTCCTGTCACAACGTCTCTCTACATTCACTAGTTACTCCCATTAAGAGAATTTAAATGAGTTAGTAACATTCCTTCACTTCAAACATGTCCATTATAACAACAAAAAAAAAATCTTCACTTAAGCTGATATGTCATACCTTAAAAACTTAAATACTCCACAGGTATCACTGACAAATTGACTATTCCCATTGGGACTGAATTTCTGAAAGGCCTGAACTAAAATGGAGTTTCAGCTTCACCTTCTCCCTGTCTCACCTCACTATTTACACCCAACTCCAAAACACTCTCATTGAGCCAAGCAGCCCCCACAGTGCAGCCCTGTCATTTTCATTGTCTGCTCACACCTACACTGTACTGTTCCAATGCACCTCAATGGGAGCTCAGGACCAGCATTGCATCTTTCAATTCAGCCCTTTGTAACCCCAGAGTCAAAATGGACTTCAGCAGTTTCTGAATGAACAGACAGTTGTCAGAATCTGGAACGTTCCACCTGAAATGGTGCTGGAATTTGAGTCCACGAGAAATTTGCAGAGAATTGGAAGTTGGGAGTTTACAGATTAACATTATAAAGTGGATGAGTGAGACTAAATCTGACAGTTCCTGCAAAAAGACGAGGTGTAATTTGGATAAATCTGTGCTCTCTCTCAGGCCAATACCTCCTTCCACAGCTGCAGGGCCAAGAATTGAACACATACCCCAAGTGGGATCCAACCATGAACTTGAACATCTTTCTGCTTTTGGCTTGACAAAAATATTGAAGATATTTTCCCACAGATAGAACAGACAAACCTTTCTCGTTCCACAGTTAAATCCCAATGATATTCAGATCCTGAGGACTGCGCTGACTGTAGAAACTTGTTTATTGAGATCCCAGTCTCAATTATTCTCAATTAATATCCTATAAAATGAATTCACAAAACAAAGCTCACAGTCATTGCAAGAGGAATAGTGAAGACAAACACTTCTCTTGGTACGTGTTTGATGTGTAAATGCTCCTCTTCAAATCACCCCGCCCCCACCCAGGAAGAGGACACGTGCATGCTCCTTGCTGTACCTTGCCCCAAATAAAGATGCTGGCCATAACCCAGGACTTCTCACTGCCTGAGGCCCAAGCCATCTTCCCCTTTGCTGCAAACGTGGGACCAAGAGTTTCTAATTCAGACTAACGACCTGCACAGAGTGTAACTAAACCCTCCCAGTCTACACTGATACATTTCATCCGGTTTCTGCTACCACTCTCCCCTTTCCGCCTCCTGCACACACCATGGGTCATCATGGGTCCAGTGACCCTTCCTCAGAACCTGGGAAAATTAGAATCCCTTCAGGAAACAGGCCCTTTGGCCCAACAATTCCACACCCACCCTCCGAAGTTTATCCCACCCAGACCCATTCTCCTATTCTATTACTCTCCATTTCCCCCGACCTAATGCACATTCCTGAACCCTACGGGAACCTTAGCTGGGCCAATTCACCGAACCTACAGATCTTTGGGCTACAGGAGATAGGGGTTAAAGAGTAAATAATAGGTGGGGACAGAGCCCAAAGAGAGACAGGAACATTTGGAAAGATAAAGGAGTGGGAAGGTGGAAAGCTGTTAATGGAGGAGACAGGAACCTTCTCGCATCTCAGTGGCGGTGGTGGAAATGGTGGCTGATGATCTACATTGTGCCTGCAAAAAAGACCCTGAGCTTCCAATTGCCTGCTCTTTAACAAACAAGACTGTATCCCTGTCCAACATCTCTGTCTCATGCTTACTGCGGTGTTCCAGTGAAGCTTGATGCAAGCTGGAAGAACACTTCAGACCATACCAAATGGCTTCCTATTTCAAGGACTGCAATTTCCCCTCACATGTGGTCAACAATGCCCTCCAGTGTATCTCCTCCACTTCCCACACCACTGCCCTTGAACCCCACCCCTCCAAATGCAACAAAGATTGAATCCCACCATCCTCACCTTCCACCCATATACAACGCGTCATCCTCTGCTCTTTCCACCATCAGATCCAACCCCCTGAGATATATTTCCCCTCCCCACCCCTTTCAGCATTCCACAGAGACCATACCTTCTGTGACTTCCACGTTAGATCCACGATCCCCACCAACCCACCCTCCACTCCAGGCATCTTCGCTTGCCACGGCAAGAGGTGGAAAACCTGTGCCCACACCTTCCCCTCACCTCCATCGAAGGCACCACTGGATCCTCCTACATCCAGCAGAGATTTCCCTGCCCACCCAAACACCTCACCTATTGTGTCCCTTGCTCTCAGGACACCAAATTGTGGAATATTTCAGGGAACATTTCTGGGACACATTCACCAACCAACCCCACCGCCCTGTGGCCGACCACTTCGGTTACCCCCCACCCCCTCCGTCACCACGCTGCCAAGGACATGCAAGTCCTCCAACCCAAATCCGAGCCACCCGACACCTGGAGGAAGAACACCTCATCTTCCACCTTGGGAACTTTCAACCACACGGCATCAAGGTTTCCTCATCTCCCACCCCCCAACTTATCTCAGATTCAACCCTCCAACTCAGCACTGGCCTCTTGAACAGTCCCACCTGTCTATCTTCCTTTCCAATTATCCATTCCACCCTCTCACCACGACCCTCCATCTACAACCACCTATTGCCTTCCGAGCTCCCTTTACCCCAACCCCAAACACCCCTCCCTATTTATCTCTCAGCCATATTCCACCACCCATATTTCTGATGAAGTGCTGACATGCCCAATACATCTATTCTCCTGCTCCTTGGATGCTGCCTGACCTGCTGTGCTTTTTCAGAGCCACACTTTAACACAAACTGGAAGAACAACACCTCATCTCCCACTCGGGGACCCTGCAACCCTCTGGCTTCAACATCAAATTCAATAATTTTAGGTTCTGAACTCTCCCACGTCCTTGTGTCTTTGCCCCCTACCCCACATACCAGGCCTTGTTATTACGTAGCCTGCCATTACACACTACCTATGGTTAGCCACTAACAGTCCCCATAAACAGCTATTCACCCTCCCCCCGTCCGATCATTATTCACTCCTTTGTCCAACTGCTCCTATCTCTCTCTTTGGACTCTATCCCCACTTATCATTTACTCCTTAACCCCTACCTTCTGCATAAAAACAGACTTTTTTTTTCTCAGTAACATCAGTTCCTGAGGAAGAGTCACTGGATCGAAAATGTGAACTGATTTCTTTTCACAGATGCTGCCTGATCTGCTGAGCTTTTCCAGCACCTTCTGGTTGTTGTGTGTGATTTACAGCATCCGCAGTTCTTTTGGTTCTAATTTACCCGGAGTATCTAATTCAGGTCCAGCAGACTGAAACAGTGTTTATCAACCTTCCCAGTCCACACTAACTCCATCTCTCTCCCAGTATCTGCTGTCTCTCCCACTCCTTCACATTCAGTCCCCCCTCACAGTGACACTGCGCCTGCAAAGCTGATGGTCATGTGTTGACCTGCTGGACCCACCCCTCATTCACTCCCATTGGCTGGAGGATCATGCCAACTCTCCTATTGGTCTGAAGCTGTGTCAATCAGCCAGGCCCCATTGTGACATGAGGGGTGGGATCCTCCCAGGTGCATCAGAGGCTGAGGGGTGACCTCATAGACATTTATAAAACCATGAGGGGCATGGGTAGGATAAATAGACAAGGTCATTTCCCTGGGGTGGGGGAGCCCAGAATGAGGGGGCATAGGTTTAAGATGAGAGGGGAAGAATTTAAAATGGATCTGAGGGGCAATTTTCTTTCCTCACTGAGGTTGGTGCTTGTATGGAATCTTCATTCGGGAAGTGGAGGATGTTGGTACAATTAAACCATTTGGCATCTGGATGGGTATATGAATAGGAAGGGTGTAGAGTGATATGTGCCAAGTGTTGGCAAATGGGACTAGATTAGGTTGGGATATCTGGTCAGCATGGACCAGTTTAACCAAAGGGTTTATTTTCATGCTGTACATCTCTACGGCTCTGCCCTGTGATGAGCTTCATCATTCACAGTGAATGGGTCAGTATCACAGAGCACAGGGGCTGGAGGCTATTCAGCCCATTGGGGCTGTACTCTCTCCTTCTGGAGATGGTGCCAGTCAGTCCCAACTCACCTCCCATTCGGACATAGCCCTCCAAATCCTTCCTTAAAATTGTTAAATTTCAAATTTGTTTTGACAATAACTACTGAATCTTCATCCAGCTGTCGGTCAAACTGTTCCAGATGCTCAGAACTTAGTGAACAAAATAATCTTCACATTTTTCTTTGCATTATTTGCCAGTTACCTGAAAATAGTTACTAAAAATTGTGACGTTAAAAATTTCTCACTCTATACCCTAGAAACAAATCAACTCCTGGTCGAAATCACTGCTTAACCTTCTCAGCTCCGAGGAGAATTGTCTGGCCTTCTGCTAACTCTCCATAAAAGAGAAACCTATCTTAATTTTAATTTATTAGTGCCATAGAGTTGTACAGCACAGAAACAGACCCTTCAGTTCAACTTGTCCATGCCAACCAGATATCCTAAATTAATTTCGTCCCATATGCCAGCCCTTGGCCCATAGCCTTCTAAACCTTTCCCAATCACATATCCAATGAGATGCCTTTTAAATGTTGTAACTGTACCGGCCTCCACACTTTCTCTGGCAGCTCATTCCATACATATACTACGTTCAGCTTTAAACTTTGCCCCTAATATCCCTTTTCAATCTTTTCCCTCATGCCTGTGCTTTCTGGTGTTGGACTCACCTGAACAGGAATAAGACCCTGGCTG
Source organism: Chiloscyllium punctatum (assembly GCF_047496795.1). Lineage (NCBI taxonomy): Eukaryota > Metazoa > Chordata > Chondrichthyes > Orectolobiformes > Hemiscylliidae > Chiloscyllium > Chiloscyllium punctatum. Next base: position 70,530,191 of record NC_092772.1, on the reverse strand, counting down.
TTTACCCTATCCATGCCCCTCACGATTTTATCAACCTCTATGGTCACCTCTCAGCATCCGATTCTCCAGTGAGAACAGCTTCAGTCTATTCAGCCTCTCCCTGTAGCTCAATCCCACAACCCTGGCCACATCTGTGCATCTTTTCTGAATCCTTTCAAGTTTCACAATATCATTCCAATAGCGGGGAGACCAGGACTGAAAGCAGAATTCCAGAAGTGGCTGAATGAATGTCCTGTACAGCTGCACACTGATGTCACAACTCCTGTACTCAATGCACAGTCCCAGAAAGGCAAGTACACCAAACACTTTCTTCACTACCCTGCCGATGATTCCACTTTCAAGGAACTATGAGCCTGCACTCCAAGATCTCTTTGTTCAGCAACACTCCCCAAGATCTTCCCATTAAGTGTATAAGTCATACCCTGATTTGCTTTTCCAAAATGCAGAACCTCACATTTATCTAAATTAAACTGCATCTGCCACTCCTCAGCCCATTTGATCGGAGTCGCATTGTACTCTCAGGTAGCTTTGCTGTCCACTGCACCTCTAATTTTGGTATCTATTGTAACCATAGCTCCTATATTCACATAGAAATCATTTATATAAGTGGCAAAAAGCAGTGGACCCAGTACCCAGCCTGACAGCATATTGCTCATCACAGGCTTCCAGACCAAAAAGCATCCTGCACTATGACACTGACTGCTCTGCAAGGTTAGAGCTCATGGTATACAGGGAGATCTAACCATTTGGATACAGAACTGGCTCAAAGGCAGAAGACAGAGGGTGGTGATGGAGAGTTGCTTTTCAGACTGGAGGCCTGTGACTAGTGGAGTGTTACAAGGATCACTGCTGGATCCACTATCTTTCGTCATTTATATCAATGACTTAGATGTGAACATCGGAGGTATAGTTAGTGAGATGACACCAAAACTGGAGGTGCAGTGGACAGTGAAAAAGATTACCTCAGAGTACAATGGGATCTTGATCAGATGGGTGAATGGCTGAGGAGTGGTATTTTGGGAAAGTAAATCTTAGCAGGACATATACACTTAATGGTAAGGTCCTGAGGAGTGTTACTGAACAAAGAGGCCCTGGAGTGCGGGTAGATAGGATAGCGAAGGCGGCATTTGGTATGCTTGCCTTTATCGGACAAAGTATTGAGTACAGGAGTTATGAGATCATGCTGCAGCTGTACAGGACATTGGTTAGGCCACTTTTGGAATGTTGCGTACAAATCTGGTCACCCTCCTATTGGAAGGATGTTGTGAAACTTGAAAGGGTTCAGAAAAGATTTACAAGAATGTTGCCATGGTTGGAGGATTTGAGCTAGGCTGGGGGTTGAATAGAGGTTGAATAGATTGGGGCTGTTTTCCCTGCAGAGTCGGAGGCTGAGAGGTGATCTTATTGATGTATATGAAAACCTGAGGTGCATGGATAGGATAAATAGACAAGGGCTTTTCCCTGGCATCGGGGATCCCAGCACTAGAGGACATAGGGAAAGACTTTAAAGAGACTTGAGAGGCAACGTTTTCACACAGAGGGTGGTACGTGTATGGAATGTGCTGCCAGAGGAATTGGTGGAGGCCATTACGATTGCAACATTTAAAAGGCATCTTCATGTGTATATGAATAGGAAGGATATGGGCCGGGTGCTGACAGGTGGGACTAGATTGCATTGGGATATCTGATCAGCATGTACTGGTTGGACCGACGGGTCTCTGTTTCTGTGCTATCCATCTCTGACTCGTTGACCTTCCAGCCAATTCCGTATCCAAACAGCTAGTTCCGCCAGAATTCTATGGTACTGAACCTGCTAACCAGTGTGTTATGTGAAACCTTGTGTCTTTCTCAAGTCCAAGTTACTGATTTCAAAAGAAAAGCCATGCTGACTCTCCCGAATCATTTCTTGTTTTTCCAATGACACGTAAATCCTGTCCCTGAGAATCCCCTCCAACAACTTCTCTGCCACTGACTTCAGGCTCACCGGTCTATAGTTCCCTGGCTTTTCCTTACCACCTTTCTCAAATAATGGCGCCAGTCTTCCAGCACCTCACCTGTGGCGATCGATGATACAAATATCGCAGCGAGGGGCCCGGCAAAAGCTTCCCTAATTACCCACAAAGTTCTGGGATACACCTGATCAGATTCAGGGATTTATCCACCTTTATGCATTTTAAGACATCCAGTACCACCTCCTCTGTAATATGTACACTTGCCAAGTTATCACTATTTATTTCTCCAACTTCTCTAACTTTCATATCCCCTTTCATTAAAATCTGACATCAAATACTTAAAATCTCTCCCACCTCCTGCTGTTCCATAGACAGTCTTGTTGATCTTTGAGGGTGGCTATTCTCTGCCTAGTTATTCTTTTCTCTTTAGTGTATTTGTAGAATCTCTTTGGATTCTCCTTAAACCTATTTCCCAAAGCTATCTCATGTCCCCTTTTTTGCCTTCTGGTTTTCTGCGAGTATACTCCTACTTCTCTTATCATCCTCTATGGATTCACACAAACACAGAGGGGTCTGTACCTGCCATATCCTTCCTTCATTTTCTTGACCAGAGCCTCAATTTCTCAGGTCATGCAGCATTCTCGATGCCTCCCAGCCTTGGCCTTAACAGGAACATACTATCTGTGTACTCTCATTGTCGCAGGCCTATGGAGGCAATGGCAGATGAGGACAGAGAAACAATCATTATCAGTGAAGAGGTCGGGTTGGGAAAGCTAACAACTCATCCTTATCTCTATAATTCATCTCTAGCCTCAGAACTATCACTATCTCTGTATCAAAGACATCTCAAAATCTCTGCAACATCCTCCAACCTCTAATCTCCTCCAGTCTCAACACACTTTGTATCTTTAATCTTGTCCACCCTCTCAAATCTCTGTGATGTGCCTTTCTTTCATTCCAGCCTTCAGGATAACCCATTTTTATTTCAGATTCCTGCACCCAGTGCTCCACAATGTCCCACTTAACCTCTGTCACATTTCCTCCAAAAAACATTAATCAATCACGTATCATCTATTCTAATATCACCTTCTCTGACCCGGTTTCTATTTGTGGCTTGTCATATTCCTATATTACGCATCTGTGGTCTACATGACAGAAAACGGTTTTGTGGTCCATTGGGTTTATGCTGTAAAGAAATCTCCCAGCTAACTATTTTAATCCCATTTTCCAGCACAGAGGCCATAGACCTGTTAGTCTTGGCCTTGCACGTGTGATCCTAAATAGATTTTAAATGCCTTCGGGATTTCTGTCTCTCGCTCTCTTCCAGACAGTGAGGTTTAGTGCAACTGTTGTTTTATGCTATCACCCACAGGGTTCAGAGATGCTGGGTCTGTGCGCACCACAGATCGCCCACACATTGGGAAGGATGGCAGGGTCCCTGACAGGGGGCACAGGAGATTTACCAGGATGGTTCAAGGAATGGGGGATTTTAGTTGCAGAATTTGTGGGGCTTTTTTAACATTAATTGTTCACGTGACATGTGTGTTGCTAATACACATCAAGAATAACCATCCGCAATTAATGGACTCTCCTTTTCAACCTCTCCCCTTGCATGTGCTGTGGTAATATTCAGGTTAACCACTACTAGACATCTCTCTCTAATGAGTGAGCAGTCCTATGGTCGGGTAGGACAATGCTGACTTGATCTTTTACAGTGATGCCACTGTGCCTCGAGGGTGGGGAAAGGGAATGCTGAAGGTGGTGGACGGGAAACCACTCAGGTACAGTGCTTTACCCTGGAGGATGTTCACTTTCTTTAATATTGTTGGGGGGTGGGGGGGTGCACTGATGCAGGCAAGTGGAGAATGTTCCAACACAATCCTGATGTGTACCTTATAGAGAGAAAACAGACATTGGGGAATCAGGGGTTTGGGGAAACTGAGGAGTTCTCCTTGTAGCAAAGGAAATTTGGAGAGCTGTGACAAAGCGGTTTACAAAAGTTACACGTTGTAATAATAAACCTTAGACCCATCAGCTCATTATACAAGGGTTACAGGACACATGTTGAAGATTTGGGAAGATCTATTGAGAGGATGGTTTGATTCAAAGGAGATCTTTTATTCAGCAAATGGTATTGATCTGGAACACAATACTCTCACACAATATGAATATCCAGGTCCTGATGTATTGAGTAATTCTGTCAGAGTTTGGCGTTATAATGACTGAGATTTCCATCTGAATATCTGCCTGTAATACAAGTTTATAAAATCCGTCACTGTCAGTTCAAGTTTGAAACACATACAATCCCCTCCTCCTGGCACAGGAGGACTGTACACATTACCCCTGGCGGAGGTTAGCAGGAACTTCAAGGGCAAATCTATGTGGGTATTGATGAGTTTCCACCTTGGGACTTCATGTGACTGAACATGAGACAGAATGTCCCAAGATTCAGTGAGATGTGGAGAGCAGGATTTGCTTCCTTTTCTTTCCTTCCGTTCTGCCGCTGTGCCTCCTCAATAAGACATGGGGGTGTGAAAGGCTCATGCACCTTGATGGGCAAGATGTCTCCATTCTGACCAATGGGCAACAACCTCCTCTCAGTCATGAAACAGAGTATCCCTGAAAGATAGCAACTGAGCATGCTTCCCACTGCCCAGTGCTCACAGTACATGTTTCGAATAATGAGGGGGGAAATCTCCGAGAAAAGGCATAACAGGAAAGTTCCAAAAGGATTATAAACAGTTTAGAGAGAAATATGCACAGGAAACCTGGGCAACTAGTTGGCAAATAGAGTATAACTTGGGATAAACTGTAGAAAGCTGCACCACAAAGGGACTGGGGGAAAATGAGCAGGAAACACAGAAAGCGAGCACACAGTTACAACATGGAATCAGGAAAGGGAATGGAATGCTGTCCCTTATTTCAAAGAGTTTGCAATTTCAGAGTTTGGTGCATATACCTTAGGGCAACTAAACAAATGGCAAGTGAGACCACATCTGGAGTAACGTGAACAGATTTGGTCACTTTAGTTCATGAAATAGAGCAGTTTATTGGAGGCATTTCAGAGAAGATCCATTGGGATGATCCCTGTTTTGAAGGGATTATCCTGTAAGCAAAGGCTGAATAAGTTGGGAATCTACTCACTGGACTTTGGAAGAATGAGAGATGATCTCTGAAACATACAGAATGCTGTCGAGGTTTGACAGGATAAATATGGAGAGGATGTGTCCCATTACGGGTGAGTCTTGAACCAGATTCTGGGTCAGTCGCGGAATCAAGGGTTCTGTTTCAGATTTGTTAAGTTAAAGGCAACACTGACACAGGTTAGGGTTTCAGTCGCAATGAAGCTGGGGTGAGAAGGAGACAAGCAGCATTTTAGAGATTGGAATTCCTGGTGTTTGTGATTGTGTAGATGTCTGATCAGAAGGACACCTTGGGGTCAGATATGAAAGCAATATTATGAAGAGTGTAGACACTTCCCAGTGAGAGGGAGGGGCACAGCAGTAAGGAAATGAATTTGGAATAGCAACTGAAGGCAATGGGTTTAACAATTACAGTGTTTCATTGGAGTGAATTGCAGCTAATCGAAGCGTGGTAAGCAGATTGATAACTGAGTAATAGTGGAGAAATGGAGACGGAAGATGGGAAGGGAGAGCTGGACATTGTCAGTGTACATGTGAAACCTAACACAGTGCTTTTGGGCGATGTTACCTCGTGTCAGTATGTAGGTGAGAAACAGGACGGACTAAGGATAGATCCTGGAGGGACACCAAATACAATGAATTCAGAAAGGGAGAGTGGAGATCGAGCAGGATTTTCCAATGAGGGTGAGGTCAAATATTAGGTTTTAGCAGAATGGGAGAGAAGGACATAACCAGAAAAGACAGACAGACAGAACAAGGAACAATATCTGTGAATTGCAAGGCGGGGGGTGGGGGGGAGGTGCGGGCGGAAATGACGGTGACAAGCAGGAGGATGAGACAGAGATTTGGAATGTCCATGATTTAGCTACACTAGGGTAAATGGCCAAGATGACCTCAAATAAGGCTTGACAAGGGACTCTAGGAAATGCAAGTTTAGGACTTACATGAGGAGCATCCTTGTGAGGCAGAATGGCTTGGTGGGCTCGTGGAGAGGGAGGAAAGAAGCAGAGGCAGCTGATCGGATTGTCTCAATGTTATTGACAGAGAAACTCCATGTGCTCCTCACTCTTGTTGTTGGAGGGGAGGATGGAGGAGACAGGATAATGGACATTGTTTTTATTTCCAAAACAATAAACAAAACCTGTGATAGTGATTCTAAAAATAAGTGAACAAACCTGTCGGATTTATCAAGAATATTAAAATATACAACTGAAGTTCAGGTTTGAATCCCAAATTGGTAGAGGGTGGCTCTGAAGTCAAGAAAAAATTAACTGGAATGAAGAATCTACTGTTTGCCATGGAACCACTGGGGATGTTTTTCTGCTATTGACAATGTCCTTGAGGGAAAGAAACCCGACAGTGGACCATCAAGTCACTCATTGTATTAATCACTGCACAGTTTCAACAAAGGAATGAAACTAGATGGACCACATTACATCGACCAATGCACAAGCAAATACAACCACAAAATCAGCCCTCTTGACCCTGCAACTTCCGCCTCACTGTGGGCCAACAACAGCAGCAGAACTGTACTCCAGCCCAATCTGAAATCTCATTGCCTGATATCCCCCACTTAACCATTAACATCAAGGCAGGGGAATCAACCCTGGTTCAATGGTGAATGCAGGAGGGCATGCCAGGAGCAGTACCAGTCATACCTGGTGCAGCTACCAAACCTGCATGCCAAACACCACAAGCAACACCAAATAGAACTAAGTGATCCCATAACCAACAGATTAGATCTGATTTCTGCAGTTCTGCCACACCTAGTCAAGAATAGTGATGGACAATTAAACAACTCACTGGAGGAAGCATCACAGATATCCCCACCCTTAACGTTGTAAGGGTCTCACACATTCATGCAACAGATAAGAGGACAGCATTAGCAGCGATTCTCAGCCAGCAGTGCCAAGTGGATGAGCCTTCTCCATTGGTCCCTCACATCACAGATATGAATCAACTTGGTTGAAAACTCATTTCAAATCAGATCAAGAAATGGATAAGCAGTGTAAAGGTATGGGCCCTGCCAATATTCTGGCAATAATACTGTTGGCTGTGCTCCAGAACTTGCTGCCCACCAAGACAAGTACTGCTCCAGCACTGGCACCTACCGACTTTGTGGAACATTGCTCAGGGATGTTCCAACACAAAAAAGCAGGGTAGATCCAACTCAGACAATTGCCCTCCGTCAGTCCACATTCGCTCAGCAGTGACGTGATGGAAGGTGTCATCAACAGTGCTGTCAAGCAACTGCTCAGCGATGCCCATTTTGGGTTCTGCCAGGGCCACTCAGTTCCTGAGCTTGTTACACACTTGATTCACAAACTGACAAACAGCTGAATGAGGTGAGGATGACAGGCCAGACCCCCTCCAAGACCACTATTTCGACTTCAGTCATATCACCTGACGTCACCACAGTCTCAGCTCATTTACTGAATCTCTCATTCATTCCTTTTGTTAACTCTAGATTTCATTATCTAAACCCACTCCTGGCCAGCATCCCACATTCACCCTCCCAATAATCTCTGGAATATTGAAAACTCTACTGCCGAAGTGCTCACTTGTACCAAAACTTGCTGATCAATCAAAAGACTCCCATTTGTAAGCGACAACAATTTACTTTCGCACCTTTGAATTAATTCCTGGCTGTAATCATTCCTATCTCCCTGCACCACACACCCTTTCATATCTCAATAACTCATTTTAGTTCAGACTCTCAATGATGTGTTTATTTTTGAGTTCACCTGTGTGACTGTTTCTATAGACTCCAAGGGAACATGGTCTGGAATCCCCACTCTAACCCTCTAAGATCTACTTTCTTCCTTTAAGGCATTCTTGAAAAACTGCTTATTTGGCAATGGTTTTGATCACTGGACACAATATTCTCCATCTGTAGCCTTATGTCAAAAGTTCTCAATCATATTTTTGTGAAATTAAAACCATGATGATTTGTACAGATATCTTCTACTCTTCAATATCGCTGAGTGAATAATCTGTAATGTCTCTTACCCAACCACGTTGTGGGAGCACCTTCACCACACAAACTGCAGCAGTACAAGGAAGTCAAACATCACCCTCTCCACAGGCAACAAGGCTTTGGCATTGATCACTGGTTTCTGTGGAAGGAGAAATACACAGTTGATGTTTCAGGGAGTGCAATATGAATTACAGGGAATGAAAATGGTGCAGAATTTGACTGTCAGAAAATTGAAGGAAAATGCACTCACTTATTGGAAAAAAGAATTCTTGACCGTCAAAGATATTGTGGAAAAGATAAACTGATAATGGAACATCATACGGTCAGGAGCCGGGCAGCAGTGGACAATTCATTTGCATTCCTGAAGAAGGGCTTATGCCGAATCGTTGATACTCCTGCTCCTCGAATGCTGCCTGCGCTGCTGTGTTTTTCCAGCTCTACATTCTTCAATTCATTTACAAAGCAGCTGTGAAAGTAATAGTAAAATACTATACAGATCAAAAATTTACCCACGAGAGACTGAGGAAGCTAGATAATGAACAAGTGGACATCAGAGAACCCAGAGGTGAACCAGAGCAGAGTTCACTTTTATGATCCCACAGTAAAAGATGTCTAACACAGAAACAGACTTCTTCGGTCCAACCTATGCCAACCAGATAGCCTAACCTAATTTCCCCAAATTTAATCCTTTTTGGCACTCCTCAGCCCATTGGCCCATCTGATCAATATCCCACTGTACTCTGAGATAACCGTCTTCATTGTCCACAATACCTCCAATTTTGGTGTCACCTGCAAACTTCCTAACTATACGGCCTCTATTCACATCCAAATCATTTAAGTGAATGACGAAACAAATCCAGAAAAAAGTCCATTTCTCTGGGTTTGAATGTGCTCTGTGTAAATCCTGCCCTATGACTCTTTTTCCCAGGGAAGGCTGTACATACATCCCTCTGAACTTTGCCCCCTACAAAGCTGGCGGCCGCGCACGTGTCCAGTGACTCATTGCCCCGAATAAAGATGGCGGCGCTCACTCGGGCCGATTACTCAACGAGGCATATTCCCATTTGCTGCAAAAACGCGACTGTAAGTTTCAAATTTGTATTTTCCGATGTGTAGCAAATGATAGTAAAACCTCTCAGACCATACCAACACCATTTCCCTCCCACTTCCTGCTGTTTCTTTCCTTACCGACAGCTCTCCGCACATATGTCCCTAAAATCCACGCCCACCGCGAGGGTGATCACGTGGTATAGTCTAGTGCCGCTCTTATTCACTGATTGGTCGGAGGACCAACTGCCCCGCCAGGTCCTCCAGCTCCGCCCCTGCCTTTCCATTGGTCCGCCGCTGACATCAATCACTTCTTCGGTCCAACCTGTCTATGACGACCAGATATACTAACCTCATCTAACTAAATTAAATCCTATCTGCCTGTCCTCAGCCCACTGGCCCATCTGATCAATATCCCATTGTATTCTGAGATAACCTTCTTCATTCTGCACAATACCAACTGTTGGCTGGAGCTTGCACACTGCTTCGTGGCTTTTGTTGCTGTTTCTCAATTACAAGAGTGAGGGACAAAGTTAAAAATCACACAACCACCTGATGAAGGACCGGCAAAGTAGTGCTTCCAAATAAACCTGTTGAACTATAACCTGGTGTTCTGTGAATTTTAATTTTGTCCATCCTAATCCAACAACTCCAAGTCACGAGTGATGGAGGCATGCATAATACAAGAACAAAAGATCTAGGAAAAGTAGAAGGCTGTCCTGCCCTTCGAGCCTGCTCTACCATTCAATAAGATCATGGCTGATCATTTTGTGGACGCAGAACCATTTACCCACGTTCTTACCGTATTCCTTAATTAATTATTTCTCTTTTTAAAAAACTAACTTAGCTCTAAAAACATTTTCTGAACTAGCATCAACTACTTCCCTGGGCAATGCACTCCATAGAGGTCAAGAAGTTCCTTCTCAATTCAGTCCTAAATTTGCTGCCTCTAATCTTGTGGTGATGCCCTCTTGTCCTAGCTTCACCGGCCAGTGGAAACATTCTCTCTATTTCTATTTTATCCATTCCATTCATTATTTTATATCTTTCCATTCTTCTGAATTCCAATGAATATAATCCCAATCTACTCAGTCTCTGTTAAACCAAACTCCTCACCTCCGGAGTCAACATAGTTAACCTCCTCTGCACCCCCTCTAGTGCCAGTACATCCTTGAGCAAGAAAGGAGATAAAAACTACATGCAGTACTCCAGGTGTGGGCTCACCAGCACCCACTATAGCCCACCTCTGCTTTTAAACACAATCCCTTCAGCAATGAAGGACAATATTCCATTTGTCTTCTGAATTGATTGTTGTACCTGGTGACCAACCCTCATACAGAAGGATGTTCAGGTGCCTTTGCATAGCAAATAATGCATTTTTTAAAAATTCAAATAGTAAACTTTTTACTAATATTACTCCAACCAAAGAGTATGACTTTACATTTATGAACATAATATTCCACTTGCCAGCCCATTGCCCACTCACCCAATGTATCTCTGTTCCTTTGCAAAGTTTCCCAGTCCTCCACACACTTTGTTCTGTTACTCATCTTAGTCTCATATGCAAACTTTGACACCCTACATGTGGTCCCCAACTCCAAATCATCTGTATCAATTCTAAATAATTGCAGTCCCAACACTGATCCTAGAGGCACACTACTAGTTACTGATTGCCAGCCAGAATAAGGCTTATTTATCCCCACTCTTTGCTTCCTGTTAATCAACCAATCTTCTATCCATGCTAATACTCTATCCCATGCACCCTTATATAATGCAACAGCCTCTTGCGTGGCACCTTGTTGAAGGCCATTTGGAAATCCAGGCACGCCGCATCCACTGGGTCCCCATTGTCCACCTTGCTCGAAATGTCTTCACAGAATTCCAAATGATTTGTCAAGCATGACCTGCCCTTCATGAATCCATGCTCTGTCTGCCCAATGGGACAATTTCTATCGAGATTCCCTGCTTTTTCTTCCTTGATAATAGACCAAAGCATCTTTCTAACTACAGAGAATAAACGAACTAGTGTAGAATTCCCTATCTTTTGTCCACCACCTTTTCTTACAGTCCTTCCTTTTCACTGGAATATGTTTTTGCTGAGCACTTCCTAAAATGTCTTTGAAAATTTTTCACTGCTCATCAACTGTCCCACCATAAAATCTTTGTTTCCAGTCTACATTATCCAGGTTCTCCCTCATTCTATTTTAGTTCCCCGTGTTCAAGCACAGGACCAAGGTATTAGATTTTATCTTTACACACTCCATATGTGTTCTAACTTCAATCATACAGTGATCACTTCTTCCAAGAGGATCCCTAACACTGAGGTCATTAATTATTCCTGTCTCATTGCACAGGGGCCAGATTTTGGATAGCTTGCTCCTTGTCAGTTCCATTTCATACTGTTCAAAAAAACTATCATGGATACACTTAATGAACTCCTCATGGCTACCCTGACTGAGCTGGTTCGACCAATCTACTTGTAGATTCAAATCACCCATGGTAATAGACATGCCATTTTTACAGGCTTTAGTTACTTCTTTGATAATTGCCCATCCCAATGTGACATTATTATTTGGCCTACACACTGCGCCTATCAGTGACTTTCTTGTTAACATTTTGAAAGCATCATTCCTGTTTCTCCTAATGTATGGCAATAAAAACAACTACTTGCATTGCATGGAATCTTTCACAATGGCAAATCTCCTAAGGTGCTTCATGGATGATCAAAACATTGATTAAAGAGAATGATTTTAAAATGCATCTTAAAAGAGGATAGAGAAGGTTAGGGAGGGTATTCCACAGACTTCTGTCCTTGGCAGCTCCAATTGCGGAGTGATGCAGGTGGGGTGGGTTGGAAAGGCAACGTGCAAAGGGGAAATCGAGGAGTGCAGGCAGTGTTTAAAGTCTTAAGGACAGAGGAGGTTCTGGACTGAGTCTGTCTGTCATAGACAGTATGGCTGCCTCATGGAATTTGAAGCACCGCAATGGGCCCATGCATGTTATGTTAGTCAAGGATAGTATAACGGTGGCTGAGAGAACATTTGATGAGGACTTCTCTACTGAAGTAGTGTGGGCTGAGTTAGAAACAGGAGAGGGGAGGTCACACTGCTTGAACTTTTTAATAGGCTGCTGCAGAGTTCCAGGGAGGGGGAAGAGAGTATTAGCAAAAATACTCTGGGTAGGAGCGAAAGTAACATGGTGGTCATTATGGGGAACTTTAACTTCCCAAACATTGACTGAAAATGCTATTACTCTAGTATGTTGGATGGATCAGTTTTTGTCCAAGGTGTACGGGAGGGTTTCCTGACACAGTATGTCGAAGGGCCGACGAGAGGGGATGCCACATTGGATCTGGTGCTTGGTCATGAACCGGACTAGGTGTTTGGTTCAGTTGTAGGTGAGCACTTTGGAGAGATTAGTACAATTCAGTTATGTTTAGTTTAGCGATGAAAAGTGATAGGTACGTGCCACAGGTGAAGAATTATCAATGGGGCAGTGGCAATAATAATGCAATTCAGCAAGATTTAGGATGCATAGAATGGGGTAGCAAAATGCAGTGGATGTAGACAATAGAAATGTGGAGCTGGTTTAAGGAACAAATATTGCGTGTCCTTGATTGGTATGTCCCTGTCAGGCAGGGAGGAAGTGTTAAGGTAAGGGAACTGTGGTTTACCACAGAAATTGCATCTCTTGTTCAGAAGAAGTAGGAGGCTTATGTGTTGATGAGGCCATGCAGACTTACAGATCACCTCGGAAGGATTTAAAGAGAGTTAAGAAGAGCAAAGAGAGGACATGAGCAGTCTTTAGCAAATAGAATAAAGGAGAACCCTAAAGCTTTCTTTAGGTATGTGAGGAATAAAGGATAGGGTAGGAATAGGGCCAATCAAAGACAGGAGTGGGAAGTTGAGTGTGGACACTATTGAAATTGGAGAGGTGCTAAACGAATATTTCTCATTGGTTTTCACTCAGGAAAATGAGAATATCGCAGACAATAATGAGGTAGAAGATGTTAGACGAGAAAGGATCGAGGTTAGTTACGAACAGGTGTTATCAATTCTAAAAGGATTGAAAGTAGACAAGTTCCCTGGGCTGGATGGGATTTATCTGTGGATTTTCTGGGAAGCTAGGGAGAAGATAGCAAATACTTAGGCTTTGATATTGAGTCGTCATTGCCTACATGTTCAGTACCAGAGGACTGGATGATTGCAAATGTTATGCCCTTGATCAAGAAGGCCAGTAGAGATGACCCAGTTAATTATATTCCAGTGAGCCTTACTTCTGTTGCCGGAAAGGTTTTGGAAAGGATTATAAGAGACAATATTTGTAATCATCTGGCAAACAACAATATGATTTCAGATTGTCAATATGGTTTCGTCAAGGGCAGGTCTTGTCTCACAAACTTCATTGAGTATTTTTGAGATGGTGACCAAGCATATAGATGAGGGTAGGGCAGTTGACGTGGTATACATGGACTTCAGTAAAGTCTTTGATAAGGTTCCAAATGGTAGGCTCTTAGATAAAATGCAGCGACATGGAATTGAGTGTGATTTAGCAGTTTGGATTAGAAACTGGCTTTCTGAAAGAAGGCAGTGAGTGGTGGATGATGGAAAATAATCAGCCTCCAGTGCGGTTATTAGTGGTGTGCAACAAGGATCTGTTTTGGGACCACTGCTGTTTGTAATTTTTTATAAAAGTCTTAAATGCAGGCATAGGTGGATGGATTGGTAAATTTGCAGACGACACGAAAGTCAGTGGAGTAGTGGACAGTGTGGAAGAATATTACAGGTTGCAAGGGGACTTGGATAAAGTGCAGAATTGGGCTGAAGGGTGGCAAATGTAGTTCAATGCAGCTAAATGTGAGGTGATACACTTTGTGAAGAATAACAGGAAGGCAGAGTACTGGGTCAATGGAAACATTCTTGGTAATGTAGATGTGCAGAGGGATGTTGGAGTCCACGTACATAAATGCCTGAACGTTGCCACCCAGGTGTACAGTACTGTTAAGGTGGCATACAGTGTGTTAGGTTTTATTCATAGATGGATTGAGTTCTGGAACCACAATATCATGCTGCAACTTTCCAAAACACTGGTGCGGCCATATTTGGAATATTGTGTGCAGTTTTGGTGCCATATTTCGGGAAGGATGTGGAAGCATTGGAAGAGGTGCAGAGGAGATTTACCAGGATGTTGTGTGGTCTGGAGGGAAGGTCTTATGAGGAAAGGTTGAGCAATTTGAACGTGTTCTCATTGGCAAGAAGGCGGCTAACAGAGGATTTGATAGAGACATAAAAGATGATCAGAGGCTTAAATAGGGTAGACAGTGAAAGTCTTTTTCCTAGGATGATGACATCAGTGTGTATGAGGGGGCATAACTACAAATTGAGGGGTGATAGATTTAAGACAGATGTCAGAGGCAGGTTCTTTTCTCAGAGACTGGTTAGCGCGTGGAATCCACTACCTACTAATGTAGTTAACTCAGCCAATTTAGTGAGATTTAAACAGTCCTTTAGATAAGCACATGGGTGATTTCAGGATAGTGTAGGGGGACGAGCTGAGAATAGTTCACAGGTCGGCGCAACATCAAGGACTGAAGGGCCTGTTCTGCGCTGTGTTTTTCTCTGGCTATTGTGCTACAAGAGATTTTTACTGTCTTAAACAGAGTGATGGATCTTGTATTGTGAGCTTACAAAGTGTCACTGATCTCAACCAAACATGTACAAGGTAGCGAATGCTGCCTGACCTGCTGTGCTTTTCCAGCAACACATTTTTCAGCTCTGATCTCCAGCATCTGCAGTCCTTACTTTCTCCATGTACGAGGTAGAGTCAGGGCAATAATAAGAGGCTGCAACAGGAGGGAGACAGGTATCTCCATCCAAAACCCGACTCCTTCTCAACTGTTTTCACCACAAAAACCGAGCGCCTTCCAGAAAAGCATCTGTATAATCACCACAACATTTTGCCCCCACAATCGTGGTATCTGGCTGTGCACGAAGAGCAGTGCAACAGTTTGTACTGGGACCCTGAAACGCTTGGTAAAGAGTCAAATCATCTGAGCATTGAAAGCCCCATCACATTGCATGCATTTTCTCTTGTTTTCACTCTCTTCCTGACTTCCCTTAGTTTTCCTAATGAACCTGCTAAAGTTGTTATTACACACATCTGCACAAGCTGTGAATTGAACCCAGGCCTCTCGTTCAAGATTCGGGATATTTTCACCGCGTCACAAAACATCGACTTGAACTTCCTTTGTCCCTTGCCTGCTCAGTCACACCTGAATCAACTCTGCAATTGGGAGGAAGGGGCGGAACAGAAGGACCGAGTAGCGGCCGGTCCTTTAACCAGAGTGAATGAGGAGAGGGGCCAAAGCATTCTCGGGAGTGAACGCTTCAGGATTGGTCAGAGAGCAAACTATTTTGCAGGATTGATCATTCTCACGACATAGTGGAGCATTAAACGTCTCTCATAAATCAATGTGAGATTTTTAAAAATACTGTAGTTGAAATGTAAATCGGATAACGTACATATTTCCAATCGATTCACACTACTCGAGAAAGAAACTTCTTTTCAAACTCCCAACACAGTTGGTGATTTACATACCTGGCCGGTATGGTTGATTTGGACCAGACAATTTCCATGTTAGACATCTCCATGATTATAACTCGACAAAGCAATTGATAATGATTAATATTTTACCCATCAGTCTGTGCAGATATGAATATTCTCTATAAACTCACTGATCACCTCAGACGCACGCGCAGTTTGGTTTCTATGTAGAGCATGCGCAGTATCACATTGGTCAGGACACAGAGAGACATGGAGCTACTTTGGCCGGCAGCGGCTGCGATCGGCTTCAGAAAGCGGCGCTCAGAGCCGGTGTGTGGGAGCCTCGCCGGGAGAAAGGAGCGGAGAGAATTCACAAGTCCCGGATAAAGGTGAAAAAAAAAACTCGGAAAAGACCCACCAGGCCCGGGTAAGGAGGTGGCGGTCTCTGATCAGGGAAGGGGCCCAGAGTCACGGCCGCCATTTGTTTGAGGGAAGAGGGAGCCCGGGCCTCAGGGCCGCCATCTTGAGAAGGTCAAGGGGCAGGAAGGCGGGGTTATCGGGGTCTGTAGAACAATCAGAGGAAAGGGAAGCCCCATTGTTATTGATCAATTCCACGAACACAGCTTCACTGGGCGATCCTGCAGGAATATCCTCTCTCAGTCCTGCTGGGATGTTTCACCCCATCAGAACCAGCAGCTCTCCTCCTCTCTCAGCTCCCCTTCTGTCCTTCCTGCAGCATCTGTCCCCTGGAACATTGAGCTGCCTGTCCTGTCCCTCCCTCAGCTGTTGTTTCTGTAATACCTGTGATATCCCAGACCCATCTTAGATTACTTCACTAAAGACTTAAATGCACCCGGTGGATTTTTCTTAACATCAGCAATTGTTTAATACTCACTTACAGGTTTTTTATTACATCTTTTTTGAAGCATTTACTTCACATTCAATCATTTGCAATGGTGGGATTTGAACCTGTGTCCAGAGAACACTTGCTGACTTTCTGGATAAATTGTCACACAATAATGGCACGAGGCCATCACTTCGCCTGCTCACAGTTTGTATATCTAAGTGCAACATGAATCAAAACCCTTTCTTCCCACACAATTATTTGATCCTGAACTCTGGTGCTATCAGTCAGTATTTTTCCATGTGTGAACCCTCACTGTATGCGTCTAATTGCTGCCTCTGTCAGTGTCTCTCACTCTTGCAGCTACTCCAGATCCTGAGCCAACAGAATTCTCCACTCCAGAGAGATGAGGCAGCACAGGCCAGGGATGGAGACTAGAATTTCCCAGATCTCTGTGGGCCATTCTACATGTGTAACCCTCACAGCATCAGTCTAATTTCCGACTCTGCTTATTTCTGTGTCTTCTACAGGTACTCGGGGAGTTCCTGACTCAATAGACTTGCCAACTGCTGGTTGGAAAGATGATTGGTCAGCCAGTGAGATGAAAGTCAGGGAGGTCGGGAGCCTTTAATAAATCCTGCTGCCAGGTAAGATCACTCACAGTGCACAGAGCAGAGAGCAATGAGAGGGCTCCAAACATCAGCTAACAAGACATGACATAGACATAGTGATGGAGGGGGAGCAAAGTACAGGCACACCCCAGGCTCATACACCACCCCTACTTTAAGTTTTGTTGCACTGAGACAGCATCGGGAATTCCCAGTTTTCAATCTAGACGTGGGCTATCTTGGTGAGCACCAGGACAACAGAGGGGAATGCAGGCCTCACATGAGAGAGTGGTAATGCTGCCTGGGATCTTTCTGTTCTCTATTCCCTCTCCAACATTGTATCTATGGGTCATCTTGTGGACCAGTGTCTTCAATCATTCTAACTCCTATAACAGTTCCTATCTCTGTCATCCCCTCCCCTCTTACCAATTAATTGACATATTTGAAACCTCCAGTCTAGACGACCATCCGTATCGCTGTAACTTGCTTCAGTCTCTACAACATGCCTTGTCTCGATAGTCTCCTCCTCCAACAACTGGGACATCGGGCCTGTTTCTGTGCTGCATGACTCTTTGTTTGCAGTTTCCTAATTGGAATGAGTTGCATTTGCCTGTGTTTCGCCCATACCCCTTCCAATCTTCTCCTCTCCATGTACCTGCCCAAGTATCTTTTCCATGTTGTAATTGTACTTGTTTTTCCCATTTCCTCTGGCGGTCCATTCCGTCTATGCACCATCCTCTGTGCAAAATGTTGCCCCTCAGCTCCCTCTTTAAATCATTGCTCTCTCACCTCACGTTTATGCCTCAAGCTTCGGACTCGCCTACCCTTGGCTTTTCACCTTATTTAGGCTCTATATGGTTTCATAAACCTTTATAAGGCCACCCCGTAGCCTCCTTTACCCAGGAGAAATATTGACGACAATGTTACAAATATCTCCAACTCATGTACTCAGTGCTCTGACCAATGAAGACAAGTGTGCCAAATGCTGCTTTCCCCACCCTGTCCCCCTGTGATTCCATTCCAAAACAGTGTAACTGCACCCCTTGGTCTCTCTCTGTTCAACAACATTGTCCAGAGCCCAACCATTACCTGTCTTAGTCCTCCCTGGTTTGTCTTAACTAAATCCAACACATGAATTAAATTCCATCTTTCATTCCTTGTCCCACTGGCCCAGTTGATTACCATCCCCTTCGATAACTATATTCCCTGCCCACTCTTCCACTAATTTTGGTATCCGCAAACATACAAACAGTGACTCCTATATTTTTACCCAGATCCTCTATATAAATGATGCACATTGGTGGCCCCAGCACCAATCCTTACAGCACACTGCTGGTCGAAGGCCTCCAGTCTGAACAACTCTCTCCCTCCTCCTATCAAACCCATTGTGCATCCAGTTGGGTCGCTCTCCCTGAACCCATGTGACCGAACCTTACTAACCCGTGAAGCCTGCTCAACCCTTTCAAAGGCCTTGCTGAACCCAGAAACAATGTCTATTGCTCTGCTTCCATCTCTTTTCTTGGTCACATCTTCAACAAACTCAGGCAAGTTTGTGAGGCATGTTTTCCTGCGCACAAAGCCTCTCTAACTGTCTGTAATCAGTCCTGTCTTTCCAAATGCATGTAACTCCTATGTCTCAGAATGATCTCCAACACCTTACCCATCCTTGATTTCTGTCTCCTCAGTCTGCAGTTCCTTGGCTTCCCCTTGCAGTCTTTCTTAAATAAGGGCACAAAATTATTTTCATAGTCAGACAGTCATACAGCACAGAAACTGACTGTTGGGTTGATACCGACCATAATCTTAAACTAACCTCGTCCCTCCTGCCTCTTCCTGGATCACACCCCTTCAAACCTTTCCTATTCCTGTACTAATATTTCAAGCTTTGTAATTGTACACACAATCACCCTTTCCTTGGGAATTTCATTCCACACACAAAACACACTCTAACAGTTTGCTCCTTATGTTTTCTGATTTTAAATCTCTCCCTTCTAACCTTAAGAAATGTAGCCCCTAGTTCTAAAATGACCTGCTGTTGGGAAAAGACAAGTCACGTTAACTCTATCTATATCCCTCATTATTTTATAGACTTCTATACGCTCACCTCTCAATCTCCAGGCTCATGTGAAAAATGTCCCAGACTATACAACCTTCCTTTATAACTGAAACTTTCTATACCCATCACCATCCTGGTAAATGTGATCTGAACCCTCTCCAGTTTAATATCCTTCCTATAACTGGGCAGAGTATTCCAGAATAGGCCTTACCAATGTCCTGTACAATCTACACACGACTTCCCAAACTCCTAAACTCGAATGACTGAACAATGAAGGCAAGTACCATTTATAACCATCCTGTCTCTCCTTGTGGCAAACTTCAAAGAACTACGTACCTGAACCCCAAGGCGTACAACACTACTGAAGACCCTACCATTAATTGTGAAAGCTCGACCCTTGTTTGTTGTAACCTAAATGTATTACCTCGCATTTACCCGAATTGAACTCTGTCTGCAGTTTTTCAGCCATTCACGCATTTCATCAAGATCCCTTTGTAAACTCAGAAAACCTCCATCACTGCCCAGAATGCCACAAATATCACTGCTCAGGCCCCTACAATTTCTTCCCCAGCTTCCCACAATGTTCTGAGATACATTTGATCAGGTCCTGGGGATTTATCTACCTCTATGTTTTAAATCTTCCAACACCGCCTCTTCTATAATGTGGACTCATTTCAAGACATGGAGTCATTGAGATGTACAGCATGGAAACTGACCCTTTGGTCCAACTCCTCCATGACGTTTGTCAAACCCATTTGCCAGAACTTTGTCAATATCCCTCTAAAATCCTGATATTTATATACACATCCAGATGCCTGCTAAATATATTTCTGTTAGCCTCCACCGTTTCTTCTGGCAGTTTATATCATATATATATATATATATACCAACCTCTGCAGGAAACAGCTGTCCCTTTGGTCCCTTCTAAATCTTTTCCTCTCACCTTAAAGCTATGCCTTGTAGGTTTGGACTCACCCCCCCACGACCGGAGAAAAGTCTTTATCTATTGACCCTTTTCCATGCTCATCATGATTTTAAGAAACCTTTATAAGATAACTCCTCAGCGTCCCATGTTAAAGTATAAATAATCCCAGTCTCTTCAGCTTTTCTCTGTAGCGCAAACCCTCCAACCCTGGCAACATCCTTATTCATTTCTTCTGAACCTTTTCAAGTTCCACAACATCCATCCGATGGCATTGAGACCAGAATTGCACACAATATTCCAATAGTGGTCAGGCCAAACAATGAGCGCCCCAGACCTTATCCACGGTAAGTTCCAAAGTGAAATATTTGTTTAGGATCTTGTAGTTCCACACGTCGTTGGATTTGTTGATCATTAAGAATACCGGTTTTGTCCTGAGCTCTTCTTTTGCTCTTAATACACTTTGGATTCTCCTTAACTTTATGTGTCAAAGTTATTTCATGTCCCCTTTCTGCATTCCTGATTTCAATCCAAAGAGTATTCCTACAGCCCCTATGCTCCTCAGGGATTCCCTTGATCCAGCTGGCTATACCTGACATGTGCCCCCTTTTCCTTGAGCAGAGTCTCAGTCGACAGCCAGTGTTTCTGAAAACTGTCAGCATTGAGCTGCACACAAACAGGAACATGCTGGTGCTCAACGGTCCTTTTATCTCACATTTAAAATATTCCCAATTGTCAGAATTCCCTTTACCTGCAAATAGACACTCTAATCAACTTTTAAAAAGGTTAATGTCTAATACTATCAAGATTTGTCTTGCCACATTTTATAACTTTAACGTTTGGATCAGGCCTGTCTTTCAGCAAAGCTATTTTCAAACTAATAGAATTGCGGTCACTTTGCCAAAGTGCTCCCTCACTAACACCTCAGTCCTATTCCCTACCTTGTTTCCCAAGGGGAGGTCAGGTTTCGCTCCTTTCTCCAGTTGGGCCATTTACATATTGACTGAGACCTTGTCAAAGGCCTTACCAAACGCCAGGATAACCACATCATCTGCACTACTCTCATAAATAATTTTAGATAACTTTTCAAAAAAACTCAATTGAATTCATCAGACAGGATTCTCCTTTACAAAATCTGTCCTGAATCTGTTCCTTCATTTTCAATGTTGATACATCTTGACCCTCAGAATTGTTCCCAATTTTTACCCAATATCCCTATGGTCAGCAAAGTATTAAAAAGATCCAAAAGGGCCCCAGCAATCTCCTCCCTTACCTCCCACTGCAGCCTGCAATACATTTCATTGGGCACTGGTGATTTCTCCCCTTTTATGCCTGTGAAAGCATTTAATATCTCCTTATTGATCTTAACATGTTCTCGAGTCTCACCATCCTGACTGAAATCCCTGGGCTACAGTGTCTTTCTCCTGTGTGAATACAGATGGGAAGCATACATTGAAGACCTCAGCTACTTCCTCTGGCTCCATGCGCAGATCGTCCCTTTGGTTTCCAACAGACCGCACTCTTTAGCTGGGCATCTTCTTACTCTGCCTCTCGTCATATAATATCTTGTACCTTTTCCTTACTAGTGTCTGCCAAGGAGGTTTCATGGCCATTGAGTGCCCCTCATTTTTAAGGACCCCCTTGCACTCTCTATAGTTGTTGAAGGGCTTCACCTGGTTTGATTGCACTGTATTTTCTTTACCAAACTCACAATATCACTTGATGAGTATTCGCTGAACTTGGTGCCTTTGTCATTCACTGTTCATGGTACACGCTGGCCCTGAATTCTCACTGTATCACTTGAAAATACTCCTCTTTCCAATTGTAGGCTCGACTGTAAATAGTTCCTCTGAGTCTATATTTTTCAAATCCTGTCTAATGCTAGTAATAATGATCAGTGATAGTGATAATGAAATGATAAGTAGCATTCCCCAAATTTGGACACACAACTTCTGCATGATCCTTAGCTCTTTCCATCATGACTTCAAAACGTACAGAATTATGGTCATTATCCCCAAACACTACCTTATCCTTATCTCTGTCAAAATGTTCAGTACCTACAGCCCACCCTGTCTCTTTAATATCCTCCAGCCGTTACCAAAGGCTTGTACCTTCCTCAAGCCTTTCCATCATATGATATCACTGCAAACTTCTCCAGTCCCCACAGCACTCCTCCATCCTATCCTACAGCACCTCACTCCCATGAACCTTCTACCATCCCTATAAACCTCCTTATTTGTATAAATCCCTCCAGCTCCCACAGCCATTCCTGCCCATCCTCCCTTTGAAGCCACATGACCGTTCCCCAGATCTGTAACCTTGGCCAATCTCTGCAATCTTATCTATCTCTGTGACCTCCTCCCATCACTACTAGCCTTCTTAACTCTGTAACCTCCTGCAGTCACTAAAATCATCCGTGAATGTGTCCCATCCTATTGAGGACTGTCACCTCTTCCAGTCCCAACAGCTCTCTCTACCTGTAACCTTGGCCAGTCTGAAGAGTCCTTACTAATTCTTCAACCCTCGGTATTGATAACTTCATCCAGTTTCGATAACTGAGAAGAGAGGAATGAGAAGGCTCCAAACCTCTGTTAACAAGACATGACATCGATACAGATCTGGAGGGGGAATACAGTACAGGCCCACCCCATGCACAATCCCCATCCCAACTTTAAGTTCTGTTGTACTAAAACTTGCTACACTCCAACACTGCACCTTTGGCATGTTTTGTGGACTGGTGTCTTCAATAATTTTTAACTCCAATAACAGTTCGTATCCCTGTAACCTCCTCCTATCCCAATAGTCACTCCACGTATTTGAAACGTACTGCATTCCAGGTTACTATCCCTATCACTGTAACTTGCTTCAGTGTCTACAACATGCCTTATCTCGGTTGTCTCCAGTTACTGGAGGAGGAGACTGAGTCATGCAGCACGAAAATATTTCCTTCGATCCAACTCATCCATGTTGACCAGAGTCCCTGACCGAGTCGCATTTCCCTGCATTTGACCCAAATCCCTTCAAACCTTCTCCTCTCCATGTTTCTGCCCAAATCTTTTTTACATGTTGTTATTGTACTTTTCCCTACCACCTGCACCATCCTCTGTGTGAAAAATGTTCTCCTCCAATCCCTTTTAAGTCTTTCCCCTCTCACCTTATATTTATTCCCTCTAGAACATAGAAGACGGCGGCACAGTACAGGCCCTTCGGCTCTCGATGGGTTCCACAGGTTGGCGCAACAATGTGAAGCCCAAGTAGCCAACACTATTCCATTCTCATCCATGTGACTATCCAATGACCGTTTAAATGCCCTTAAGGTGAGCAGATCTACTCCTGTTGCAGGCAGTCTGTTCCATGCTCCTACTACCCTGAGTAAAGAAACTATCTCTGACATCTGTCATATATCTTTCACCCCTCAATTTAAAGCTATCCCCCCTCATGCTCGGTATTGCCATCTGAGGGAAAAGGCTCTCACTGTCCAATCCATTTCACTTTCTGATTATCTTAATATCTCAATTAATTCATCTGAAACGTCTTCACTCAAACAAAAACAGCTTCAAGTTCCTCATATCACATTCCCTCCATACCAGGTAACATCCTAGTAAATCTCCACTGAACCCTTTCCAAATCTTACACATCGTTCCTCTAATGGGGTGACCGATCTGCTCTGTCATTTCCTGGCCTATCCCTGCTGCCCTTCTTGAACAAAGGAACCACATTTGCTATCCTCCAGTCATTCGGCATTTCATCCGTGGTCAGCAATGTATTAAATATATCCACCCGGGCCCCAACAATCTCCTCCCTTACCTCCCAAAGCAGATTGGGATACATTTCATTCAGAGGGAAGGGAGACCTGGAGCCTTCAAGAAATCCTGCAGCGAGATAGGCCCACTCACAGTGAACAGAGCAGAGAGCATTTCAGCGATCGATCTTTGGTATGGAGGACATGACATAGGTACAGAGTTGAAGGGTGAACACAGAGTGTGATGGTCCCAGGCTCAATCCCCACTCTCTTGTTTACTTTCTTCTCTGCTGTATTGAGTCTTCCTATGTCAATATAGGAAGTTGACAGTTATCAATCCAGGCCAGTGCTGTCTTAGTGAGGATCAGTACAAAAGCGGGGAAAGCAGGCCTCCCCCAAGGAGATGGTTTTGAATCCTGGGATCTTTATATTCCACACTTCCCCCGATCACGCTAACTTTTGTCATGGGATGGAGTCATTCATTAAGGAAACGTTCCTTTCGGTCCAACTTATCTGTGCCTGGGCCATGAATGCTTGTAATTCCCAGAAAAGTTCTTTTTTCTATAACCTTAACCCTGCCCACAATCCCACTATTAATTTGATCCCTACTCCAATTCTGATGATTCCTCATATTTGTAAATTGCTCTAGTCTTGATAACATGCCGAATCTCAATAATCTCATCCTGCACTCAGTACAATAATCGCTATTTCTGTGGTTTTTCACAATAACTACAGTCCACCCTGCCACTGTAAAATCCTTTTCAGACCCTTTTCCAGTCGCCACAACACTCCGCATCTCTGTTTGCTCCTCTGAGCACCTCTAACACTCTCACTTTGTGTGGCCGGTAATCTGTGTGAATAACCCTTGGCATGTGGATGGACAATATGGTATGTGAATAATCCTGTCGCCAGAGAATGGTCAATACTGTGTGAGAATAATTCTGTGGTCTGCGGTTGGTCAATTCTGTGTGTAAATAATCCTGTTGGCTGAGAAAGATCAATACTATGTGAAAATAATCCTGTGGCCTGAGGATGATCAATTCTGGTGTGAATAATCCTTTGGCCTGAGGGTGGTCCATACTGTGTGAGAATAATCCTGTGGTCTGCGGTTGGTCAATTCTGTGTGTAAATAATCATGTTGCCTGAGAAAGATCAATACTATGTGAGAATAATCCTGTGGCCTGCGGATGATCAATTCTGTGTGTGAATAATCCTTTGGCCTGAGGGTGGTCCATACTGTGTGAGAATAATCTTGTGGCCTGACATATGTCAATAAAATGTGTGAATAATCCTGTGGCCTGAGGATGATCAATACAGTGTGAGAATAATCCTGTGGCCACATGCTGGTCAATAAAGTGTGTGCATAATCGTGTGGGCTCAGAATGTTGAATATTTTGTGTAAATACCCGTGTGGCTTGAGATTGGTCAACACAGTTTGTGAATTATCCTTTGGCCTGTGAATGGTCAATACTGTGTGTGAATAACCCTTAGCCTGAGGATGGTCCAAACTTTGTGTAATTAGTCCTGTTGCCTGAGGTTATTCAGTACTATGTGTGAATAATCCTGTGCACTGTGAATACTCAACACAGAGTGTGAAAAATCCTGTGTCCTGAGGGCAGTCAATACTGTGTGTAAATAACCCTATGGCCTTTGAATTGTAAATACTGTGTGTGAATAACCATTGGCCGAAGGATGGTCAATACTGTGTGTGACTAACTCTTTGCTGAAGGATGGGTAATACTGTGTGTGAATAATCCTGTGGCCTGTGGATGGTAAATGCAGTGTGATAATAATCCTGTAGCCTGTTGAATGGTCAATACTATGTGTGAGTAATCCTGTGGGCTTTGCATGGTCAATATTGTTTGTAAATAAGCCTTTGGTCTGAGGATAACCAATACTCTGTGTGAATAAGACAGTGGCCTGTGAATGGTCATTACTGTGTGTGAATAATTCCGTGGCCTGTGTACTATCAATGCTGTTTGTAAATAATCCTTTGGCCTGAGGATGGACAATACTGTGTAGGAATAATCCTTTGTTCTGTGGATAGTCAGTACTGTGTGTGAATATTATTCTGGCCTGAGGTTGTTTAATACTGTGTGTGATTAATCCTGAGGCCTGAGGCTGGTCAATAATGTGTGCGTATACTCCTGTGACCTGAGGATGTTCAATACTGTGTGTGTATAATCCTGTGGCCTGAGGTTTGTCAATACTGTGTGTGAACAATCCTGTGGATTGAGGATGGTCAATACTGTGTGTGTAAAATCCTGTGACTTGTAAATTGTCAATACAGTGTGTTCATTAATGCTGTAGCCATAGGCTGGTCAATACTGTGTGGGAATAATCCTGTTGGTTGAGAATGTTGAATACTGTGTGAGAATACTCCTCTAGCCTGAGGTTGGTCAGTACAGTGAATGAATGATCCTGTGGTATGAGGATAGTCAATACTGTGTATGAATAATCCTGTGGCCTGTAAATTGTCAAGACACTGTGTTCATTACTCCTGTGGCCTGTGAATCGTAAATACCGTGTGTGGAAGCCCCTTGGCCTGAGGATAGTCAATACTATGTGTGAACAATCCTGTGGCCTGAGGATGGTCAGAACTGTATGTAATTAATCCTGTTGCCTGAGGTTGTTCAATACTGGGTGTGAATAATCCTGTGCCCTATGAATGGTCAATGGTGTGTGTGCATATTGCTGTGGACTGTGAATGGTCAATACTCTGTGAATAATCCTATGGTTTTAGGATGGTATATACTGTGTATGAGCAATCCTGTGGATGGAGGATGGTTGATACTGTGTGGGAATAATCCTTTGGACTGTGCATGATCAATGCATTGTGTGAATAATCCTGTGTGCTGTGAATGTTCAGTACCGTGTGTATGCTCAATGCATTGTGTGAATAATCCTGTGTGCTGTGAATGTTCAGTACTGTGTGTATGCTCAATACCATGTGTGAATAATCCTGTGGACTGAGGCCAGTCAATACTGTGTGTCTCTAATCCTGTGGCCTGTGAATCGTAAATACTGTGTAAATAAGTCTTTGCATTAGGATGGGCAATACTGTGTGTGAATAATAATGTGGACTGTGGATTGTCAATGCTGTGCGATAATCATCCTGTGAGCCGTGGATGGTCAATATTGTGTGTTAATAATCCAGTGGCCTGAGGGTAGTGAATAATGTGTGCGAATAATCATGTGGATTGAGAATGTCCAATACTGTGTTGGAATAACCTTTTGGCCTAAGAATAGTCAATACTGTGTGAGAATAATCCAGTGGACTGAATATGTTCAATACTGTGTGTGACTAATCCTCTGGCCTGAGGATGGTGAATACAGTGTGTGAATAACCCTCTGGCTTGAGGATGGTGAATACAGTGTGTGAATAATCCTCTGGCCTGAGGATGGTGAATACAGTGTGTGAATAATCCTCTGGCCTGAGGATGGTGAATACAGTGTGTGAATAATCCTCTGGCCTGAGGATGGTGAATACAGTGTGTGAAAAATATTATTGCCTGAGAATGGTCAATAAAGTGTGCGAATAATCCTGTGGCCTAAGGTTGGACAATACTGTGTGGGAACAATCCTGTGGCCGGAAGATGGTCTTCACTGTGTGTGAATAATCCTATGGCCTGACAATGGTCAATACTGTGTGTGAACAATCCCGTGGCTTTAGGATAGTCAATACTGTGTGGGAATAATCATGTGCCCTGTGAATGGTCAAGACAGTGTGTTCATTAATCCTGTGTCCATATGCTGGTCAATACTCTGTGTGAATAATCCTGCTGGCTGAGAATATTGAATATTGTGTGTGTATACTCCTGTGGCCTGAGGTTGGTCAATACTGTGTGTGAATGATACTGTTACCTGAGCATGATCAATACTGTGTGTGGTAATCCTCTGGCCTGTGAATGGTCAATACTGTGTGTGACTAATCCTTGGCATGAGCATGATCAATACTATGTGTGAACAATCATATGGCTGTGAATGGTCAATACTGTGTCAGAATAATCCTGTGGCTTGAGGATGTTCAATACTGTGTGGGAATAATCCTGTGACCTGTTAATTGGTAAAGAGAATGTGTTCATTAATCCTGTGGCCTCGGATTGGTCAATACAGTGTGTGAATGATCTCATGTCCTTAGGATGATCGAAACTGTGCGTGAATAATCCTGTGGCCTGTGAATGGTCAATACTGTGTGTGAATAACCCTTGACCTGAGGATGATCAATACTGTGTGTGAGTAATCCTGTGGACGGAGGATGTTCAATACTGTGTGGGAATAATCCTGTGGCCTGAGGATGTTCAATACTTTGTGAATACCCCTGTGGCCTGAGGATGGACAAAACTGCGTGGTAATAATCCTGTGACCTGCAAATGATCAAGACAGTGTGTGCATTAATCCTGTGGCCGTAGGCTGGTCTATACTTTGTGAATAATCCTGGGCTGAGAACATTGAATATTGTGTGTGAATACTCCTGTGGCCTGAGTTGAGTCAATACTGTGTGTGAATAATACTCTGGCATGTGAATGGTCATTACTGTGTGTGACTATACCTTGGCCTGAGTATGATCAATACTTTGTGTGAATGATCCTGTGGCCTGAGCATGGTCAATAGAGTGTCAGAATAATCCTATGGCTTGAGGATGTTTAATACAGTGTGTGCGTAATCCTCTGGGCTCAGAAAGGTCAATAATGTGTGTGACTAATCCTGTGGCTTGAGGATGTTCAATACTGTGTGTGAAAAGTCCTGTTGCAAGAGGATGGTCAAAACAGGGTGAGAATAATCCAGTGGCCTGAGAATGGAAAATACTGTGTGGGAATAATCCTGTGCCCTGAGGATGTTCAATACTGTATGTGAATAATCCTGTGGTCTGAGAATGGTCAATACTGTGTGGGAATAATCCTCTGACCTGTAAATGCTCAAGACAGTGTGTTGATTAATCCTGTGGCCATATGCTAGTCAATGTTGTGTGTGAATAATCCTGTTGGCTGAGAATGTTGAATATTGTGTGCGGATAATTCTGTGGCCTGTGGTTGGGCAAGACAGTGTGCGAATGATCCTGTGGCCTAAGAATTATCAATACTGTGTGTGAACACTTCTCTGGCCTGAGGATTGTCAATACTGTGTGGGAGTAATCCTGTGGCCTGAGCTTGGTCAATACTATGTGTGAATTATACTGTGGCCTGAGTGTGGTCATAATCTGTGTGTGAAAACTCCTGTGGACAGAGGACGGTCAATATTATGTGTGCATAATCCTCTGGCCTCTGAATCATCAGTACTGTGTTTGAATAATCCTGAGGCCTCAGGATGTAGAATACTGTGTTTGAATAATCCTCTAGCCTGTGAATGATCAATGCTGTGTATGAGTAATGCTGTGGACTGTAAATGGTCAATACTGTATGTGAAGAATCCTATGGTTTTAGGATGGTCCATACTGCGTGTGAGCAATCCTGTGGACTGAGGATGGTCTATATAGTGTGTGAATACTCCTGTGCACTGTGAATGCTCAATACTGTGTGTGAATAATCCTGAGGCTTGAACATGGCCAATACTGTGTGGGAATAATCCTGTGACCTGACGTTGGTCAGTTCAGTGTGTGTATAAGTCTGAGTACTGAGAATGATCAATACTGTGTGTGATTAATCCTGTGGCCTGAGAATGGTCTATACTGTGTGTGATTAATCGTGTGGACTGAGAATGATCAATACTGCGTTTAAATAATCCTGTCGCCTGAGAATGATCAATACAGTGTGGGCATAATCCTTTGGCCTGAGGATGGTAAAAAGCGTGTGTAATTAATCCTGTTGCCTGTAGTTGGTCAATACTCTGTGTGAACTTTCCTGTGGCCTGTGTCTGTTCAATGCAGTGTGTGAATAATCCTGTGGACTGAGGATGGTCAATACTGTGTGTGAATAATACTGTCGTTTTCAGATGGTCAATACTGTGTATGAGTAATCCTGTGAACTGAGGATGGTCAACATTGTGTGTGAATAATCCTTTGGAATGTGAATGGTCAATACAGTGTGTAAATAATCCTGTGGCCCATGAGTCATCAATACTGTGTGTGAATAATCCTTTGTCTAAAGATGGGCAATAGTGTGTGTGAATAATCCTGTGGCCGTATGCTGGTCAATACTGTGTGTGAGTAATCCCGTGGATTGAGGATGGTCAGTAGAGTGTGTGAATAATTCTGTGCACTGTGAATGCTCAATACGTCTTGTGAATAATCCCGAGGCTTGAACATGGTCAATACTGTGTGGGAATAATCCTGTGGACTGAGAATGTTCAATACTGTGATTGAGTAATCCAGTGGAATGAGGGTGGTCAGTATTGTGTGAGAATAATCCTTTGGAATTTGAATGGTCAATACAGTGTGTGAATAATCCTGTGCACTGTGAATGCTGTATACTGTGTGTGATTAACCATTTGTCTAATGATTGTCAATACTGTGTGTGAATGATAATGTGGCCTGTGGATGGTAAATGCTGTGTGTTAATAATCCAGTGGTTTGTAGATGGTCAATAGTGTGTGGGAGTAATTCCGTGGCCTGAAGATACACAATGATGTGTGTGAAAACTCGTGTGGTCTGAGGATGGTCAATACTGTGTTGAAAGATGCTGTGGACTGTGAACGGTCAATACTATGTGAGAGTAATCCTGTGGACGGAGGATTGTCATACAGTTTGTGAATGATCCTGTGGCCTGAGAATTGTCAATACAGTGTGTGAATTACCCTTGGCCAAAGAATGGTCAATACTGTGTGTGAATAATCCTTTGAACTGTGAATGGCAAATACACTGTATGAATAATCCTGCGGCCTGAGGATGGTAAATACTGTGTGAATAATCCGATGGCCTGTGAATTGTCAATACTGTGTCCGAATAGTCCTTTGCCGAATGATGAGCAATACCGTGTGTGAATAATAATATGGCCTGTGGATGTTCAATGCTGTGTGATCATAAACCTGTGGGCTATGGATAGTCAATATAATGTGTTAATAATCTCTGGCCTGTGCATGGTCAATACTGATTGCAAATAATACTGTGGCCTGTGGATGGGCAATACTGTGTGTGAATAATCCTGTGGTTTGAGAATGGTCAATACTGGGTGTGAATAATTCTGTGATCTGTGAATCAGCAATACTGTGTGTGAATAACCTTTGCCTGAGGATGGTCAATACTGTGTGTGAATAATTCTGTGGCCTGAGGATGGTCAATGCTGGGTGTGAATAATCCTGTGGCCAGAGAATGGCCAATACTGTGTGGGAATAATCCTATGGCCCTTGAATGTCAATACAGAGTACGAATAATCAAGTGTCCTGAGAATAGTAAATACTGTGTGGGAATAGTCCTGTGACCTGCAAATGGTCAAGACATTTTGTTCATGAATCCTCTGTCCGTATGCTTGTCAATACTGTGTGGGAATAATCCTGTCGGCTGAGAATGTTGAATATTGTGTGTGAGTACTTGTGTGGCCTGAGGATGGTCAATACTGTGTAGGAATAATCCTGTGTCTTGAGGATTGTCAATACTGTGTGGGAATAATCCATGGCCTGAGGATGGTCAATACTGTGTGGGAATAATCCTGTGACCTGTGAATGGTCAAGACAGTATGTTCATTAATTCTGTGGCCGTAGGCTGGTCAATATTGAGTGTGAATAATCATGCGGCCTGAGGATTTTCAATACTATGTGGGAACAATCCTGTGACATGAAAATGGTCCAGACAAAGTGTTCGTTAATCCTGTGCCATGTGCTAGTCAATACTGTGTGTGAATAATCCTGTGGACTGAGAATTGTCAATACTGCGTGGAAATAATCCTGTGACGTGTAAATGATCAAGATAGTGTGTTCATTAATGATGTGGCCGAATGGTGGTCAATACTGTGTGTGAATAACCTTTGGGCCAAAGGATAGTCAATACTGTGTGTGTTAAATATCCTGCTACCCAAAGTTGTTCAATACAGCGAGTGAATAATCCTATGGCCTGTGAATGGTCCACACTCTGTGGGAATGATCCAGTAGCCTGAGGATGGTCAATACAGTGTGTGAATAATCCTGTGGCTTTAGAATGGTCATATTCTGTGTGGGGAAAATCCTGTTGACTGAGGACGGTCAATGCTGTGTGTGAATAATCCTGTGGCCTGTGAATGGTCAAGACTCTGTGGGAATCATCCTGTGGCCTGAGGTTGGTCAATACGGTGTGTGAATAGTCCTCTGGCCTGAGAATGGTCAATACTATGTGTGAAAAATGCTGTGGACTACAAGACCATAAGACATAGGAGTGGAAGTAAGGCCATTCGGCCCATCGAGTCCACTCCGCCATTCAATCATGGCTGATGCGCATTTCAGCTCCACTTGCCAGCGTTCTCCCCGTAGCCCTTAATTCCTCTAGACAACAAGAACCTATCAATCTCGGCCTTGAAGACATTTAGCGTCCCGGCTTCCACTGCACTCCGTGGCAATGAATTCCACAGGCCCACCACTCTCTGGCTGAAGAAATGTCTCCGCATTTCCGTTCTGAAATGACCCCCTCTAATTCTAAGGCTGTGTCCACGGGTCCTAGTCTCCTCGCCTAACAGAAACAATTTTCTAGCATCCACCTTTTCAAAGCCATGTATTATTTTGTACGTTTCTATTAGATCTCCCCTTAATCTTCTAAACTCCAACGAATACAATCCCAGTATCCTCAGCCGTTCCTCATATGCTAGACCTGTCATTCCAGGGATCATCCGTGTGAATCTCCGCTGGACACGTTCCAGTGCCAGTATGTCCTTCCTGAGGTGTGGGGACCAAAACTGGACACAGTACTCCAAATGGGGCCTAACCAGAGCTCTATAAAGTCTTAGTAGTACATCTCTGTTTTTATATTCCAACCCTCTTGAGATAAGAGACAACATTGCATTCGCTTTCTTAATCACAGACTCAACCTGCATGTTTACCTTTAGAGAATCCTCGACTAGCACTCCCAGATCCCTTTGTGCTTTGGCTTTATTAAGTTTCTCACCATTTAGAAAGTAGTCCATTCCTATATTCTTTTTGCCAAAGTGCAAGACCTCGCACTTGCTCACGTTAAATTCCATCAGCCATTTCCTGGACCACTCTCCCAACCTGTCTAGATCCTTCTGTAGCCTCCCCACTTCCTCAGTACTACCTGCCTGTCTACCTAACTTTGTATCATCGGCAAACTTCGCTACAATGCCCCCGGTTCCCTCATCCAAATCATTAATATATAATGCGAACAGCTGTGGCCCCAGCACCGAACCCTGCGGGACACCGCTCGTCACCGGCTGCCATTCTGAAAAAGAACCTTTTATCCCAACTCTCTGCCTTCTGTTAGATAGCCAATCCTCAATCCATCCCAGCAGCTCACCTCGAACACCATGGGCCCTCACCTTGCTCAGCAGTCTCCCGTGTGGCACCTTATCAAAGGCCTTTTGAAAGTCCAGATAGACCACATCCACTGGGTTCCCCTGGTCTAACCTACTTGTTACATCTTCAAAAAATTCCAACAGGTTTGTCAGGCATGACCTCCCTTTACTAAATCCATGTTGACTTGTTCTAATCAGACTCTGCTCTTTCAAGAATTTAGAAACCTCATCCTTAATGATGGATTCTAGAATTTTACCAACAACCGAGGTTAAGCTGATTGGCCTATAATTTTCCATCTTTTGCCTTGATCCTTTCTTGAACAAGGGGGTTACTACAGCCATCTTCCAATCGTCCGGGACCTTTCCTGACTCCAGTGACTCTTGAAAGATCTCAACCAATGCCTCTGCTATTTCCTCAGCAACCTCTCTCAGAACTCTAGGGTGTATCCCATCGGGGCCAGGAGATTTATCAATTTTAAGACTTTTTAACTTTTCTAGCACTATCTCTTTCGTAATGGCAACCATACTCAACTCAGCCCCGTGACACCCTTTAATTTTTGGGATATTACTCCTGTCTTCCACTGTGAAAACTGACGCAAAGTACTTGTTAAGTTCTCCTGCTATTTCCTTATCTCCCATCACTAGGTTCCCTGCATCAGTTTGAAGTGGCCCAATGTCTACTTTTGCCTGTCGTTTGTTTCTTATGTACTGAAAGAAACTTTTACTATTATTTCTAATATTACTGGCTAGCCTACCTTCATATTTGATCCTCTCATTTCTTATTACACTCTTTGTTATCCTCTGTTTGCTTTTGTATCCTTCCCAATCTTCTGATTTCCCACTGTTCTTAGCCACTTTATAGGATCTCTCTTTTTCTTTAATACATTTCCTGACTTCCTTTGTCAGCCAAGGTTGTCTAATCCCTCCCCGGTTAATCTTTCTTTTCTTGGGAATGAACCTCTGTACAGTGTCCTCAATTATACCTACAAACTGCTGCCATTTTTGCTCTAGTGTCTTCCCGGTTAGCCTCTGCTTCCAGTCTATTTTAGTCAGTTCCTCTCTCATGCCCTCATAATTACCTTTATTCAACTGTAACACCATTACATCAGATTTCGCCTCCTCCCTTTCAAACTCCAGACTGAACTCTACCATATTATGGTCGCTACTTCCTAAGGGTTCCCTTACTTTAAGATCTTTTATAGAGTCTGGTTCATTGCAAAGCACTAGGTCCAGAATAGCCTGCTCTCTTGTGGGCTCCATAACTAGCTGTTCCAAAAAGCCATCCTGTAAGCATTCCATGAATTCCCTTTCTTTAGATCCACTAGCAACATTATTTACCCAGACCACCTGCATATTGAAGTCACCCATGATCAATGAAACCTTGCCTTTCTGACATGCCTTCTCTATTTCCCGGTACATGTTGCATCCCTGGTCCTGACCACTGTTAGGAGGTCTGTACACAACTCCAATTATGGTTTTTTTGCCTTTGTGGTTCCTCAATTCCACCCAAACAGACTACACATCATCCGACGCTATGTCATTCAATACCATTGATTTAATTTTGTTCTTAACTAACAAGGCAACCCCACCCCCTCTGCCCACCTCTCTGTCTTTTCGATAAGTCGAAAAACCATGGAGGTTTAACTGCCAGTCCTGACCCCCCTGTAACCAAGTCTCTGTGATGCCTACTACATCATAATCATTCACTATTATCTGTGCCATTAATTCATCAGCTTTGTTATGAATGCTACGAGCATTCAGGTAAAGTGCCTTAATGCTAACTTCCTTATTAGAGATGTTGTTATCATTCGATGTAAATTCATAGAAAGTCAAGATGAAATGAAAGGAGGAAGGAAACGTTTGCACTCCTTTTCATTATCCCAATGTAACTTACAACAGAATCAAATTGCTTTACTTCGACTTTGATGAGATATCGATTTATCACAAATCTCCGTTGCAATGAAGGGCAAGAGCAAGATTCTCCACCCAAAGTATCCTAAAGATGCGAGGCACAAAGGAAAACAAGAGCTGCTTATGATGGAAATAACAGCCAGAGAAGGATTCAACTCCACACATGAGCAATGGAAGAGCAACCCGTCGCCTGAACCCCTAGGAGACTTCAGCCCATTGCAAAGGGGCTCACATGTGACCCCGTCAAGATCACATTTGGTGCACCTAGGGGATAAGAAATTCCCTGAGCCGAATCGAATCCACACCATTATGTTTCTGCTTTCAGTGGAATAATAATACCAGCAAAATCCAAGCAATTGACCTCGTCCTTGGAAGGAATACCTTGTCCTTGATTTATTTCGAGTCGGAACTGTCTCAGAATGAACCAGCAAACATGAAATTCCCGTCACATTCACACGCACATTTAATCTTGACGCATAATTTCTTCAGATAGTTTCTCTCTCACGTGAAGAAGTATGTACGGAGAGAGAAGTGAAGGTGATGTTTTAGCTCGATGGTCTTTCTCATATGGCTGAACCTGAACTGGGTAAAATTCCCGGAAATGCAGTTTTGTTCGTTTCATTTTATTAATTTTGCTGTAACTTCACTCTGTTCATTCCAATGATCGGAAGTGAATTGGATTTATATGATTGGAACGTTTAATGTTGTGTTCAATTTTGCTCCGAATTTATTTCAGCTTAAAGAAAATACTGATGAGAAAAACAGAAGGTTGAACTACAAAACAAGATGCCAGTTTTGATGCTCAGTTACTTTGGCAGATTTCAGTGGGTATCAAATGAACGCAATATCATGGCGATCGTCCTCCAATCTTTAAGGCATGGGATTAAAGCAGGAAATCGGTCTCCAAGAGACGGGTCACTTCCTATTCATTATGGAATAGCTTTCCTTGACAATATACAAAATCTGCTCTGTTCCATTTATAATGCTTCATGTGGTATATTAATATAAATCTTTCATAACTGAGTTTTTTTTTGCTGAATCTTACTCAGCTGCATTCGCTTCCGATATTTATTTGCATCTGAAGTCGTCCAAATAAGACATTGTTTCCTCGCACCTTCTACCCCCTACACCCTCCTTTACACTTTTACCTGGCCACAGGCTGTCTCTCTCCTGGTGAAACTCACTGCTTCTGTGTCTCTAAATGTGCTTTTCCAAATATTTTGGAAACGGATTGTCTGAGTGACAGAAATTCTGCTCCCATCATTTATTAGTCCGACTTCGATGGTTTTGAAATCTTGACTTTCAGAAATTTATGAACTTGAAAGAGTGAATTTACCACATATTTACTGACTCCAAACCTCATATACTCCGGACAACTTCCATTCGGTTTTCCTTGGTTCAGTGTCAAATTTTCCAACACACAAATAAATAAAATTCCATCCCAACTAAACGCCGTCAGCATCGTCTCCAATGTCTGAGCAGCCCAGTAAACGCTGGCAGCGTCCTTTCTGATAGAATCACATATTCCCTACAAGGCAGGAAGTACAGTTCAGACAATCAAGTCTGTAGGGAGACTCTGAACAGCATCTCAACCAGACATAGCTCCCATCTCAATCCCTCCAGGCCTCTGGCTTGTGATTACAAATAAACCTGCTGGAATAAAACCTGGCATCGTGTGACTGCTGACCTTATCACTGCGTTACCCCTGGCTAATTCACTTAACTGACTGAATTCACTCCCTGGACACATCAGCGCAATTTAACATGGCCAATCCAACTAACCTACAGACTTAAGAGCAGTGAGAACCACTGAGCAAATGTACCATCACATTGAACACTATTTGAATCATGTGTAATGGCTTTACACACTGGTAACTCCACCTAGTGAAAGCAAGCCGCGCCCACCAACTCGAATTCAATGCATCCAAACGCGGTTCTATGCTGGACAACCTCATTGTACACAAAGCTGCTGGAAATGTTTCTGCACTCAGATCTGAATGGGTTTACTTTGTTTTCTTCCTCAGATTCCCGATTTAAATAAACATATCAGTCAGGAACAACTCTAAAAAATGGTTTTCATTACAACACAAACACAATGTGCAGTTTGCAGAAGTTACGTGTTTGCACTTTCATGACACTCGGTCTCTCCAGGAGCTGCAGTCCTTCCCCAGCTGATTCAGACATCACTGTCCTTCCTGTGACATGTCCCATCGAGAATGGATGTCCCATCACTGGGGAACAGAGCGACAGGTTTAAAACCTTTACGATGCCCCCAGCGGAGTATTGAGCCCTGTGACAGGCGGGGACACTAACCACGATACAGTGGAGGATGACAACATCGAAGGAGGCCCTTCAGCCTGTTGTGGCAGCGCTTGTCAAACACAACTGCTTAACGGCCTGAATCAAGTTTTCCATCGTTTAGCCCATAATTTTACATGTTTTGGCATCACAATTTAACATCTCGATTTTCTTTCAGGTTAGAATGATTTCTGCCTCTCTGACCCTTTCCGCAAATCTACTCAAACCTTTCTGCCTTTTCCAGAAATCTTTTGGCCCCAGTGTTCGATCCCTCCATCAATAACAAAAGCTTCTTTCAGTCTATCCTATCCATAACCCTCATTATTTAGTACATCTCAGTCATGTCTTCTCCAATCTCCTCTGCTCAGTGACAAACAACCCCAGTCTGTCCAATCTCTCCTCACAACTGAAACTCTTCAGCCCAGACAATATCCCAGTGAATCTCTACTGCAACGTTCCCAGTGCGATCACATCCATGCAGGACTCTGAATTGCAGAACTGCACACAGTAATCTAGCTAGGGCCGAATGAACTTTTTTCTATTCTGTTACAGTATGAGGGCGTCGCTGGCTCGGCAGTATTGATTGCTATCCCTAATTGCACAGCGGATAGTTGAAACTCAACCATATTGTAGTGAGTCTGGAGTCACATGGAGGCCCGAGCATTTAAGAATGGCTGTTACATTCCTTAAATGACGTCAGATGTTTTTTTTTCAACAATTGAACATGGATATATAGGAGTTGTTAGATCGTAATTCCAGATATTTATTGAATCCCAATTCTACCACCTAGCCTGGTCAGAGTCAAAGCCAGGTGCCTGGTGTCTGAATTAACAGTTCAATGTTCAGTGGTAATAGCGCTCGGCCATTGCAGAAAAGCAGTGAAACTGATCTTATCCAATAAAGTCGCTTTTCCCCGATACTGTCCCGTGCCATTTTCCTGAGCTTGACCCCCCCCCCCCCCCCCCCCCGCCCGAATTATCTCGGGTCCATATCAGTAAAAGCTGCTCCATGAGTATTGATCACACAACAGTGGTAAACAAATGGATCAAATGGTCTGCAGGTCCCGATGGTGGGGTTGGGGCACGT
Source organism: Chiloscyllium punctatum (assembly GCF_047496795.1). Taxonomy (NCBI): domain Eukaryota; kingdom Metazoa; phylum Chordata; class Chondrichthyes; order Orectolobiformes; family Hemiscylliidae; genus Chiloscyllium; species Chiloscyllium punctatum. The sequence goes on along the minus strand of NC_092772.1, from coordinate 70,491,695 downwards.
TCACCCAGCAACAGTGACCCCAGCCACACAGACTGATCGGTATCAATCTGAGAGTCTGTATTAGACTTTACAATGCCTTAGTGAAATGGGAAAAGACTCCGCAAACACGTGATGAAAGAGCGGCTCTCTGAAAGCTAGTGCTTCAATTAAACCTGTAAGACCATAACCTGGTGTTGGGTCATTTTTAACTTTGTACTCCATAGTCCAACAACGCCATCTCCAAATTAATGAAATGGGGGTTATGGGATGGAAAGTTCGGTTAGTGATCGTAGGAGGGAAGAAATCTCTGAGAACGGGTGGATTTGAATTCTGACATATGAAACACAGAGATGTGAGCGAGCAGAGATTGAAGGAAAAAAAAAATCACCTTGGAGAAAATCAAAACTTTAAAACAACTGATTCCTTTGTGTTTCACAAAAGACTGGGTCATATAGAGCAATTACTGCCGCGACTCGGATTTGAACCGAGGTTGCTGCGGCCACAACGCAGAGTACAAACCACTATACGATCACGGCAGCCCACTAACACGCACTAAGCGCTCGCAATAAGTACAGTATCATAAGGAATGTTAGGCAGAGCAGCAAATGCACAATATCAGTGCAGCTTTTATAACCTGCACATCCACCAATATCATTTATTATATCCGTTTCTCCCGGTGCAGTCTCCTGTACATTGGGGAGACTGGGCGCCTCCAAGCAGAGCGCTTTAGGGAACATCTCCGGAAAACCCGCACCAATCAACCACGCAGCCCTGTGGCCCAACATTTCAACTTTCCCTCCCACTAAGCCGAGGACATGGAGGTCCTGGGCCTCCTTCACTGCAGCTCCCTCACCACCAGACACCTGGAGGAAAAACGCCTCATCTTCCACCACGGAACACTTCAACACCAGGGCATCAATCTGGACTTCAACAGTTTCCTCATTTCCCCTTCCCCCACCTCACCCCATTTCTAAACTTCCAGCTCAGCACTGTCCCCATGACTTGTCCTGACTTGTCCTGCCTGCCTATCTTCTATTCCACCTATCCATTCCACCCTCCCCACCCCGACCAATCACCTTCATCCCCTCCCCCATTTTACTATTGTACGCTATGCTACTTTCTCCCCACCCCCACCCTCCTCTCACTTATCTCTCCACCCTTCAGACTCTCTGCCTGTATTCTTGACAAAGAGCTTTTGCCCGAAACGTCAATTTTACTGCTCCTCGGATACTGCCTGAACTGCTGTGCTCTCCCAGCACCACTAATCCAGAATCTGGTTTCCAGCATCTGCAGTCATTGTTTTTACCAAGCTTTTGTTGAAATATATACTTCAATAGCAATGCAGTTTACCATCGGTTACTTCTCGAGTTTCCCCACACAAGGCAGTAACCACTGCTGCCACATGGTCCCTGTTCCTCGCCCCAGACTCAGAGGGACTGAGTGGTGCAGTCGCGAATAACCAACTTGAAATCAAGATGGGAATGAAGTTGCAGAGAGACTCGATGGCTCAAGTGACTCAACCGGAGAATGCACGGTGTTTCTATGATGGTTTAGAGTCGCAAGCAATTCCGAGGTTGGGAATGCTTCTGGTCAAAGGCGGGACAGAAGGGAAAATTTGTTCCCGTTTATAATAACAGCAATCTACGGTGCATCTTGCTGAGACAGCTGAGTGCCACAACTGGAGCGTGGGCAGATGGTTTGAAGTTTAATTTTGCTTCACTATCACCCAGTTCCCTGGAATGAATTGGTTTCACCATTTTTATTTCCAATTGTTTAATATCTCCCAGCAGTCTGCGGCTTTCTTCCTCATGGTTAATTGCATGACGAACTGTTGTGTGATCTGCACACTGCTAAATCACGGCCACTACAAGTAAATATAAATCATTGATCTATATGAGAAAACAGTGGAACTCACTGCAGGCATGCTGCTTAGGTTTGCAGGCGATACCAGTATTGTAGACAGTGAGGAAGATTATCAAAGTTTCGAAAGGATCTTAATCCAATGAGTCGTTGTACTGAAAAATGCAACATGGCGTTCAATCTGGATAAATGAAAGGTATTACATTTTGGTACAACAATACGTGTGGCTTTGCGTATGTTGGAGAACAGGGAAGCTCGGTGTGCAGGTTCATAATTCCTTGTAATTTGCATTACCAACAGACAAGATGATTCAAAGGCATTTCACATACTTCCCTTCATTGCTCATTCCTTTGTGTATAGTAGTTGGGACGTTATGTTTTGCAGGACATTGATGAGGCCTCCTCTCGAATATTATGTCCAGTTCTGGTCGCCCAGTTGTGGGAATGATATTATTCAGCTGGAATAGGTTCACAAAACGTTTGTTGCCTGTGGAAGTTTTGAGTTATCATGCAAGGCTGGATAGGCTGAGACTATTTTCAGATTCGAGTTTGGGGTACTGGATATTCGGGTACTTGAGGAGCAGGAGAATCGACGTTTCGGGGAAAAGCCTGATGAACGACACTTGCGTGAAAAAAAACATTGATTCTCCTGCTCCCCGGATGCTGCCTTACCTGATGTGCTTTCCCAGCACAACACTCTCGACTCTGATCTCTCATCTGCAGTTCTCACTTTCTCCCAGTTGAGACTGTTTTCACTCGTGGTTAGGGGTTTGTACGGTGACCTGACAGAAGTTTATGAATTATTGAGAGGCAAGTTAGAGTTAACGATAGCGGCCTTTTCCCAGGAGGGGGATTGCAAGACGAGAGGGCATATGTTTAAGATGAAAAGAGAGAGTTTTTTTTTAAAAAAGACATGTTTAGATACCGTATTTTACGTGTGTAATTAACTTGCCGAGGAAGTGATGGATGAGGGTATGTTTGCAACATTTAATGGACAATTGATTCCAAACATGAATGGGAAAGTGGGATTTTTAAAATAAGTTTATTCATGCCTAGTACATCAGTTATTTCCCAGAGGGCATTTAAGAGTCAACCACGATATTATCCATCTGGAGTCTCCTGTGGGACAGAGCAGATGAATAGGGCAGTTTGCTTCCCGAACTGGCATGAGTGAATCAGATGGGATTTTCCACACAACTGATTCAGGTCATCAAGAAACTCTTCAATTCCAGGTGCTTGTTGAATTCAAACTCCACCATCTGTTATGCCAGGACCTGAACTCTTTGTCCCCAAAATATTACCTGGGTTTTGGATTAACAACACATTAATAAAACAACAAGGGCATTATCACCACTCAGCGGGTACAGGAGGAGGCAGACGGGAATGGGTGAGTTTGGCAGTATGTTCAGCATGGATCGGTTGGACTGACAGTCCTGTTTTCATGTTGTCTGACTCTGACTAAAGCTATGGAGCAGGAAGCTGGTTGGGATTAAAGGCGCATTGACATCATAATCGATCTCCCGATGGGATATGTAATCCTGCTGGAGTCTCCGGAGGTTATTTTGCTCAGTGATCCCTTCCCACACACGGGACTGGTGAACGGTCTCGCTCCAGTGTTACTGATTAAATGAGATTCCATCGCTGTGGTTAATTGAATCTTTTCCAGAAGTTCCTATATTGCCCTACTTTCTCTGTGGTATCTGTGTCCTTTTTTCTACACAGGGTGAACGATCCTTTCAAATTGTGTCCACACAGATACAAATCCTGTTTTCCATGTTGAGAATTTGTTTTCATTCTTCCTCATTCACCCACGGGGTGTGAGTATGACTGGTCAGGACAACATTTATTCTTCGCCCCTCGTTCGTTTCTGTCTGGCTACACCACAAACCCGGGTGTGATCCCAGCCTCGGGTGTCTGTCTGTGGGCAGTCCACACATTCTCTGTGTGTATGCGTTTTTAAGGGCTCAACACGCTCCACTTGTGCCACTCAGCTATCTTAGAAAGATGCACCGGAAATCGCTATGATAGTATAAACGGGGACAACCATTCCCTTGAGCAGGAGCACACTCAACCGAGGAATTTCTTGCGCCTCTATACCATCGCAGAAGGACGCACGCTCACCAATTGCATCACTGGAGACGGAGAGTAACTCCACGCACTCATTCTCATCCCCATTTCCGGTTGGATCTGGGCGGCTGTGCCGATGTTATGCTAAACTCCTATTGAAGCATACATTTCAACAATATCCTGTACTGTCCCCCAAGTCTTTGATGCTTGTCGAAATCTATTAATCTCAGTTTTCAACATTCTCTTACAAGGGATCTCCACAGCTCTGAGGAAACCGAACTGAAAGATTCAGCTCATTCACAGTTCCCACATATATATCACTGTTCGCTGTTTACTGATATTGGGCATTTGCTGTTCTTCCGAACATTTCCTCTGCTAGTATACTTATTGCTGCTTGCAAGCATCCTGTTCTGTGGTTACTGTGATCGTGGTTGTCGGTATTTTGCATTGTGACCACAGCAACCTCGATTTGAAACCAAATCACGGCACTTAGTATTCTCTCCGTTGTCCTTTTTGTGACACATGCTCAGAAATTAATTGTTTTACCTTCAAATTCCGCTCTCTCACATCTCTGCGTTTCAAATATCAGGATTCAAACACACCCGTTGTCGGAGGTTTCTCTCCTTCCCACGATCATTAAGCCTCCTTTCCGTCCCTCCTCCCATTTCTCTGAGGCAATGCCCAATCTATCACTCTCTTTCACATTCATACTGTTCTGTCTGTGCTGCTGCTGCGGTCACTGTTATTGGGTGAACGTGCCCCAATCCCACCATCGGGGCCTTCAAACAAATCGATCCATTTGGATACCGCGGTTGTGAAATCAATCCCCATGTAGCAGCTTTTACTGACATAGGCCAGAGACAATTGGAGCGTCAGGCTCATGGAAAATACCCAGGGCAGTTTTGGTGAAAAGACATTTTGTTGGAAAAGATCAGCTTTTATGGCTTTCCGCGTTGGTCTTGTGATAATTTCATAGGACCGATAATCCAGAGACCGAGGTAATTGTCTGGGTACCGGGGCTTGTATCCCACTATGCCATGATCGTCAAATTTGGATTCAAAACATATCTGCAAGGAAGAATCTAATGACTACTATAGATCCATTGACAATTATTGAAAAAAAATCTATTTCACTGATGTCATTTCGGGATGGAATTTGCTATCCTTACTTGGTCTGGGCTGCATGTGACTTCAGACTCACAGCAATATGGTTGAGTATCAACTGCCCTCTGGGCAATGTGGAATGTGTAATAAAAACTGCTCAGCCAGAATCGCCCTCATACTAATCCAGAAATTTTAAAACAAATGCTCATTAGGATCAAGCAAGAGCGTTGTGTGCAGTTTTGTAAGTCACATTATAGTCGGGATGTGATCACACTGAGAAAGTTGCAGGAGTTATTTACCGGGATATTGTTTGGGCTGAAGAGTTTCAGTTGTGAAGAAAGACAGGACAGAGTGGAGTGTTTGTCTCAGTGCAAAGGAGATGGAAACAAGACATGATTGAGTTAGGGCATGGACAGGGTTGACTGAACGAGTTTCCCGTTGATGGAGGGATCGATCAGCAGGGGCCAGAGACTTAAGGAGAAAGACAGAAAGGTTTTTGAAGATGTGAGAAAAAGCTTTATCAGCCAGCGGGTGGTTGGAATTTGGAATACACTGTCTGCATTTTCCAGAGTGGCAGAAACACTTACAACCTGAATAAATATTCAGATGTGAGCTTGTGATGCCAAGACATATAAGGCTGTGGGGTAAGCATTCTGAAATGGGATTCAGTTCATTAGGCAGTTGTTTTTGACAAGTGTGGCCACATTGGGTTGAAGGGCCTCCTTTGACATTCTTGTTCTCTGTAGTATAATGGTTAGTGTCCCCGCCAGTCACAGGGCTCAATTTTCCGCTGGGGACAGTATAAGCGTTTTAAAACTGTCACTCCATTCCCAAGTGCGAGTATTGATACCTGTCCTTCCATTCTCGATGGGGCATATCACACGAAGGACAGTGCTGCCTGAATCAGTGTGGGAAAGGGCTGCAGCTCTCAGGGAGGCAGAGTATCAGTGAACGGACAAACACGTGACTTCTGCAAACTTCACCTTGTGACTGTGTTGGAATGAATAGCATTTGACAGACTTGTTCCGGATTGAAGGATTTACTAGAAACAGGAAGCTGAGGAAGAAACAACATAAACGCATTCAAGTATGAGTGCAGAAACATTTCCCACAGCACGAATAAAATTGTAAAAGACAGAGTAGCGTTTCGATACATTGAATTTGGGTTCATTTGATTTGATCAGTTTTACCAGGTTATAAAACCATGAAAAAATGATACAGCACTTGCTCATTTGATGGAACATTGTTTCAGTAATTTGCACTGCTGTTCAGAGGGAGGGTTAGGTTGATTTGCAAAGTTAAATTTCCCTTTCGTGTCCAGGGAGTGAATTTAGTAAGTTAGGTGAATTAGCCATGGGTAACGCGGGGATAAGGTCAGAAGTCACAGGACGTTAGGTTATACTCCAACAGGTTTATTTGAAATCAAAAGGGGGAGGGATTCCCCTTCTTCAGGTGAAGTATAAGGAAATGGGAAGGGGAACTAGGTCTGAGTGAGATGCTCTTCAGAGAATCAACACCGGTTCGATTGACTGAAATGCTCTTTCTGCACTGTAGGATTCTGTGATTCTATGAATAGATAATGACGGTGTTTACTGGGGTGTAAAGCCATTGGAGAAGATGCTGATGGGGGTGTACTGAGGATGAGATTTTATTCACTTGTGCTCTTGGAAAATTGAGAAGAGTTATCCCTGAACCAAGGAAGATAAATGGGGTTTTTTCAGGTTATGAAATGTTTGGACAGAGTAAATAGGAGGAAAATTCCCACTTTTAAGTAAGTAAACATCTAGATGTCAGGCATTCAATACCTTTGATAAAACCTTTGAAGGACAAAGAAATGATGAGAACAGAATCGCTGTCACTCCGAGAATCTGTTTTTCAAAATATTTGGAAAGGCACATTTGATGACATACAAGGAATAAATTTCACAAGGAGAGAGACAGCGTGTGGCTCGGTAAAGATGCAGAGGTGGGGTGTAGTCGGTCGGAAGATACGGAGAAACAATGTCTAAGTTGATTGACATTAAATGTAAAGAAATTTCTTTAATGTGTGCAGCTGAAGAAGATTCGGTTCCAAAACTCTGCGTTTTTAAAGATTTGGCATAATGTTCACCTAAAGCATTGTAAATGGAACTGAGTGGAGTTCTATTTATTGTGAACGGAAGATATTACATAATGAATAGGAAGTGACCAGTTGCTTGTAGATCGACTTCCTGCTTTCATCACATGCGTTAAGGATGTGAGAACAAACACCATGATGTTTGGTCCATTTAATACTCAGTGAATCTGCCAAAGGAACGAGCAACAAAACTGGTGGGTTTTCTTTTGTACTTTAACCCTCTGTTTTTCGAAGCAGTATTTTCCTTAAGCTGAAATAAAGTCTGAGCAAATTTGAATACAACATTAATCGTTCCAATGAGATATATCCAATTCACTTCTAATTATTACAATAAACATTGTGAGTTTGCAGCAAAATTAAAATGAAACGAACAAATCAGCTTTTCTTGCGATTTAATCCAATTCAGGTTCAGCCATACGAGAAAGAACATTGAGCGACAACATCACCTTTATTTCAATTACCATGGCTGCTTCTTCACGTGAGAGAGAAAGTGACTGAAAAAATTATGTGCCAAATGTAGGTGTAAATATGACGGAAAATTCTTGTCCTGTTTCATTCTGACTCAGTTCTGACTCAGTATGTATCAATGACAGCAATTCATTCTGACCAGCATGACTATTTATTGGAATTTTCTATTATTATAATTCTAGTGAAAGCAGAAACACAATGGCGTGGATTCGATTCCGCTCTGGAACTTTCTCATCAATGACTTTCACTACATGTAACCTGATGAGGTCACATGTCACCCCTCTACAAAATGTGCAGAGGAGACCGAGAGATTATGGTGGTTGGATATTACACCGCTGTACTCCACATTCACGGGTTCGAGTCACACTCTGGTTGCTAACTTTACGCGCCGCACTCGCAGTTTTTCTTTGCACATCACACCTCTGGTATACACTGGATCGAGAAACTTGTTCTTGACCTTCACTGCACGAGAGATTCAGGAATAATCGACACCACATTAAAGTCGAAATGAAGAGTGAGAGCAGTCATTCTATTCAATTGTAGACGAAATTGGTGTAATGAGAAGGAACACATTTTTCTTTCCGTCCTATACTCCATCTTGTCTTTCTATGAATTCCCATCGAAAGAAAGAGAAAAAGAAAACAAGAGATTGGGAGCACAAGTTTATCCAGTGGGGTTGTTCATGAGTATTTTAACCTAACACTTCACACAATGATCTGATCAGTATTTCAAACAGTCACTCGGAATTCGAACCGCAGAAAATTTCTCCAATGAAACGAACCTTTCATTCTTCACCAATTTCTGCTGTGTGTGAATCATGCAACGATCCATCATCCAACGTGATCACTGACTGTGAGCGTGCCAACTGTATAAGATTTAACAACTTCCTTCAGCAATCACAGCTTCTGTACACAGCCACCTGTGCTGGGCCCAGTGTCATTTGTTGCCCCAGGTCACAGCACATTTCTTTTTCCTGTATTTATGAGCTTTGTTCAGAATCTGTCTGATCTGTTTAATAATCTTTTCCTGTCACTTCATCCCATCCCCTCACAATTTTGAACTTATGAATAAAATAAGGCGTTAGATGAAATGTTAAACCAAGTGGAAGTATGCTATTCAGCCCAAGGAGTCTGCTCAACCATTCAACGAACTCATGGTTGATCTGATTTGGAGATGCCGGTGTTGAACTAAGTAAAATATCACACAACACGAGGTTAGAGTCCAGCAGGTTTACGTGGAAGCTCTAGCTTTCTGAGCGATGCTCAGAAGGAGTGTCGCTCCGAACGCTAATGTGCTTCCAATTAAACCTGTTGGACTATAACCTAGTGTTGTGTGATTCTTCACATAGTTGGTCTGATAATCTTGAATTCCTTTCTGCTCATTTAGCTCGAAAGGTTTCATCATCTTTCTGAGTAACTATCTGGCACAGTTTGAAAATACCCAACCACACAGTCTCAACAGCGGTTACTGGAAAATGCCACAGTTTCTTAGACCCCTGAGCAAAGAACTTACTCCTCATTTCTGAATTAAATGGGCAATATCTAATGCTGAGATTATGTCCTCTTGTGCTCTCTTCAGAGCATAGGGCAAGCCAAATGCTCGTATCTACCCTGTCAAGATCCTACGACTATTGAACATTTATAATTGTCACTATGTAATTATAAATTTCCCCGACTCCTCCTTTGTTTGAAGGAGAATAATCCCAGCCTAACCAATCATTCCACGAAGTTCTACTGTATTCAGAGTTAGCAACATGTTAGTAAGTCTGCGCTACCCCTTATACCATCCTTACATATTATTAAGACAGGTGGAGACATTTCAGCGAGGAAACGGGTTGAAATTTCAGGCGCAGACGGGAATTGAAACTTGAAATCAGAAAGCGATTAGAATCGGATTGACCCCCAGAAGGACTAAATACAGCAAAGATATCTCTGACAAATCAGAATCTAATCATGTTCGATTGACATTCAATGGCTTCAATGTTACTGAATTCCTCCGTGTAGTCGTCCTCGGAGCTAGTATTTAGGAAAAATGGAACCTGACCGCCCGTATAAAGAAGTTGACGACAAAAACCTGTCCGTGGGTCAACTTTGTTTGATTATTAACTCAACTCTTGTCTCCGTGAAGCCTACATCGTCCGCAACGCACAAATTAGATGTTTAGCAGAACTCTCTCCATTTGCCGAGGTGGGTGCAGCTTCAACACCACTGAAGGAACTGGACACCCTCCACGACAATGCAGTCACTTAACTGTATATTGTTCAACACCTGACTATTTATTCCCTTAACTGTTAAGGCACAATTGAAGCAGAGTGCACCACATAGAAGATTCACTGGAGTTAGTTATCGAGGCTTTTTTGACAGAACCTTCAAAGCTCAAAAACTGTACCGACCATAAGGACAAGTTAGAAGATGCACTGAACCTTCACCATTTGCAAATTAGCGTCCAAGGCTCATACCAGCATGATTTGGAGAGGAATCAGTGGTAAATTCATTGAGTGGTGAAGTAGTTTGATGGGCAAAGATTTATACTTCAGCCCTCTATCTTTCATCTTTCAATGTTTAAAAAAATAGATTATTGCATAGACCAGACCTGTGCTCGTTCCTTTAGTTTTTTCCTAAACTGGCAGTTGCTAAAGATCGAATATCATCCACAGTCTGTGGTCAACAATAGAAAATATCCAAAACCCACTCGAACAACTGATCTCCCTGTCCCTGTGTTCAGGGATCTGTGAATGCCCATTCCAAGATCTCTTTGTTCCTGTTCACCAATCAGAATCCTCACGGTTATTGTTACAACTCCCCAAATTCACCACCACTCATTGGTCTGGATTCAATTCCATTCACCATTTTGCCTTTCCACATGATGTATACATCCCTGCGGTCCCTGACATTATTCATCAGAGTCGACCACACGACTATGTATCGTCAGTAAACTTCTAAATCATGACTTCTAATAAAAAAGTTTGAATTATTGATCTACATCAGGAAACAGTGGTACTTCACTGGGAAAAAGCAACCAAACATGGTTCCTTTCTGCATGGGATGAACAACTCCAAGGGTTGCTAGCCCAGTATCTCGCCACTACATTTGCAGATGACACAAAGATTGGTGGAGTAGCCAGAAAACATAGAGGACAGTCAAAGAATGAAGGGGAATATAGATAGACAGAAGAGTTGAGCAGAGAAGTGGCAAATGGTGTTCCATCCAAGCAAATGTGAGGTGATGATTTAGGGAAGTCTAATTCCAGAGCCAAGTATACAGTAAATGGAAGAGCTTGGGTAAACTTGATGAGAAGAGAGATCTGGGACTTCAGGTCCTTTGTACCCTGAAGGTGACTGCACAGGTGGATAGAGTGGTCAAGAAGGCATATGGCATGCTTGCCTTCACCGGATAGGGCATTGAGTATAAGAGCAGGCAAGCCCTGCTAAAATTGTACAAGAGTTTGTTTCGGCCGCGTTTAGAATACTCTGTGCAGTTCTGGTCGCCAAAGTACCAAAATTATGTGGACGTTTAGGAGAGAATGAGGAGAAGGTTTACGCAGATGTTGCCTGGTATGGAAGATGCAACCTCTGAAGAGAGGTTGAGTCGATTACTTCTGCTTTCATTAGGCAAAAACGAGATTGAGGGGATCTGATTGAGGTCTACAATATCATGACGGGTACAGACAGGATGGATAGAGATAAGCTTTTTCACAAGATGAGGGCTTCAATAATGAGAGGTCATGCATTCAATGAGAGGTGAAACTTTTAAGGGAGATAGACATGGAAAGTATTTTACACAGAGGGTGGTAGGTGCTGGAATGCGTTGCCAGCAGAGGTAGTAGAGGCAGACATGGTAGATTCATTTCAGGTGCGCCTGGACAGATGCATGAGTAAGTGAGAAGCAGAGGGATACGGATGCTTAGAAATTGGGCGACATGTTTAGTGAGTTGAGTTGGACCGGCTCAGGTACGGCAAGGAAGAATCTAATGACTACTATATATCCATTGACAATTGTTGAAAAAAAAATTCCAATGATGTCATTTCGGGATGGAATTTGCTATCCTTACTAGGTCTGGCCTGCATGTGGATGAGATTGATCGATTTCGACAAAACATTAAAGACTCGGGGGACAGTACAGGATATTGTCGAAAAGTATGCTTCAATAGCATTTTAGCTTAACATTGGCACAGCCGCCCATATCCAACCAGAAATGGGGGTGGGAATGTGTGCGCGGAGTTACTCTCTGGCTCCAGTGATGCAATAGGTGAGCATCCTGTCCTTCTGTGATGGGAAAGAGGCGCAAGAAATTCCTCGGTTGAGTGTGCTCCCACTCAAGGGAATGGTTGTTACCGTTGATACTATCATAGCGATTTCTGGCACATCTTTTTAAGACAGCTGAGTGGCACAGGTGGAGCGTGTTGAGCCCTTAACTTTGCAGTGGTGGGTTTAAAAGATGATTTTGCTGTTTGGATCTGTGTTTCCGACACTGGTGGTGGCAGCTACATTTGCTCGCATCAGCTCCGTATCAGTTTCTTCCACACAGTCAAGACTTCAACCAGGAGAAGGTGGTGTTGGGGTGATATTTTAAACTAGTCATATTTGGGGGTTGGGACACGGAAACGGTGATGTTTACGTTCGATGATTAAAACATGAAATACAAGCCTGACCTCAGGAACAGAGATCATGACTTTAATTTCCTGCAATCCCATTCATTCACGTCCCTTATGCAGGGGATTGAACCATCTTCACCCAGTCCTGCCTACGAGAGACTCCAGGAGCAGAAAAACATGAGCTGACCCTTAATTCAAGAATCTCCACCGCGTCGGGAAGCAGTCTAATCGGCCCTTCCAGTCCACACGGTCCATCCGAAGCGCATCCCACCAGACCCCACGGTATTCCCTGTCCCATAAGCCTGCATTTCCCATTGTTGATCCCTGTAACTGGCACACCTTTGGTCAGAGGGAGAAATAAAAACGCAAACACACAGAGAATGTGCAGACTGCCCACAGACAGACACCCGAGGCTGGGATCGCACCCGGGTTTGCAGTGGAGCCAGACAGCAACAAACAAGGGGCGAGGAATAAATGTTGTCCTAACCAGTGATAATCACACCCTGTGGGTGAATGAGGAAGAATAAAAAAACATTCACAACATGGAAAACAGGATTTGTATCTGTGTGGACACAAGTTGAAAGGATCGTTCACCCTGGGTTGTAAAAATGACACTGATACCACAGAGAAAGCAAGGCAATGTGGGAACTGCTGGAAGCGATTCAATTAACCAAAGAAATGGAATATCATTTAACCAGTAACACTGGGGAGAGGCCGTTCACCAGTCCCGTGTTTGGGAAGGGATCACTGAGCAAAACAACCTCCGGAGACTCCAACAGGATTACATATCCCATCAGGTGTTCGATTATGATGTCAATGCGCATTTAATCCCAACCAGCCGCCTGCTCCAGAGCGTCAATCAGACTCATACAACATGAAAACAGGCCTGTTAGTCCAACCGATCCATGCTGAACATACTGCCAAACTAACCCATTCCCGTCTGCCTCCTCCTGTACCCGCTGAGTGGTTATAATGCCCTTATAGTTTTATTACTGTGTTATTATCCAAAACCCAGGTAATATTTTGGGGACAATGAGTTCAGGTCCTGGCATGGCAGATGGTGGAGTTTGAATTCAATAAGCGCCTGGAATCGAAGAGTCTCGTGATGCCCTGAATCAGTTGTGTGGAAAATCCCATCTGATTCACTCATAACAGTTCGGGATGCAAACTGCCATATTCATCTGCTCTGTCCCACAGGAGACTCCAGATGGATAATACCGTGGTTGACTCTTAAATGCCCTCTGGGATATAACTGACGTACTAGGCATGAATAAATTTATTTTAACAATCCGAATTTCCCATTCATGTTTGGAATTAATTGTCCATTAAATGTTGCAAACATACCCTCATCCATCACTTCCTCGGCAAGTTAATTACACACGTAAAACACATTCCCTTTAAAAATGCCGCACATGTCTTTTTTTTAAAAATCTCTCTTTTCATCTTAAACATATGCCCTCTCGTCTTGAAATTCCCCTCCTGGGAAAAGGCCGCTATCGTTAACTCAAAACTTGTCTCTCAATAATTCATAAACTTCTGTCAGGTCGCCGTTCAAACCCCTAACCTAGAGTGAAAACAGTCTCAACTGGGAGAAAGTGAGAACTGCAGATGGGAGATCAGAGTCGAGAGTGTTGTGCTGGGAAAGCACAGCAGATCAGGCAGCATTTGAGGAGCCGGAGAATCGACGTTTCGGGGAAGAGCCTAATGAACGACACTTGTGTGAAAAAATGATTCTCCTGCTCCTCGGATGCTGCCTTACCTGATGTGGTTTTCCAGCACCCCAATCTCGAATCTGAAAATAGTCTCAACCTATCAAGCCTTTCATTATAACTCAAAACGTCCACTAGCAACAAGCGTGCACACCTTTTGTGAACCTATTCAAGCTGAATAATATCATTCCCACAACTGGGCGACCAGAACTGGACATAATATTCCAGAAGAGGCCGCATCAATGTCCTGCAAAACTTCAACATAACTTCCCAACTGCTGTACACAAAGGACAGAGAAATGAAGGGAAGTAGGTTAAATGCCTTTGAAACATCTTGTCTGTTGGTAATGCAAATTACAAGGAATTATGTACATGCACACTGAGCTTCCATGCTCTCCAACATACGCAAAGCCATACTCTTTTTGTTGGACCAAAATGCAATACCTTCCATTTATCCAGATTGAACTCCATGTTACATTTTTCAGTACAACGACTCATTGGATTAAGATCCTTTTGAAACTTAGATAATCTTCATCACTGTCTCCAATACTGGTATCGCCTGCAAACCTCCGAAGCATGCCTGCAGTGAGTTCCACTGTTTTCTCATTTAGATCAATGATTCATATTTACTTGGAGTTGCCGTGATTTAGCAGTGTGCAAATCATACAACAGTTAGTCATGCAATTAACCATGAGGAAGAAAGCCACAGACTGCTGGGAGATATTAAACAATTGGAAATAAAAATGGTGAAAGCAATTCATTCCAGGGAAGTGGGTGATAGTGAAGCAAAATTAAACTTCAAACCAGCTGCCCCCGCTACAGTTGTGGCACTCAGCTGTCTCAGCAAGATGCACTGTAGATTGCTGTTATTATAAACGGGAACAGATTTTCCCTTCTGCCCCGCCTTTGACCAGAAGCACACCCAACCTCGGAATTGCTTGCGCCTCGAAACCATCATAGAAACACCGTGCATTCTCCAGTTGCGTCACTTGAGACATCGAGTATCTCTGCAACCTCATTCCCATCTTGATTTCAAGTTGGTTATTCGCGACTGCGCCACTCAGTTCCTCTGATTTTGGGGCTGGGAACTGGGACGATGTGGCAGCAGGGGTTACTGCCTTGTATGGGGAAACTCAAGAAGTAACCGATGTTAAACTGCATTGCTATTGAACTATATATTTCAACAAAAGCTTGGTAAAAACAATGACTGTAGATGCTGGAAACCAGATTCTTGATTAGTGGTGCTGGAAGAGCACAGCAGTTCAGGCAGTATCCGAGGAGCAGTAAAATCGACGTTTCGGGCAAAAGCTCTTCGTCAAGAATACAGGCAGAGATTCTGAAGGGTGGAGAGATAAGTGAGAGGAGGGTGGGGGTGGGGAGAAAGTAGCACAGAGTACAATTTGTGAGTGGGGGAGGGGATGAATGTGATAGGTCGGGGTGAGGGTGGAATGGATAGGTGGAATAGATGATAGGCAGGTAGGACAAGTCAGGACAAGTCATGGGGACAGTGCTGATCTGGAAGTTTGGAAATGGGGTGAGGTGGGGAAGGGGAAATGAGGAAACTGTTGAAGTCCCCATTGATGCCCTGGGGTTGAAGTGTTCCGAGGCGGAAGATGAGGCGTTCTTCCTCCAGGTGTCTGGTGGTGAGGGAGCGGCGGTGAAGGAGGCCCAAGACCTCCATGACTTCGGCAGAGTGGGAGCGAGAGTTGAAATGTTGGGGCACAGGGCTGTGTTGTTGATTGGTGTGCGTGTCCCAGAGATGTTCCCTAAAGCGCTCTGCTCAGAGGCGCCCAGTCTCCCCAATGTACAGGAGATCGCATCGGGAGCAACGGATACAATAAATGATATTGGTGGATGTGCAGGTAAGAAAAGCTGTACTGTCCCCGGAATCTTTGTTGTTATGGAGAAATCTATTCATCTCAGCCCTAAACACATTAATGATGGAATCAACACAGCCACTGGGGGAACCGATGTTAAACGGTCAGTCCATTCTGAGTTCCCACATATCTGCTACTGTTCGCTGAGCACTGATTTTGTGCATTTGGTGCTCTGCCTAACATTCCTTATGATACTGCACTTATTAGGTGTGTTTGCTGTGTTTGTCTGTGGGTTACCATGATCGTATAGTGGTTAATTTTCTGTGTTGTGGCCGCAGCAACAGCGGTTCAAATCCCAGTCACGGCTGTAATTGTGCTGTATCCCAGTCTTTTGTGAAACACAAAGGAATCAGTTGTTTTAAAGTTTTGATTTTCTCCAACGTGATGTTTTTTTCCTTCAAGCTCTGCTCGCTCACATCTCTGTGTTTCATATGTCAGAATTCAAATCCACCCGTTCTCAGAGATTTCTTCCCTCCTCCGATCACTAACCGAACTTTCCATCCCATCCCCCCATTTAATTAATTTGGAGATGCTGGTGTTGGACTATGGAGTACAAAGTTAAACATGACCCAACACCAGGTTATGGTCTTACAGGTTTAATTGAAGCACTAGCATTTGGAGCGCTGCTCTTTCATCATGTGTTTGCGGAGTCATTTCCTATTTCACTAAGGCATTGCAGAATCTAATACAGACTCTCCCATTGATACCGATCAGTCTGTGTGGCTGGGGTCACTGTTGCTGGGTGAACGTGCCCCAACCCCACCATCGGGACCTGCGGACCATTTGATCCATTTGGTTACCACTGTTGTGAGATCAATACACATGTAGTAGATTTTACTGATATGGACCAGATATTATTGGGGGGGTGGGGTAAAGCTCAGGAAAATGTCACAGAACAGTATCGGGGAAAAGCGACTTTATTGGATAAGATCAGATTCACTGATTTTCTGCAATGCCCGAGCACGATTATCACTGAACACTGGTCTGTTTATTCAGACACCACGGACTCGGGTTTGACGCCGACCATGCTCGGTGGTAGAATTGGGATTCAATAAATATCTGGAATTACGAATCTAATAACTCCTATAAATCCGCGGCCAATTGTTGAAAACAACAAAACCATCTGACCTCATTTAAGGAATGTAACTGCCATTCTTACCTGTTTGACCCTCCATGTGACTCCAGACTCACTACAATATGGTTGAGTTTCAAATGCCCGCTCTGCAATTAGGGATACCAATCAATACTGCCGACCCAGCGACGACCTCATACTGTAACAGAATAGAAAAAAGTTCATTCGGCCCTAGCTAGATGACTGTGTGCAGTTCTGCAATTCAGAGTCCTGCATGGATGTGATCGCACTGGGAACGTTGCAGTAGAGATTCACTGGGATATTGTCTGGGCTGAAGAGTTTCAGTTGTGAGGAGAGCTGGGACAGACGGGTTGTTTGTCACCGAGCAGAGGAGATTGGAGAAGAAATGACTGAGATGTACTTAATAATGAGGGATATGGATCGCATAGACTGAAAGAATTGTTTCTAATTGATGGAGAGATCGAACACTGGGGCCAAGAGATTTCGGGAAAAGGCAGAAAGGTTTGAGTAGATTTGCGGAAAGGGTCAGAGAGGCGGAAATCATTCTAACCTTAGAAAAAAATTGAGATGTTAATTTGTGATGCCAAAACATGTAAGATTATGGGCTAAACGATGGAATACTTGATTCAGATCGTTAAGCAGTTGTGTTTGACAAGCGCGGACACAACAGGCTGATGGGCCTCCTTCGATGTTGTTGTCCTCCACAGTATCGTGGTTAGTGTCCCCTCCTGTCACAGGGCTCAATTCTCCGCTGGGGGCATCGTAAAGGTTTTAAACCTGTCGCTCTGTTTACCAGTGAAATTTATTAATTCCTGGCCTTGCATTCTCGATGGGACATGTCACAGGAAGGACAGTGCTGTCTGAATCAGCGTGGGGAAGATCTGCAGCTCCTGGGGAGAGAGAGTGTCAGTGACAGTGCAAACACGTAACTTCAGCCAACTGCACATTGTGTTTGTGTTGCAATGAAAACCATTATATAGAGTTGTTCCTGACTGATATGTTTATTTAAAGCAGGAATCTGAGGAAGAAAAGAGCAAACCCATTCAGACCTGAGTGCAGAAACATTTCCAGCAGCACTCATGAGGTTGTCCAGCGCAGGACCGCGTTTGTATGGATTGAATTCAGGTTGCTGGGCGCAGCTTGCTTTCACTCGGCTGAGTTACCAGTGTGTAAATGATACAGATTGTCTTCACTGTGATGGTCCATTTGCTCAGTGGTTTGTACTGCTGTTAAGTCTGTAGGTTTGGTAGATTGGTCATGTTAAATTGCGCTGATGTGTCCAGGGAGTGAATTCTGTAAGTTAAGTGAATTAGCCATGGGTAACGCAGTGATAAGGTCAGCAGTCACACGTTGCTAGGTTTTATTCCAACAGTTTTATTTGAAATCACAATCCAGAGGCCTGCGGGGATAGAGACGGGAGCTAGGTCTGGTTGAGATGCTGTTCGGAGTCTCCCTACAGACTCGATTGGCTGAACTGCATTTTCTGCATTGTAGGGGGAATCTGGGATTCTATCAGAAGGACACTGCCAGCGTTTACTGGCCCGTTAAGACATTAGAGACGATACTGACGGCGTTTAGTGTGGATGGACTTTTAATTTTTTGTTTTGGAAAATTTGACACTGAACCAAGGAAAACCGAATGTAAGATTTCCAGAGTAGGTGAGGTTTGGAGAGAGTAAATATGTGGTAAATTCACTCTTTCAAGTTCGTACATTTCTGAACGTCAGGCTTTCAAAACCATCGATGTAGGACAAATAAATGATGGGAGCAGAATTTCTGTCACTCAGACAATCCGTTTCCAAAATATTTGGAAAGGCACATTTAGAGACACACAAGCAGTGAGTTTCACCAGAAGAGAGACAGCCTGTGGCCAGGTAAAAGTGTAAAAGTGGGGTGTGGTAGATTGGTACAGTGGGGTAGAAGGTGCGAGGAAACAATATCTAATTTGGACGACTTCAGATGCAAAGAAATATCGGAAACCTCTGCAGCTGTGTAAGATTCAGCAATAAAAAACCTCAGAGTTTTGAAAGATTTCTATGAATTTTCCACATGAAATATTATCAATGGAACTGAGCAGATTTGGCATATTGTAAAGGCAAACTATTCCATAATGAATAGGAAGTGACCCGTCTCTTAGAGATCGATTTCCTGCTTTAATCCCATGGTTTAAAGGTGGGAGGACGATCGCCATGATGTTGGGTTCATTTGACACCCACTGAAATCTGCCAAAGTAACTGAGCATCAAAACTGGCATCTCGTTTTGTAGTTTAACCTTCTGTTTTTCTCATCAGTATTTTCTTTAAGCTGAAATAAATTCGGAGCAATATTGAATGCAACATTTAACATTCCAATCACATAAATCCAATTCAATTCCGATCATTGGAATGAACAGAGTGAAGTTGCAGCAAAATTAATAAAATGAAACGAACAAAACTGCATTTCCGGGAATTTTACCCAGTTCAGATTCAGCCATATGAGAAAGACCATCGAGCTAAAACATCACCTTCACTTCTCTCTCCATATATAGTTTTTCACGTGAGAGAGAAACTATCTGAAGAAATTATGCGTCAAGACGAAATGTGCGTGTGAATGTGACGGGATTTTCATGCTTGCTGGGTCATTCTGAGACAGTTCCGACTCGAAATAAATTAAGAACAAGATATTCCTTCCAAGGACGAGGTCAATCCCTTGGGTTTTGCTGGTATTATTATTCTGCTGAAAGCAGAAACATAATGGCGTGGATTCGATTCCGCTCAGGAAATTTCTTATCCCCTCGGTGCACCATATGTGATCTTGACGGGGTCACATGTGAGCGCCTTTGCAATGGGCTGTAGTCTCCCAGGAGTTCAGGCGACGGGTTGTTCTTCCATTGTGCTGGTGTGGATTTGAATCCTACTCTGGCTGTTACTTCTATGAAACGCAGCTGTGGTTTCCCTTTGTGCCTCGCATCTTTAGGATACATTGGATGGAGAATCTTCCTCTTGCCCTTCATTGCACCAGAGAATTGTGATAAATCGATACCTCATCAAAGTCGAAGTAGAGCAATTTGGTTCTGTTGTAAGTTACATTGGGATAATGAAAAGTTGGGCAAACGTTTCTATTCTCTTTTCATTCCATCTTGACTTTCTATGAATTTACATCGAATGAAAGGGGAACAAATAAGGAGAGATCGGGTGCAATAGTTTATCCAGTGGGCTTGTGAATTTTAGTGTAATACACCACACAAAGTTCTGATCAGTATTTTAAACAGTCAGTTGAATTGGAACCGCAGAAAACTTTTCCAATGAAACGAATCTTTCATTCTTTCACAACCTTTTGCTGTGTGAATCATACCGCGACCATCATCTGGTGTGATCACCAAGTTGGCAACAATATTAGATCTACCAATTTTCTTTAGCAATCACAACATGTGCACATAGCCATCTGCAGTGTGCACAGTGCCATTTGTTGTCTCCAGGCCACAGCACATTTATTGTTTATGAACTTATGAGCCTAGTTCCTGATCTGTCTGATCAGTTTGAAAACCTTTTCTATCTCTTCATCCCATCCTTTCAGAATTCTAAAGATATCAATGAAATGAGGCGTTTGACCAAATGATGTAGGATCGGAAGTCGGCCATTCAGCCCCTCGAGTCTGCTCCACCATTCAACGAACTAATGGTTGATCTGATAATCCTCAACTCCATTCTCCAGCATTGCCTCGACAAAGCTTCATCGCCGTTATGGTTAAATATCTGTCTGGCACAGTTTGAAAATACACAACAACTCAGCCTCAAGAACAATTTCGGCAAGGAGTTCTACCGATTCATTAGCCCCTGAGCAAAGAAATTACCCCTCAGTCCTGAATTAAATCGGCAATACCTAATTCTGAGTTCATGTCCTCTGGTGCTCTCCTCATACCAGAGGGTGAACCACCAGCCCGTAACTACCCTGTCAATGAATATTGAACGATTATAAATGTTATTATGTGATTATAGAGCTCCCCTCCCTCTCTTTGTTTCCAGGAGAATAATCCCAGCCTAACCAATCATTCCAAGAACCTATATTTTCTCCAGTGTTGGCAATATGTCCGTAAATCTCTGCTGTCCCTGCAGCGTCCTTACATATTATGAAGGCAGGTGGAGACATTTATGCAAAGAAACGGTTGAAATTTCAAGCACAGACGGGAACTGGATCTTGAAATCAGACAGCGACTGGAATCAGATCGGTCCACACAAGGATGAAATTGAGTAATGATCACTCTCACAAATGAGAAACTAATCATATCGCATTGACTTCAATAACTTTACTGTCAACAAATTACCCCGTGTAATTGTCCACAGAGCTATTATTTCGGGGGAAAACATATAGAATCTGGATACATAAACACTTTGACAACAACAACATATTCTTGAGACATTCTTTTGATTATATACTCAACTCATTGCTCCGTGAATCCTACATCGTTGGCAAGGCACAAATGAGACGAGTAACATAACTCTCTCCATTTGCCTAGATGGGTGTATCTTCAATAACACTTGAGGAACTGGACACCGTCCACAACAAAGCAGTCACTTGAATGTACCCTCTTCAACACCTACAATATTCATTCCCTTCACCGTTAAGGCATAATTGCAGCAGAGTGCACCAACTACAAGATGCACTGCAGTAAGTCATTCGGGCATGTTTGACAGAACCTTCAAAGCACAACAGCTGTATTGACGACAAGGACAAGTTTGGATGATGCAATTAAATGCCACCATTTGCAAGTTCCCTCCAAGGCCCATAGCACCCTGACTTGGAAAGGATTCAGTGAGAAACTCATTGGTGAAACGGTCTTGATGGGCAAAGTTGCATACTTCAGCCTTCCATCTTTTATCTTCCAATTTTAAGAAAAATGTTGATTTATACTGTGACCAGACTTGTGATCAGTCCTTTAGCTGTTCCCTAAACTGGTGGTTGCTAACGTTCTGCTATCATCCACAGCCTGTGGTCAACAATAGAAAATATCCGAAAACCCACTCAAGCAACTGACTCCCCTCAAGATTAGAGTGGTGTTGGAGAAGCACAGCAGGTCCGTCAGCATTTGAGGAGCAGGAAAAATGGACGTTTCAGCCAAAAGCCCTTCATCAGGAATGAGACTGGGAGCATATGGGATGGAGAGATAAATGGGAAAGGTGTGAGGCTGGGGAGAAGGTAGCTGAGAGTGCTGTAAGTGGATGCAGGCGGGGGGTAAACATGAAATGTCAGAGAAGAAGGTGGAGTGGATAGGTGGGATTGAAGATGTACAGTTGGGGCAAGTCTTTCGGATAGTGTTGAGCTGGAAGGTGGGAACTGGGGTTAGGTAGGGGGACGGCAAATGAGGCAACGGGTGAAGTCCAAATTAATGCCATAGGTTTGAAAGTTCCCCAGGCGGATGATGAAGCTTTCTTCCTCCAGGCATCGGTTCATGAGGCAGTGGCGATACAGGGGGTCAGGACCTGCATGTCCTCGGGAGAGTGGAGGATAGTTGAATTGTTTGGCCATGGGTCACTGGGGTTGATTCTTGCGGGTATCCTGTAAATATTCGCGGAAGTGCTCTGTGAGAACACATCTCCTCTCTACAACTAAGAGGGGACCACACTGGGAGGAACGTATGCAAGAACTGACATGTGTGGAAGTGCAGGAGAAACTTTGATGGATGTGGAGGCCTCCATTTGAGCCTTGGACAGAGGTGGGGAGGTCGATGTGGATGCAGGTTTTGCAATTGCTGCAGTGACAGGGGAAGTTGCCAAGTGGGAAAGGTGGGTCATTGGAGGGCGTGGCCTTGACTAGGTAGTCCCAGAGCGAATGGTCTTGGCGGAAAGTGGATAGGGGTTGGGAGGGGAACATATGTTGTGGTTCTGATAGCCAAGCTGGGAATTTGTCTTGCAAACGTTTCGTCCCCTGTCTAGGGGACATCCTCAGTGCTTGGGAGCCTCCTGTGAAGCGCTTCTGTGCAGTTTCCTCCGGCATTTATACTGGCCTGTCTCTGCCGCTTCCGGTTGTCAGTTCGAGCTGTCCGCTGTAGTGGCCGGTATATTGGGTCCAGGTCGATGTGTTTGTTGATAGAGTCTGTGGGTGAGTGCCATGCCTCTCGGAATTCCCTGGCTGTTCTCTGTTTGGCGTGTCCTATAATGGTAGTGTTGTCCCAGTCGAATTCATGTTGCTTGTCATCTGTGTATGTGGCTACTAAGGATAGCTGGTTGTGTCGTTTCGTGGCAAGTTGGTGGTCGTGTATACGGGTCGTTAACTGTCTTCCTGTTTGTCTGATGTTGTGTTTTGTGCAGTCCTTGCATGGTATTTTGTACACTACATTAGTTTTGCTCATTTTGGGTATCGGGTCCTTCATTATGGTGAGTTGTTGTCTGAGAGTGGCTGTTGGTTTGTGTGCTGTTATGAGTCCTAGTGGTTGCAGTAGTCTGGCTGTCAGTTCAGAAATGCTCCTGATGTATGGTAGTGTGGCTAGTCCTTTGGGTTGCGGCATGTCCTCGTTCCGTTGTCTCTCCCTTAGGCATCTGTTGAAATTGTGACGGTATCCATTGTGGCGAATACCTTGTATAGGTGTTCCTCTTCCACTTTTTGCAGTTCTGGTGTGCTGCAGTGTGTTGTGGCCCTTTTGAATAGTGTCTTAATGCAACTTCGTTTTTGTGTGTTGGGGTGGTTGCTTTCATAGTTTAGGACTTGGGCTGTGTGTGTGGCTTTCCTGTAAACCTTTGTGGTGAATTCTCCGTCCGGTGTTCTCTGTACCATCACGTCTAGGAATGGGAGAGACAACAGAACGAGGACATGCCGCAACCCAAAGGACTAGCCACACGACCATACATCAGGAGCATTTATGAACTGACAGCCAGACTACTGAGACCACTAGGACTCATAACAGCACACAAACCAACAGCCACGCTCAGACAACAACTCACCAGAATGAAGGACCCGATACCCAAAATGAGCAAAACTAATGTAGTGTACAAAATACCATGCAAGGACTGCACAAACCACTACATCGGACAAACAAGAAGACAGTTAACGACCCGTATACATGAATACCAACTCGCCACGGAACGACACGACCAGCTATCCTTAGTAGCCACACACACAGACGACAAGCAACATGAATTCGACTGGGACAACACTACCATTACAGGGCAAGCCAAACAGAGAACAGCCAGGGAATTCCTAGAGGCATGGCACTCATCCACAGACTCTATCAACAAACATATCGACCTGGACCCAATATACCGGCCACTACAGCGGTCAAATCGAACTGACAACTGGAAGCAGCAGACAAAGGCCAGTATAAATGCCGGAGGAAACAGCACAGGAGCGCTTCACAGGAGGCTCCCAAGCACTGAGGATGTCACCTAGACAGGGGACGAAACGTTTGCAAGACAAATTCCCAGCTCGGCGAACAGAACCACAACAACAACCCGAGCTACAAATCTTCTACCAAACATTGAAGGGGAACATATCCCTGGTGTTAGAATCCGTTTAGAGGTGGCGATACTGTCAGTGGATGGTGTGATTTATGCAGAGGTTGGAGGGCTAGAAGATGAGGACCAGGGAGTTTCTGTCCTTGTTGTGGTTGGACGTGTGGGGTTCATGGGCGGAGGTACGGCACATGGATGAGGTGCGTTGGAGGGCATCTTCAACCACATCGGAGGGGAAATTCCTGTCTTTAAAGATGGAGGCTATCTGGTGTGTTCTGTGATGGAGCTGGACCTTGGGGAGCAGATGCGATTGAGGTGGAGGAATTGGGAATACAGGATAACATTTGCTCAAGAGGTGGTGTGGGAGGAGGTATAATCCAGACAGCTGTGGGGATCAGTGGGTTTGTAAAAGGTGTCAGCAACACTGACCTCGAGGGATATATTTCCCGCCCCACCCCTATCCACTTTTCACAAAAACTGCTTCCTCCACGACTACCTAGTCAAGTCCAAGCCCTCCAATGACCCATCCTCCCCTCGTGGCACCTTCCCCTGCCACCACAGGAATTGCAAAACCTGTACCAACATCTTCCCTCTCATATCCTTCCAAGGCTCCAATGAGCCTTCCACATCCATCAAATGTGCACTTCCACACGTGTCATTTATTGCATCTGTTGCTCGCGATGCGGTCTCCTCTACATTGGGGCCAACAGACACCTTCTCGCAGAGCGCTTCAGAGAACTTTTCCAGGGCACCCACAACATTCAACCCCAATGCCCCATGACCAAAAACATCAACTACCCCCCCCCCCCGCGACTGTCCCAAGGACATGCAGTTCCTGGGTCTCCTCCACTGACATTCCCTCACCACTGGACGCCAGATCTTCCACCTCGGGACCTTTCAACACCAGGGCATCAACTTGGTCTTCACCAGTTTCCTCATCTCCCCACGCCCACCTCATCCGAGTTCCAACTTTCTAACTTGGCACCATGCTACTGACCTGTCCCACCTGTCTGTCTTCCTTCCTACCTATCCGCTCCACCCTCTTCTCCGACCTATCACCTTTCACCCCATCTCCATCCACCTCTTGCACTCTCAGCTAAATTCTTCCCAGACCCATCCTCCGTTTATCTCTCCACCCTCGAGGCTCCCAGCTTTATTCCTGATGAAGGGCTTTTTCCCGAAACGTTATTTTTTTTTCTGCAAATCGGATGGTGCCTGACCTGCTGTGCTTCTTCAGCACCCGTCCAATCTTGATTCTGATTTCCAGCACCTGCAGTACGCACTTCCGTCCATCTAATTCCCCCTCCATTGATCTTGAATCGGCCGTTGCTAAAGTTCCAGCATCGTTTCCCTGCTCTTATATTCCCAGCTGCGGTCAAGAACAGAAAGTATCTCCAACCCCTCGAGACCACTTGATCCCTTGTCCAATCACCTTCAAATATTGTTGAATGTCTACTCCAATTTCTCTTTTATTACTTTAAACCACTCAGTATTCACACATTTATCATTGTTCCTCCCCAAATTCATTAATTATCACCCACTTCACTGGATTGAATTCCTTTCAGCACATTTTCTTGCCAATTGTTTCCAATCTCCCTGCAGTCCATGGCTTTCTTCCTCATGGTTAACGACAGGACTAATTGTCACCTGATTTTCAAACTGCGAAATGATGGCCACGACAAATAAGTATAAATCATTGACCTATATGAGAAAAGAATGTAACTCATAGAAGCCAAGGTTCATAAGCTTGGAGAGGACACCAGAATTGGAGACTGTAAAGAAGGTAATCTAAGTTTCCAGAAGGATCTTAATCCAATGCGTCTTTGGGCTGAAGTATTTTACATAGAGTTCAATCTGGATAAATGGAAGGTATTGCGTTTTGCTACATCAAATAAGAGAAGGTTTTATACAATTAGTGCTAGGGCGTTGCATAATGTTGTGGAAAACGGAGGCCAGGGATACAGTTAAATATTTCTTTTTAGTTTGCTTCACATATAGACAGAATGGTAAATAAAAAATTGTCATCCTGCCTGCGTTGCACAGTCCTTTGAGCGTAGGAGTTGGTACGTCATGTTGAATGGAATAGGACATTGTGTGAGGCCTCTTCTGGAGTACTGTGTCCAGTTCTTGTCGCCCAGTAATAGCAAGGAAATTATTCAGCTGGAGTAGGTTTTGAAGACGTGTATCCGCATATTGGTAGTGGGGAAGGTTTGAGTTACAATGAAAGGCTGGATAGGCTGAGAATATTTTCACACGAGAACTGGAGTTTGAAAGGCGACCTGATAGAAATGTATAAATTATTGAGAGTTCGAATAGAATTAACTTTAACTGTCTTTTCTCCAAGCAGTGACACTTCAAGACGAGAGGGTAAATGTTTCAGGAGAAAAGAGAGATATT
Source organism: Chiloscyllium punctatum (assembly GCF_047496795.1). Classification (NCBI taxonomy): domain Eukaryota; kingdom Metazoa; phylum Chordata; class Chondrichthyes; order Orectolobiformes; family Hemiscylliidae; genus Chiloscyllium; species Chiloscyllium punctatum. Next base: position 70,465,015 of record NC_092772.1, on the reverse strand, counting down.
TAAAATAAGACATGAGAGGCTGTTTTTAACAGAGGATGGTTTATGTGTGCAATTCACTTCCTGAGGCAGTGATGAATGAAAGTACATTTACAATATTTACAGGATATTTGGATCGATAAATGCATTGGAAAGTTTCCGTGGGATTAGATAAAAGCTATTCATTTATGCCTAGTCCATTATTTATTGCCCAGAGGGCAGTTCTGGATCAACCACGATATTATGGATCTGGAGCCATATACCCGACCAGAGAAGTATAGCAGTTTCCTTCCCTATCAGGCAGTAGTGAATCAGATCTACAACAACTGATTCAACATCATCATTAGACTCTTCAACTCGAGGTATTTATTGAAATAGAATTCCAGCCTCTGCCATGCCAGGATTCGAACCGGTGTCCATTGAAGTATATCTGCACATTCATATTAACAATGCAGTAATATTATTACAAGGGCATTATTAACCCTCCGCAATTACAGGAGTGTCAGATGCGACTCGTTTAGTTTGGCATTATGTTCAGTATGAGCTGGTAGGACTGAAAGGCCTGTTTTCATGCTGCGTGAGTCGATGACTTTGATGCTATGAAACCGGCAGCTGGTTGGGATGAACAGCAGCATTGACAGTTTAATTGATCTCCTTCTGGGGTATGTAATCTTGCTGGTTACTCTGGAGTTTTTATTGCTCATAGAGCCCTTCCCACACACTGGACTGTTGAACAGACTGTCCCCAGTGTGACTGAGTAAATGAGTTTCTACTGCAACAGGTAATTGAATCCCGCATTGCGCTGGTTTCTCTGTGATATCGGTGTCCTTGTATCTACCCAGGATGAACGATTGGCTCAAATTATGCCCACGCAGACATAAGTCCCGTTGTCCATTTGTGAACGTGTTTTTATTCTTCCTGATACACCCACAGGGTGTGGATGTCGCTGGTCAGGACAGCATTTGTTGTTCATCCTGATTCGCTGCTGCCTCTCTGCACGAGAGACATGGATTCGATCCCAGTCTCGTGTGACTGTGTGTAGTTTTCACATTCTCTCTTTGATTGTGTGAGTTTCCTCCTACAGTCTGAAGGTGTGCAGGTTACTCGGATCAGCCATGGGAAATGAAGGGGAACGGAATCGGTATGGAGTGTGGGTCTGATAGGATGTGCTTCGGAGGGATGGTGTCGACTGGAATGGGCCGAATGTCCAGCCTACCTGCAGCGTCGGCATTCTCGGATTAAGTGTCAGCTATGTTGTTCTGCACCTGGAATCGCAAGTAGGCAGGATTTGGTAAAGCTGGTAGCATCCCCTGCATAAGGGTCATGCATGAAAGGGGTTGCAGGAAATTAAAGGCATGTTCTCTGTTCCTGAGGTCAGGCTTTCATTTCAGGTTTTATTCGTCGATCTTTAACATTACCAGTTCGGTGTGTGAGTGCCCAAGGATGACTCATTTATTGTATAACCACAACACAACCTTCTCCAGGTTGCAGTATTTACTGGGAAGAAGAAACTGATCCTGAGCAGATGCAACCATAAGCAGCTGCTACTGCCAATGTCAAGAACACTGATCCAAGTAGGAAAATGAAATTTCGAACATTGTCACCCCAAAGTTAAATGTTCAACACGCTTTAGATACGCCAGTTGGTTGCGTCAACAACATGTACTGCTTATGGCTATAATATTATAAATGGGGGCAAGTATTCCCTTCCACCTCGTTTTTGACCAGGAGCAGTCCCAACCTCGGAAATACACGCGCCACTCTCCCGTCATTCCATCCCAACTTCCAATTGGATCTTCGTGCCTGCTTCAGTCGAGAACTGGAATGAAGTGTGATTGCGTGCAGCAGTTGGTATTGCCTTGTGTGGGCAAAGTGATGAAGTAGACGATGTTAACCTATAATTCTAGTGAAGCATATCCTGTCCTGTCCCATGAGTTTGGAGAGTTTCATAAATCCCATTCTCCAACACTCTCATTCATGGAATCTCCACAGACTCTGGGGACGGTAAAGTTAAAGACTCAGCCCATTCAGAGTTCCCACATGCCTGTCATTAAGTCCTGATATTGTATATTCTTCCTGACATTTCCTCTGCTACCATACTGGCTGCAGTTTACAAGCGTGGTCTGTGGAGTGCTGTAACCATTTAGTATTTTGTTTTCTGCGTTGTGGTCGCCGCGACTTCGTACCAAATCCATTTCATAGTGGTCAGTTCTCTCAAAGTTTTACTTTTGCTGAAATACGGTAAGAAATAACTCGTTTTTGCATGATAATGATCTCCGAGGTGATGATTTGTTTTCTTCGAATTTCGTTTTCTGATATTTCAGTGTTTCATGTATCAGCATTTCAACCCAAAAGTTCTGGAAGATGTCTCTTCCTCCCACTCGCCCTAACTCTCTTTCCTGTCCCTCGTCCCATTTGACTGAGGCATTGCACAATCTAACATACACTTACACGTTGATACCGTCCAGTCTGTGCCGTTGCACTCACTGTTACTGGGTGACCATGCCTCAATCTTTTCGTTGGCACTTTCAAATCATTCGATCCATTTGGATATCGTGGCTGTGCAATCAATTCTCTTTTAGCAGCTTTTACTGACATGGACCAGAGATCATTGGAGCGTAAGGCTCAATAAGTTGACACAGAGAATAATTGGGGATAAGAGACTCTATTGGAAAAGATCAGCCATGACGGCTTTCTGCGATAGCCTACTGGTATTATTGCTGGATTGTTCACACAAAAGGCCAGGTCACGTTCTGGGGAGACGGGTTCGATTCTCACCACACCACGACGACGATAGAATGTAAATGCAAGAAATATTTCCAATTAAGAATACGCTAAATCCGTTGTCCGAAAATCCCATCTGTTTCACTGAAGGCCTTGAGGGAAGGAATCTGCCGTCCTTAACTGCTCTGGACTCCAAGTGACTCCAGACCGCTTGGCAAAATATGCTGCAGAGACGCACCGCATGCTGGTGCAGAATTTAAAAAAAAAGGTTTATTCGACTCTATCTCGATAATTGTCTGCAATTCTTATAAGTCCAGGGATGTGATCACACTGGGAAAGGTGCAGGAGAGATTCACACGGATAGTGTCGAGGCTGAAGAGATTCAGTCAGGAAGAGAGACAGGTAAGACTGGGGTTGTTTGTCACGGTGCAGGGGCATTTGTGAAAAGGCATAGTTCAGATATACAAAATAATGAGGGGTGTGGATCAGGTAGACTGAACGTAACGTTTCCCATCGACGGAGAGTTCAATCACGGGGGGGCACAAATTTAATGAGAAAGACAGAAAGTTTTAAGTAGATGTGTGGAAAAGCGTTATAGGCCGGCAGGTTTTGGAATTTGCAACACTGTGTCTGTAAGGGTCACAGAGGCAGGGACCCTTTTAACCTGAAGTAATATTCAGATATGAATATGTTATGCCAATAACAATAAGGCTATTGGCTAAACGATTTGAGTCGTTAAGCAGTTGATTTTGACAAATGGAGATACAACTGGCTGAAGGGTCTCCTTTGAAACTGTTGTCCTCGGTAGTATAGTTGTTAGTGTCGCCGCATGTTATGCGGGAGATAAGAGCTCAATTCCTCGCTGGGGCAGCGCAAATGTTTTAAAACTGTCGCTAAAATTCCGAAGTGCGGGTTATTCATGCCTGTCCTTCCATTCGCCATGGGACATGTCACAGGAAGGACAGTGCTGTCTGAATCAGCGTGGGGAAGGTCTGCAGCTCCCGCTGAGACAGAGTGTCAGTGAAAGTACAAACACGTGACTTCCGCAACCTGCACCTTGTATCTGTACAGGAAAAAGAAACAGGGTAAACCAATTCAGATGTGAGCGCAGAAACATTTTCCGCAGCATCATGAGGAAAACTGACAAATGGCTCCGAGAAAGAGTTTGTCTTTCAGGACTGTTAGTTCACAGAGATGTTTTTGTTCCACTTAAGCCCTTAAGAAATTGAATAACAATTTAACTGAAGACTTGAAATTTTAGAACACACCAGGCGATGAGTCACGTGCTGGAAACTGTCTTTACAAGCCAGATGCTTGATGACTGATGATGATGCTGAATGGCTCAAAAGCCATTCGCCATGTTTTAAAAAACTCAATGAGTGTCATTTTTCAACTGAACCAATAAGGTAAAAACAAAGCTACCAAGAAAATTTGCAAGCATTGTATCTGTCTTCCTTGTTGTGAAAGTGTTGAAATTCAGCTGTCTCACTGCTATTTCCAAATGTTGATTTCCAGTCAGGGAAAAAATATTTTTTGTTCCTTATGAAAGTCGGAAATTGAACATGAATTCCTGACATTACAAAACAGCAAAGGTATCAGTGCTGTCAGAGTCAGTGAGAATTTCATATCGGAGATGAATTCAAATGGGAATAAACGTTGAAAGCAGTTGCCTTTGCCTGCTCAGACTCAGTATGACAAAAATGATTATTACTGAAACATTCAGTATTTTTCAAGGATCTAATAAGTTGAATGCACAAATGTTGGATCTGTGACCAGAGTGCCTCGGATTGAAAGACTTGGAGATGCAGGTTTTGCACTGGGGTGTGCAAATTTGAAAATCACACAACACCAGGTTATATTCCAACAGGCTAAATTGGAAATACTAGCTTTCGGACCGCTGCTCATTCATCAGGTGGTTGTGGAGTACACAGTTGTAAGACACGGAATTTATAGCATATGTTTACAGTGTGATGTAACTGAAATTATACATTGAAAAATACCTTGATTATTTGCTAAGTCTCCGATCTGTTAGAATGACCATGTTAGCTTCACTTCTTTCATATGTAAAGCGCAAAACTTTTTATTTTAAAGTTACATTCTCAGGTGAACTTTAACAATTGGTGTCAGCCCCCGTGTGCTGCTGTCTGTTCCATAATGTTTAGAATGATTCTACTTTTATAAAATGAGCTAACACAGACTTACATGGATTCATGCAGTTTTTGAGCAAATTACGATGTAACTCTGCAAGTGCAAATTCACTCCACAAACGTATATGCGTGTGTGTGTGTGTGTGTGTGTGTGTGTGTGTGTGTGTGTGTGTGTGTGTGTGTGTATGTGTGTGTCGGAGGGTCTGTTTGTGTAGATAGGTAATGGGATCACCTGTACATTGACATGAGCCCAAGTTCCCGGTTGAGGCCATCACCATGGATACCGAACTTAGCTATCAGCCTCTGCTCAGGCACTTTCAGCTGCTGCTTGTTCCGAAGTCCGCCTTCGAACATAGAACATAGAACATAGAAGAATACAGCGCAGGACAGGCCCTTCGGCCCTCGATGTTGCGCCGATCAAAGCCCACCGAACCTACACTAACCCACTATCCTCCATATACCTATCCAATGCCCGCTTAAATACCCATAAAGAGGGAGAGTCCACGAATGCTACTGGCAGGGCATTCCATGAACTTACGACTCGCTGAGTGAAGAACCTACCCCTAACACCAGTCCTATATCTACCCCCCCTTAATTTAAAGCTATGCCCCATTGTAATAGATGACTCCATACGTGGAAAAAGGTTCTCACTGTCAACCCTATCTAACCCCCTAATCATCTTGTACACCTCTATCCAGTCACCCCTAAACCTTCTTTTCTCCAATGAAAACAACCCCAAGTGCCTCAGACTTTCCTCATAGGATCTTCCTACCATACCAGGCAACATCCTGGTAAACTTCCTCTGCACCCGTTCCAGTGCCTCCACATCCTTCCTATAGCATGGCGACCAAAACTGCACACAATATTCCAGATGTGGCCGCACCAGAGTCTTATACAACTGCAGCATGACCTCAGGACTCCGGAACTCAATTCCTCTTCCAATAAAAGCCAGTAGGCCATATGCCTTCTTCACTGCACTATTTACCTGGGTGGCAACTTTCAGAGATCTGTGTACATGGACACCAAGATCCCTCTGTTCTTCCACACTACCAAGTAGTCTACCATTAACCCAGTAATCCATCTTTTTATTACTCTTACCAAAGTGAATCACCTCACACTTAGCTACATTGAACTCCATTTGCCACCTTTCTGCCCAGCTCTGCAGCTTCTCTATATCCCGCTGTAACCTGCCATATCCTTCCTCACTGTCTACAACTCCTCCGACTTTCGTATCATCCGCAAACTTGCTCACCCAACCTTCTAACCCTTCCTCCAGGTCATTTATAAAAATGACAAACAGCAATGGTCCCAAAACAGATCCTTGCGGAACACCGCTAGTGACGGCACTCCAAGATGAACCTTTGCCATCAACTACTACCCTCTGCCTTCTTCCAGCCAGCCAATTCCTAATCCAAACCTCCAACTAACCCTAAATGCTATATCTATGTATTTTCTGCAGTAGCCTACCATGGGGGACCTTATCAAACGCCTTACTAAAATCCATATATACCACATCTACCGCTTTCCCCTCATCTACCTCCTTAGTCACCTTTTCAAAGAATTCAATAAGGTTTGTGAGGCACGACCTGCCCTTCACAAAACCATGCTGACTATCCTTGATCACACCATTCTTATCCAGATGTGCATAAATCCTATCCCTTACAATTCTCTCTAAGACTTTGCCCACAACAGAAGTGAGACTCACTGGCCTATAGTTACTAGGATTATCCCTACTCCCCTTCTTGAACAAGGGAACCACGGTTGCTAGCCTCCAGTCCTCTGACACTACTCCTGTAGACAAAGAGGACACAAAAATCAAGGCCAATGGCTCTGCAATCTCCTTCCTTGCTTCCCAGAGAATACTAGGATAAATGTCATCAGGCCCAGGGGACTTATCTATTTTCACCCTTGCCAGAATTTCCAACACCTCTTCTCTACATATCTCAAAGCCATCCATTCTACTTATTCGTGCCTCAGTATTCATATCGACAACAATGTCCTGTTCCTGAGTGAATACTGACGAAAAGTATTCATTCAGTGCCTCCCCAATCTCTTCAGCCTCCACACGCAACTTCCCATTACTATCCTTGATTGGACCTATTCCTTCCCTAGTCATTCTTTTATTCCTAACATACCTATAGAAAGCCTTAGGGTTTTCCCTAATCCTACCAACTAAGGACCTTTCATGTCCCCTCCTTGCTGCACTTAGCTCTCTCTTCAGGTCCTTCCGGGCTACCTTATAACTCTCAATCGCCCCTATTGAACCTTCACGCCTCATCTTTACAAAGGCCGCCGTCTTCCATTTAACAAGGGATTCCAACTCCTTATTAAACCACGGCTCCCTCACACGACCCTTTCCTCCCTGCCTGATAGGTACGTACTTATCAAGGACACTCAATAGTTGCTCCTTGAACAAATTCCACATATCATTTACGCTCTTGCCTTGGAATCTACTTTTCCAATCCACACATCCTAAGTCATGCCTCAACGCATCATAATTTCCCTGCCCCCAGCTATAACTCTTGCACTGTAGTACACACTTATCCCTCTCCATCACTAGAGTAAAAATCACCGAATTGTGGTCACTGTCCCCAAAGTGCTCACCTACCTCTAGTTCTAATACCTGGCCTTGGAGGATGGTCACCCGAAGGTCCGAGGTCGAATGTCCTGGACCACTGAAGTGCTCCCCAACTGCGAAGGGGCATACCTGCCTGTTGATTGATGTGCAGTCGCCATTCATCCGTTCTGTAGCCTCAGCTCGGTTTCACCAATGCATCCTTGCCTGCAGCGTGTTGTTTTTTCTTAGATTAGCGTCAGTCTAAACATTATGGCACGGACACAGCACACAGGGACTAACACCTTCAACATATTATCTGGGTTGACATTAATTGTTCAAGTTCACCTGAGAATGTAACTATTAAAGGAAAGTTTTGCAATTTACATAAGAAAGAAGTGAACCGAACGGAGTCATTCTAACAGATGGAAGATTTAACAAACAATCAAGTTATTTTTCAATGTAGAATTTCAGTTACGTCACACTGTATCCTTTTGCAATAAATTCTGTATCTTACAACTCTGTAGTCCATAACCACCTGATGAAGGAGCAGCACTCCAAATACTAATGCTTCCGATTAAACCTGTTGGACTATGACCTGGTGTTGTGCAATTTTTAACTTCTTGACTTCTTAAATCAGGACTTCTTGTTCCTGAGGCAGAGAAAGCAGCTCTACCAGGAATCTGTTTAATGTCTTAGATTAGTCAATACCCCAGCCCTTGAAAGAATGGAAAAGTGTCTTCCCTCTCCCTGCACAGTCGGACAGTTCATCATTCTCATCTGATTCCACTTCGCAAGAGTTTCAAAAAACTGTCAAAACTGAGTCTCACCTATTGAGTGGGTTGGTTTCTGAAAACGAAACGTACCTATGAGCAATGTGTGGGGCTTTTCCAGGATTGTCTTCTCTGACAGCGCTGGGATATGACTGATGTTCTCTGCGACATGGAATTGCCAGTGTTTGAGTTGGGTCGACAAAGTAAAAAAAAAACAACATCAGGACATAGTCCAGCAGGTTTGTGTGGAAACAGTAGCTTTTGGAGAGCCGCTCCTTCATCAACTGGGTGTCTTTCTGCACAAAATTGATGTGTGTGTCAACATGCGCGATCTTTTGGAAGATCATCTAGACTTTAACCGACCGTTCGTGGTGTCGATATTACCCATGACTTGGAGGTGTTGGTATTGGACTGGGGTGGACAAATTTATTAATCACACAAAGCAAGGTTAGAGTCCCACAGTTGACTAACACCTGATGAAGAAGCAGCGCATGGAACACTGGTGTTTCCAAATACACCTATTCGATACAATCTGGTGCTGTGTAATCTTTAACTTTGATTGTTCTTGGTAAAGTTTAACTGATCGAGGACAGTGAAATCATTTTCGTTCATAGAGATGAAAATTTAAAATATACTCCATCTCAGTGGAGCAAGAAAGATTAGTTTGGATGTGTGATGAATCTCCACAATGCGACTGCGCCAAGTAAAAGTCGAACCAACACCAACTGATAAGTAGCCAGCTATACGAATGGTTGTACCACTGGCCAGCTGCACAGCTGAGATTTTACACGCTGCAGAGCTGTGGTTTAAACAAGGACATGAGCAATAGCAGTAATAGTCACAAGGTGAACAAAGAACAAAGAAAATCAACATCGTTGATTCACTTCAAATTGTCTTTTAAAAAACTACCATTCACAATCTGATCAGCCAATTAGTGAGGTCACTGCTGATCGAGGAAATTACAACTGACTTTGCTGCGTTTCCACCATAATTAGAGGTAAACGCCAGCATAATCACAATATTTTATATTCACATTAATTTTCAGCTTTATATTACGTTAATGACCTTTCTGTATTTGCAGAAAACTGAATAACATGAAATGAGTGAAAAAGTAATTCCGGTGATGTTATCCAATGCAAAGTCGACTAGAAAAGAAGTCAAAGACTTGAAAAATCATTCCCATTTCTCTCTGTAGCAATGTATTTTCCTGAGTTGAACATTTGCAGGACTTGTCTTTAATATCTACAAAATCAATTATTTTCCCGGGACAGATTCTTCATAAATCAATTAACATCTGCGGTGTTGAAACCTATTTTATTTCAGATTAAAATAGTTGAATATCCTTTCCCCAGCCTAATGTCCCAATATTCCCTCCTCTTCCATGTAAATGCAAGCTGCTCCAGGTTAGGTTGGAGATCCCGACCTGACATTCCATTGCTCCTAGCTGCTCCATGTCAATAGAAGCTGCTCTAGGTGACGTTGTAGCTCCCAGTCTGATGTCCCAATGCTCCCTACCCCCATGTCAATAGAAACGGTCCAGTTGAGGTTGGATCTACCAGTCTGATGTCCCAATGCTCCCTGCTGCTTCATGACAATAAAAACTAGTCCAGGTGTGTTTGGAACTCCCAGACTGATGTCACAAAGCTCCCTGGTCTATGTCAGCAGACGCTGCTCCAGATGAGGTGGGAGCTCTTATCGCTGGAAGCTCACTCACCTCTACACCATCGTAGAAATACTGCCCACTGACCATTTCTACTACTGGAACTATTCGTGGAATATCCAAATCATGAGAACCTAATCTTATTCTTCATCACCACCGAATCGTTATTTCCAAAAGACTTTCTTTCTTAAACGTTAGTTAGCATGTGCATACTGCAGTCAATCCGAAGTAAGATCATGGTGCTAATTGACGTATGTTCAATAAAAATTACATCCTATTTTTCATGTTGAGTAAATTCTACTTAGCAAGGACAATGTTTGTAATGAAATCACACTTTTATTCCAGGTGAGGGAATGTGACTTGTATAATTTAAATTGAAGTTGTTCACTGTGTGAAATTATCAAATAGATCTCAATTTCAAGACAAAATTGCTAATGTTGTCATCCACCTTGAAATGTGGTGTCTTCTTCTTTCCACCACACAGGTATTAGAACGAAACATCTGTTAATGACATGCGTATACAGACACTTGAAATCATTTTTAAGTTTATGCTGCATTAATCTGCGGTTATTGATACACAGGTTAGGTTCATTCCCTGCAGTTAACATGCTGACTTCCCCAGTTGTTCATAGTTCAATGTGATGCATCCAGTGTGTGCATAACGAGAGGGACCTTGCTTACCACATCTTGCCTTTATCTGTATCTTATGTCCATCATTCATCAATGGCACGAGCAAGGGGAAAGGGCGAGACCAATGTTTAAGTCTGTCTATGCCCATGCACGGCACCCACAACGGCAATTCTCGACTGTGCATTTGCAGCCAGTTCTCTGTGCCCCTACACACATCCCCTGCCCTTTTTCAAATATCTCCATTAATTTGTGCTGTCTCACTGTGCTCTTCTCACCAAGATGATTCACTTCCACCCAACCTGCTCCAGATTTCATCTGACAAAACAATCATTAAGAATTGCATTGCATAAACATGCACTTCACATCTCTCGTTATTACATTTTCCTGAATTTCTTTCATACGATAAAAGTTCACAGCAACTTGACTTGGAAAAGAGAAACGCGTACCATTTCATTATCCCAATTAAATCCACATTTCAATGCAGTTTAGCCAAAAGGCTCAAATTATTCTTTGAGAATTTATAATGGCGTAATGGTTAGAAACTGACCATTGGAGTTCCAATTTCAAAAAGTCAGCTGTGGTCATCCAAAAATGGCAACAACAAAATCACCAAAGTTAGTGGGATGTGAACCCCCTAATGTAGAACATAATGGGTTAGTAGCTCACCAGCTTAACCTCGCTGCCACATCGTCATACATGCTTAGAGGCATGTGACCGTATGAGTAATTGAGTTGCTTAAATTATGCAGCGCAGCAGATATTTCTCCGTGGTGTTAGCGAAATGATAATTAGCGCAGTAGAGTTCCAAGTGTATGGACTGACCTCTGGGTTATGGGGAAGCGCACTCCCACTGTGATACTCTGCTCGCAATGATTTGAACAAAATTGAAGAAATTACTATGTAACAAGGTCTGTTGAATTCTGTGGCGATTTGAAGTCAACAGGATGAAGAGCCCGTGACACCAGAAGGTGTAGAATTGTCAGTGAGGAATTGTTTTCCAGACTGGAGGTGAGCACATAGTGCTCAATGTCATTATTCGGAACACCTTACTTCCGTTCAGATATTTTTGACACGATCTTGTGTACAGAACTGACAATTTCAAAATCCGAAATAAGGCTAAACTGACAATTGAATTCATCAATGCAAAAACCTTGATCTGTATCATTTTCCTGGGCCGTGCGACACCAAGTCACTGTATGATCTCAGCAACACAGTGAGCAAGTGTCAGAAGGAAAATGAGTGCAGTGCCAGAGCGCATACTGGGAGCAACAGTTGACACACGGGGAAGTGCATTTCACACAACAGGAACACTTCCCAAACAGCGGACTGCAGTGGAATAATTCAGAGGGGTTTACACTTTGGAATTTGATGCCAGAGACACAATGGAGACCTGTCATTGAGTGTGTTTAAGATAAAGATTTTAAGATTTCTCCATTTGAAAAACAAAATAAAAAGCTCATGAGTTAGTGAAGGCAAATGTTGAAGTTGTATATTTTAACAATCTGCCCATCTTTGCAATAAGAAGCTCACCACTTGCCTCACTCGGGGTCAAAACCATTGGTGAAGATGATCGCATAATCGCAGTTACCAGCCATGGAATCAGAGAAACTCGGTTTCCCAACCGTTAAGGTACAGCCAGGAATCTGGAGGTAAGCATTAATGTGTGGCTCAAAGTGCTGCAGATGACCAGTGCATGGTATCTCTGTGCCAGTATAGTGGGGTGTGCTGTGCCGAAGGTTTAGGTCTGAGCCTCACATGGAGCAGCTTCAATTTGTCGTCGGGTCGAGGGGTACGCATGGAAGGTGATATTGTGCAAAGCCAAGTTTATGGGAAACTACCAGTTTTTGTGGATTGAATAACGACCTTTTCTGGATAATGACTCCTTGATCAACAGACATACTGCAAATATTTAAAACGTGAAGAGACATGCGTGGAGAAAGAGCTGAAGGTGATTTTTCATCAGATGGTGACGTTTCCCATGTGCACTGCGTTAAATCCCGGGAAAATAGATGTTGAGCTGGTTTCATGATATCCAGTTTGTTGCAAACTCGCAAAGTTCATTGTAATAATCAAAACAAAAAGATTGGTCGCATAGGACCGTCTGAATAATGTATTCAATTTTAGTCTGAGCATCTTTCAGATGAAATGGTGTGCTGTTGAAAAACACAAAAAAAGACAGAGTAAACTTTTTGGTGGAGATAAGAAAGCATGAAATACACCTGACATCATGTGAATGTGATCAAATCTTTAAAGTAGGTGTTGCGTCTCCAAGTGACGATTCAATTGCTACTCATTTGGATGTAACTTCTGTCTGCAGTTATTTTAGGGCATCAGCCCCATTTTCAATGCTTCACCTTGAATAATACGCTGCACCTTTCAAGTCCATGAACTCAATCTTATTCAGTTGTGCGTGTTTGTGAAATGCCTTTGTGTCTCAAAAAAAAACAAATTCGAAATTAATCCACACCCACACTTTTCCTTTCTTTCAATGATAAATTCCCTCCTTGTATGTCAGTTCGTGCGTCTTTTAAAACACTCTGAGATCAGAAATCTACGTTTTATTTCCGGAAATTCATCCAGGATTTCAATAACTTTGTTGAATGGAAGAAACTCTCATCCAATCTTTCCTTAATCATTCACTAGTGGTTTTGAAGCCCTAACTGAATTGGTAGGTTCACTCGAAAGAGGGAGCTTCCCCGATTTAGTCACTTCAAACCTCACATTATCTGAAAATCTCTTTTGTTTCCGTTTAAGCTTGCGTGTTTCTTGTGCAGCAATTCCACATCTCGTGAATAAACTCCTTCATTCTCTATCATACCGATGAAACCATTTATATCCTTGCTGATGATTTTATGTCTCAGTAAACCCCGTCCCTGGGATTCCTAATATATTGCTATCCAGGAAGCAGTGTTTGTGCCCTTTATAAACTCTTCACATGTCTTTGTTGGAGAACGAGGTCAAGGATTACACTGAGGGTGACCGATTTCACAGTTTCGCGATGAACTCTTTGCTTTTTAAATATGATTACACTAAATCTCCATGACCTGAGTGAGTCTCAGATATTTCTAAAGGTAACTGACGTTCAAATACATCATAGTAGGACTATAGATATTCAATTGCGGACTAGTTCTGGACAGTAAATATCATTGCCAAAGGCCATCATAGATCTGAATTCAATACTTTTCACACAGTAATTATCGTAGCTATTGTGTATCGTATTTCCGTGTTCTTGCCCACTTTGTCCATCACTACATGTGTCCTTTTATTGAGTTCTACTGAATGATTAATTTGTGAATGGAGACTTTCCCTTCACCTCTTATTCGAAGCCCCATGGATCATTGAATAATTGTACTTATATGCTTGCAGAGGACAGTCCTGCCATTACAGGGATGAATCAGTGAACTTTCCCCCGTATCCTCGAAGGCAAGGATTTCCTTCTACAGTTTAGGAGATCATTACAGCACTGAATCCCATGTGTGCGTTCATTAAAACTAAAACAGTTGCAGATTTTCAGACTAAGATTTTGCAATCTGCTTGCATTGCTTGAACCAATAGTTACATTCCACATTGTACTATGTTTGTGAATGATAGCATTTTCTGAATCTTCAGCAATGATATTTAAATTTTGTCAGAACACTATCATTCACTGTTCTCTCTTTCCCTTCCGGTTCCCCATTTGATATCCTGTATTTTCTCAGTTTATCTTACTTTTTCAACAATTCAAACAATCTCGCTTCTGATTACCAATCCGAGAGAGTACCATAAATTTGTCAATTTATCTGCAATGCAGATGTAGGGCGCGGTGACCAAGTGGAAAGGCATTGGTCACATGAACTAAGTAGCAGTAGCGGGATGGTGGTGTTTATCGCATCCCCGCGGACTGAGCCGTCTCCATTGGTAGATCATCACACATTAACAGTGAAGATCTTTTGATGTCATCCTCGAAGGTACATGCTACAAAAAGCCGAAGACTGCGGGAAACTGTTGTGGTCAGCGCTAACACAGAGGCCTAGGGGAAACTGGTGGACCCATAAACCAGAAATTAATGGATTAAAAGATTATTCTTTTGCGAAGAATCCGATTGAGACCATCATCTTAACACATCCTGGGGAGAAAATGGACGTGGGTGAGCGGACATTCTCAAATGGTTCCAGCATTTACAATCTTGGTCCGTGTGACAACAAAAGCAGAAACCTGGAATTGTTTATCTTGCTACTGAAAAATCGGTAAGTAAATTTTGAAGAGCTTAGATATTTCTTCCTGGTCTTCATGAAATGAGCAAGCGCAGAGGAGGGGTCCCTGACTATGGTCTGGCTTCTGGGTTATGGGCCCAGGGCCCTCCACTGTGATATTCTCCTCACATGATCTGAACACACACAAATAAATGACTCAGTGACAAGGTCTGCTGAATCGGATTCTGTGGAGAACAGAAGTCGATTGAATGAAAAGAGCCATAAGAGTGCGAATGGAGCAAATTATTTTCCAGACTCGAGGAGAGTGCATCGTGCTGTTTCCAGGTGTCAATATCTGTACAAGTACACTGAATCAGCCTAGGGTGTTATTGTACTGCATCTTTTGTATAACTGTGCAAAAGCACGAAACTTTTGTATAGGGGGACAACTTCAAAATCCTCAATGAGGCAAAACACACAAATGTGGTAAACAACAGAGTAACCACACAAACTGGTGTTACATCATGTGGTAAGCTTTCCTGCTCAAATTTCGCTCAAAATCGCATTCCTGAGTATCAGATTCGAACAGTGAATGGTGTATGTCAATACGAACTGCTCTGATCTCACAACTTCAGCATTTCACACGCCCCCTTAAGTACGTCTGCCAATTGTAATTGATCACTCATTGTGTTACTTCTACACACGTAGAGAAGAAATTACTTTAAGAACAACAGCCATGTATGTGACTGGGATCTGACACCTGCGACTCCACTTTCAAGGAGCTAAGAACCTGGACCTTACCATTAAGTGCATAAGTCCTGCTAAGGTTTGCTTTCTCAAAATGCATCACCTCGCCTTAATCTGAATTAAACTCCATCACTTTTCTTTAATCATTTTTAGTTAGCTTATCAGAATGCCCAACTGTGTTAATCAGAATCACCTCACTCCAGCTATACATTAAACCAATTGTTTTAGTTCCCGTTGTTGTGCTACTTCTGTCACAATGTATTTTACCTAATTCTACTTAATATTATTCTACTGTCACTATTAGGTATTCTACTGCCACCTGTGCTACAATGATCTTCCATCCCAGACTAACCTGTCATGATAAGATATTCAGCTACCCCATCTGTCACAATGTTTTCCTGTCCAAAGCTGACTCAACTAACCGCTGATTATGTATATAATGTCATATCCTGCTACAAGCGTCTCAAGCAGGCTGACTCGACTATCAATAAATTATTTAAAGTCATGCCCTTCCTATTTATTGTCACGACTTGTCCCAACCTACCATGATGATAATTAGTAGGGAGTCTGACTTGACTAATTGTTTTTATCTCAGCCTGCCATTGTAACCTTTCAGCCTCAGTCTGACTCTGCTAATTGGTGTAGGAGCATTCCACTATTCCTATCCCATCCTGCCACAGCGGCCCCATCCTGCCCTAGTGATCTTTTGACGCGTGTGGCATTCCGCAGACCCCTTGTAACAGATTGCACACAGTTTCCGTGCCTTTCCCCTTCCCATGCTTTCATGCTCTGTATTTTCTGTACCGTGTTCGGATATTTCATCAGACATCTGTTTATCTTCACCCCATTTTCCAGAACTGGTCCTTATCCATGTGTGCTCTAGCTTCTCAAGTATTCGGCTAAATACTCCTGAAATGTTTTCATGACTCAAAGCTTTACCACACGTTCAAACAGTGAGTTCCAATTATACAATACTCTCAGAGTGAAAACGTTCTTCCTATATCTTCTCTGAGCACCCTCTCTCTTGCGTTTAACGGAGATCCCTGGTTGTTAACTCTTCCCATAAGAAGTTTGTTCCTATCACACATACCGGTCCCCTTAATGTGCACCTGAATCACTTCCTCACTCGCCTTCTCCGCTCCCAGATAAAGAGCCTGAGCAGAGCTCGTCTATCTTCGCCATAGCGATAGTGTCGTGCTGGAAAAGTATAGCAGGTCAGGCAGCATCCGAGGAGCAGGACAATCGACGTTTCTGACATAAGTCTTTAATCAGGAATGAGTTTTGTGGGTGGGGACTGAGAGATAAATGGGCGGGGGTTGGGGTTGAATGCAAGGTAGCTGGGAAACCGAATGGTGGATGGAGACGGGAGAAGGTGATAAGTCAGAGGGCGAGAGATGATTTGGCAGACTAGTGAACAAAGAAGAACAAACAACATAGAAAATTTACAGCCCAGGAACAGGCCCTTCGGACGTCGAAGGCTGAGCTGATCCAAATCCACTGTCTAACCCTATCCATCAATTGCTAAGCATCTGTATCCTTCTGCATCCCACTGACTCATGCATCAGTGCAGATGCATCTGAAATGAATCTACTGTGATTGCCTCTACCTCTTCTGGCAACACGTTCCAGGCACCTACCACCCTCAGTGTAAAATGCTTCCAACGTCTATCTCTCTTAAACTTTTCACCTTTCACCTCGAACGCGTGACCTCTCAGCAGTGAATCCCTCACCCTGGGAAAAAGCTTACCTCTATCCACCCTGACTATACCCTTCATGATTCTGTAGACGTCGATCAGGTCCGACTCAATCTCTTTTTTTTAATGAAAATAACGTAACCAACTCAACCTCTCTTCTGAGCTAGCATCTTCCATACCAGGCAACATCCTCATAAACCTTCTCTGAACCCTCTCCTAAACGTCCATATCGTTTTGGTAATTTGGTGACAAGAACTGCACACAGCATTCTAAATGCGGTTGAACCAAAATATTGTATTTTTTAGCATGACCTGTCAGCTCTTACAATCAATGCCCCGTCCGGTGAAAGCAAGCATGCCATTTGCCTTCTTGTCCACTCGATCCAGCTGTGCAGCCACCTTCAGGGTACAAAGAACCTGAAATCCCAGATCTCTCTGCTCATCAACTTTACCCAAGGCTCTTCCGTTTACAGTATGCTTGTCTCTAGAATTAGACTTCCCAAAATGCATCACCTCACATTTGCCTGGATTCAACTCCATCTGCCACTTCTCCGCTCAACTCTCCTGTCTATCTATATTCTCCTTCAGTCCTTGACAGTCCCTATGCTTTTTGCTACTCCACCAATCCATGTGTCATCTGCAAATGTAATGGCGATATTTGGACTAGCAACCCTTGGAGACTGGAGCATTGCAACTGCTGGTAATTAAATTTAATGAATAAAATCTGGAATATAAACCCTCTCAGAGGAAGAGTGGCAAAAAGTTTTAATTTGTTGAAAACCCATTCATTTATGTCCCTTCAAAAGGGAAATCTGCCTTCCATAAAGAGACCTGCCAACATATAACTCCACACCCACAATAGTACGGTTCACCCCTAAATTCCCTCTGACTCAGTTCAAGGAGAGTTAAGGATGAATAACAACTGTTGTTCAGACTATGATGGCCACACTTCTGGGGAGAATAAGGAAGGATAAAAAAGATACACGGATGACGGAGAAAATTGGGAGTCGTCTCAGCATGGTCTCAAATTCAGCTGATTATCCACACGAAATAGACACAAGGATACCCACGCCTCCATGAAGTCAGGTCCATGGGGGCGGGGTCTGTAGGAAGGGATTCAATTACCCGCTGAAATGTAAACTCACTTCCTCAGTCACAATGTGGGCAGTTCATTCACCACTCCCACATGTGAGAAAGAATCATTCAGGAGACCAACGTGCAGAATTGCCATCAGGATTACAAATGATAGCAAGAGTACGATTCTGCTGTTATTGCACGTGTTCATCCCATCCAGCAATGAACTGGATGCCTGATTCCAGTGGAGTACCACTGTTTCCTGATGTAGATCAATAATTCAAACTTAGTTGTCGGAGTCATGTTTAGAGGTTTACACACGATGCAACAATTGGTCGTGTAGGTGACTGTGATGAATAATACCAGGGACGCAGGGATGTATCAATCAGGTGGAAAGGAAAAAACGGAGAATGGAATTGAATCCAGACCAGTAAGTGGTAATGAATTGAGGATTCTGAGTGGTGAACAGGAACAAAGAGATCTTGGAGAAGATGTTCACTGATCTCTGAAGATTATTGGACAGGGAGATCAGTTGTTCGAGAGGCTTTTGGATATTTTCTATTGTTGACCACAGTCTGAGAATGATATTCGATCTTTAGTAACCGCCAGTTTAGGAAACCCCAAAAGGAATGAGCACAAGTCTGGTCATTGCAAAATATCAATATATTTCAAAATTGTAATATAAAAGGCGGAGGGCTCAAGTATAACTCTTTGCCCATCAAGACCACTTCACCACTCAATGAATTTACCACTGCTTCCTCTCCAAGTCATGCTGGTACGTGCCTTGGAGGGTAATTCATAAATGGTGACGTTTCAGTGCATCTTCAACCTTGTCCTTATTGTCGGTACAGTGTTTGAGCTTTGAAGGTTCAGTCAACAAAGCCTGGTTGACTTATTTCATTGGATCTTCTCGGTGGCGTACTCTGCTGCAATTGTGCCTCAGCAATTAAGGGAATAAATATTCAGGCGTTTTACAATGTACAGTTAAGTGACTGTATCGTCGTGGAGGGTGTCCTGGTCCTTCAGTGATATTGCAGCTGACCCACCGAGGCACATGGAGAGAGTCCTGTTAAACATCTAACGTGTGCGTTGCGGACGATGTAGGCTTCACGGAAACAAGAGTTGAGTTAATAATCAAACAAAAACGACCGACAGACATGTTTTTGTCATCAATTCTTTTATATGGGTGGTCAGGTTCCAATTCTCCTAAATACTAGCTCTCAGGACGATTACACGTAGGAATTCAGTTACAATAAAGCCATTGAATGTCAATCGAATATGATTAGATTATCATTTGTCAGAGTTATCATTGCTGTATTTGGTCCTTCTGTGGATCAATCCGATTACAATCGCTTTCTGATTTCAAGTTCCAATTCCAATCTGCACCTGATATTTCAACCCGTTTCCTCACATAAATGTCTCCACATGCTTTCATTATATGTAAGGACGCTGCAGAGGACAGCACAAATTTACGAGGATGTTGCCAACTCTGTATAAAATGGAGCTTCGTGAAATGATTGGTTAGGCTGGGATTATTCTCCTCGAAACAAAGGAGGTGGAGGGGAGCTCTATAATCACATAATAACATTTATAAACGTTCAATATTCGTGGAATCTTGACAGGGTAGATACGGGCGGGTGGTTTGCCTTAGGCTGTGAGGAGAGCACCAGAGGACAAAATCTCAGAATTTCATCTTGCCCTTTTAATTCAGAATTGAGGAGTAATTTCTTTGCTCAGGGGCCAAACAATCTGTGCCATCTGTGCTGTTGGGTATTTCCAAACTGTGCTAGATAGTTAATCAGAAAGGTGATGAAAATTTGTCGAGTTAAGCGAGCAGAAAGGAGTTACAGATTATTGGGGCGGCACGGTGGTTCAATGGTTAGCACTGCTACCTCACAGCACCAGGGTCCCAGGTTTAACTCTAGCCTCGGGCAGCTGTCACTGTGGACTTTGCACATCATTCCCGCTTTTTCGTGGGTTTCCTCCCACAGTCCAAAGATGCGCAGGTCAGGTGACTTGGCTGTGTTAAATTGCGTGTAGTCAGAGGGGAATGGGTCTGGGTGGGTTACTCTTCGCAGGGTTGGTGTGGACTTGTTGGGCCGAAGGGCCTGTTTCCATGCTGTAGAGAATCTAATCTAGATCAATCATGAGTTCGTTGAATGGTGGGGCAGACCCCATGGGCTGAATGGCAAACTTCCATTTGTTTAACATTTGGTCGAACGCCTTATTTTATTCATAAGTTCAGAATTGTGGGGGGGATGGGATGAAGTGATAGAAAAGGTTTATTAAACAGATGAGACATATCAGGAACAAGATTCATAAACTCAGGAAGACGAAATGTGCTGTGACATGGGGACAACAAATGACAGTGGGCACAGCACAGGTGGCTGTATACAGAAGCTGTGAATGCTGAAGAAAGTTGGTAGACCTTAGACAGTTGGCAAGTCAGTGATCACGCTGGATGATGGATCGTTGTATGATTCACACACAGCAGAAATTGGTGAAAGAATGAAAGGTTCGTTTCAGTGGAGAAGTTTTCTGCGATTCCAATTCCGAGTGACTATTTGAAATACTGATCAGATCATTGTGTGAAGTGTTAGGTTAAAATACTCATGAACAACCCCACTGGATAAACTTGTGCTCCCGATCTCTTGTTACTTGTTTCTCTTTCTTTCGATGCAAATTCATAGAAAGACAAGATGGAATGTGGGGCAGAAAGAAAAATGCGTTCATTCTCATTACACGAATTTAATGTACAATTAAATAGAATGACTGCTCTCACTCTTAATTTCGACTTTAATGTGGTGTCGATTTTTCCTGAATCTTCCGTCCAGTGAAGGGCAAGAACAAGATTCTCGATCCAGTGTATACCAGAGTGTGAGGTGCAAAGAAAAACTGCTGGAGTGGTGCGTAAAGTTAGCAACTAGAGTGCGACTCGAACTCGTGAATGTGGAGCACAGCGGGAAAATAACACAACAACATAATCGTTCAGTCTCCTCTGCACATGTTGTGGAGGGGTGACATGTGACCTCATCAGGTGACATGTGGTGAAAGTAAAGAATGAGAAATTTGCAGAGCGGACTCAAATCCACACCATTGTGTTTCTGCTTGCATCAGAATTATAATAACAGCAAATTCCAATAAATAGCCATGTTCGTCACAATGAATAGCTGTCATTGATACATTCTGATCAGAACTGTGTCAGGATGAAACAGAGAACAAGAATTTTCCGTCATATTCACACCTACATTTGACGCATAATTTCTTCAGTCACTTTCTCTCTCACATGAAGATGGAGCCATGGAGAGGGAATTAAAGGCGATGTTGTGGCTCAATGGCCTTTCTCATATGGCTGAACCTGAATTGGATTAAGTCACAAGAAACGCTGTTTTGTTCGTTTCATTTTAATTTTGCTGAAACCTCACAATGTTCATTGTAATAATCGGAAGTGAATTCGATTTATCTCATTGGAACGATTGATGTTGTATTCAAACTTGCTCCGACTATATTTCAGCTTAAGGAAAATACTGCTTAGAACATCAGAGTGTTAAAATGCAAAAGAAAACCCACCAGTTTTGTTGCTCGTTGCTTTGGCAGATTTCACCGAGTATAAAATGGACCAAACATCATGGTGTTTGTCCTCACAGCTTTAACGCATGTGATTAAAGCAGGACGTCGATCTCAACTGGTCACTTCTTATTCATTATGTAATATCATCCCTTCAGAATAAGAAAAATCCACTCAGTTCCATTTACAGTGCTTCAGGTAGAATATTATGCGAAATCTTTCAAAATCCAGAGTTTTTGGAACCGAATCTTATTCAGCTGCACACGTTTACGAAATTTCTTTACATTTAAAGCCAACCCACTTAGATATTGTTTCCCTGCAACTTCCGACCAACTACGCCCCACCCTTACACCTTTACCGAGACACACGCTGTCGCCCTCTTGTGAAATTTATTCCTTGTATGTCACCAAATGTGCCTTTCCAAATATTTTGAAAAACAGATTCTCGGAGTGACAGCGATTCTGCTCTCATCATTTCTTTGTCCTTCAAAGGTTTTATCAAAGGGTTTGAATGTCTGACGTCTAGATGTTTACTCACTTGAAATAGGGAATTTTCCACCTATTTACTCTGTCCAAATATTTCATAACATGAAAAACCCCCAATTAAGGCTTTCTTGGTTCAGGGATAACTGTTCTAAATTTTCGAAGATAACAAGTGAATAAAATCTCATCCTCAGTACACCCCGTCAGCATCGACTCTAGTTGCTTTAACCCCAGTAAACACTATCATTACCCTCTCCGATAGAATCACAGAATCCTACAGTACAGAAAGAGTATTTCAATCAATCAAGCCGGTTTCGACTTTCTGAAGAGCATCTCACCAAGACCTAGTTCTCCTCCCTATTCCCGTATATTTCACCAGAAGAAGCGACAACCCTCCCCCTTATGATGTCAAATAAACCTGTTGGACTATAACCTGGCGTCCTGTGACTTCTGACCTTATCCCCGCGTTACCCATGGGTAATTCACTTAATTTACTGATTCACTCCCTGGATACGAGAGGGCAATTTAACTTGACGAATCAACATAGCCCTCAGACCGAACAGCAGTGCGAATTACTGATTCAACGTTCCATTATAGTGAGCAAAACCTGAATCATTTTTAATGGCTTTAAACCCTGGTAACTCAGCCACATCAAAGCAAATCAACCCAAATTCAACACTTCAATCCGGAACAAGTCTGCCAAATGTTTTTTCTTTCCAATACTGTAACAAGGTGCAATTTGCAGAAGTCACATGTTTGCACTTTCACTGACACTCTGCCTCCCTGAGATCTGCAGCCCTTTCCCCCACTGATTCAGGCAGCACTGTCCTTCCTGTGACATGCCCCATCGAGAATGGAAGGACAGGTATCAATACCCGCACTTGGGAATGGAGCGACAGTTTTAAAATATTTACACTGTCCCCAGTGGAGAATTGAGCCCTGTGACAGACGGGGACACGAACCACTATACTACCGAGGACAAGAGTGTCAAAGGAGGCCCTCCAACCAATTGTGGTGACACTTGTCAAAAGCAACTACCTAATGAACTGAATCCCATTTCACAATGTTTATCCCACAGCCTTATATGTCTTGGCATCACAAGTTCACATCTGAATGTTTATTCAGGTTCTAAGGGTTTCTGCCATTCTGAACAATGCAGGCAGTGTATTCCAAATTCCAACCACCCACTGGCTTATAAAGCACTTTTGCACATCTTCTCAAACCATTCTTCCTTTCTTCGTAAATCTCTGCCCCCTGCTAATTGATCCCTTCATCAATGGGAAACTCGTTCAGTCAACCCTGTCCATACCCTAACCCAATCATGTCTCCTCTAAATCTCCTTTACACTGCGACAAACACTACACTATGTCCTGTCTTTCTTCACAACTGAAACTCTTCATCCCAAACAGTATCCCGGTAAATATCTCCTGCGATTTTCTCAGTGTGATCACATCCCTGTGACTTGCAAAACTGCAATCAACGCTCTTGCTTGAGCCTAATGAGCATTTGTTTTAAAATTTCTGGATTAGTATGAGGGCGATTCTGGCTAAGCCGAATTTATAACCCATTCTGAATTGCTCAGGGGGCAATTGAGACTCAACCATATTGTTCTGAGTCTGAAGTCACATGCAGGCCAGACCAAGTAAGGACAGCAGATTCCTTCCTGAAATGACATCAGTGAACCAAATGGTTTTTTTATTCAACAATTGACAATGGATCTATAGTAATCATTCGATTCTTCATTGCAGATATTTGCTGAATCCAAATTTTACAATCTGGCATGGTGGGATTCAAGCCCGAGTACCCAGACTATTACCTCGGTCTCTGGATTATCAGTCCTATGAAATTACCACAAGACCATCACAGAAAACCACAAAAGCTGATCTTTTCCAATAAAATGTCTTTTCACCAAAACTGCTCTGGGTATTTTCCATGAGCCTGATGTTCCAATTGTCTCTGATCTATGTCAGTAAATGCTGCTACATGGCGATTGATTTCACAACCCCGGTATCCAAATGGATCGATTTGTTTGAAGGCCCCGATGTGGAGTTGGGGCGCGTTCACCCAACAACAGTGACCGCAGCAGCAGCACAGACAGAACAGTGTGAATGTGAAAGAGAGTGATAGATTGTGCATTACCTCAGAGAAATGGGAGGAGGGACGGAAAGGAGGTTTAATGATCGTGGGTAGAAGGGAAATCTCCGACAACGGGTGTGTTTCAATCCTGATATAAGACACGCAGATTTGTAAGGGAGCGGAATTTGAAGGTAAAATAATTAATTTCTTAGCATGTGTCACAAAAAGGACAACGGAGAGAACACTTCGTGCCGTGATTTGGTTTCAAATCGAGGTTGCTGTGATCACAATGCAAAATACCGACAACCACGATCACCACAGAACAGGATGTTTGCAAGCATCAGTAAGTATACTAGCAGAGGAAATGTTCGGAAGAACAGCAAATGTACAATATCAGTACTCAGCGAACAGTGACAGATTTGTGGGAACTGAGAATGAGCTGAATCTTTCAGTTCGATGTCCTCAGAGGCTGTAGAGATCACTTGAATAAGGATGTTGAAAGATGAGATTGATCGATTTCGACAAGAAATCAAAGACTCGGGGGACAGGACAGGATATTGTTGAAATGCATGCTTCAATAGCATTTTAGCTTAACATCGGCACAGCCACCCAGATCCAACCGGAAATAGGGATGGGAATCAGTGTGCAGAGTTAACAGTGATGCAATAGGTGAGCGTGTGATGGTACAGAGGCTCAAGAAATTCCTCGGTTGAATGTGCTCATGCTCAAAGGAATGGTTTTCCCCGTTTATACTATCATAGCGATTTCCGGTGCATCTTATTAAGACTGCTGAGTGGCACAAGTGGAGCGTGTTGAGCCCTTAACTTTGCAGTGGTGGGTTTAAAAGATGATTTTGCTGTTTGGATCTGTGTTTCCGACACTGGCGGTGGCAGCTACATTTGCTCGCATCAGCTCAGTATCAGTTTCTTCCACACAGTCAAGACTTCAACCTGGAGAAGGTGGTGTTGTGGTGATATTTTAAACTAGTTATCCTTGGGGGTTGGGACACGGAAACGGTGATGTTTACATTTGAAAAAAAAACGTGAAATACAAGCCTGACCTCAGGAACAGAGATCATGACTTTAATTTCCTGCAATCCCTTTCATTCATGTCCCCTATGCAGGGGATTCCACCATCTTCACCCAGTCCTGCGTACGAGAAACTCCAAGACCAGAAAAGCATGAGCTGACCCTTAATTCAAGAAGCTGCACCGCGTGGGGAAGCAGTCTAATCGGCCCTTCCAGTCCACATGGTTCATCGGAAGCGCATCCCACCAGACCCCCAGGGTATACCCTGTCCCATAAGCCTGTATTTCCATTGTTGATCCCTGTAACCTGCACATCTTCGGTCAGAGGGAGAAATAAAAACGCAAACACACAGAGAATGTGCAGACTGCCCACAGACAGATAGCCGAGGCTGAGATCCCACCCGGGTGTGTGGTGTAGCCAGACAGCAACGAACGAGAGGCGAAGAATAAATGTTGTCCTGACTAGTGATACTCACACCCTGTGGGTGAATGAAGAATGAAAACACATTCACAATATGGAAAACAGGATTTGTATCTATGTGGACACAAGTTGAAAGGATCGTTCACCCTGTGTAGAGAAAAGGACACTGATATCACAGAGAAAGCAGGGAAATTCGCGAACTACTGGAAGGGATTCAATTAACCACAGAAATGGAAACTCATTTAATCAGTAACACTGTGGAGAGACCGTTCACCAGTCCCGTGTGTGGGAAGGGATCACTGAGCAAAACAACCTCCGGAGACTCCAGCAGGATTACATATCCCATCAGGTGTTCGATTATGCTGTCAATGCTGCTGTTAATCCCAACCAGCTATTTGCTCCATAGTGTTAATAATAGAGTCATACAGCATGAAAATAGGCCCGTCAGTGCAACCAATCCATGCTGAAAATACTGCCAAAACAATCTAGTCCCATCTGCCGCCTCCTCTACCCGATGAGTGATTACAATACCCTTGTAGTTTTATTACTCTGTTGTAAATCCAAAAAAAAGGTAATATTTTGGGGACAAAGAGTTCAGGTCCTGGCATGACAGATGGTGAAGTTTGAATTCACTGATTACTTGGAGTTGCAGAGTATTGTGATGACCTGAATCAGTTGTGTGGAAAGTCCCATCTGATTCACTCATGCCAGTTCAGGAAGCAACCTGCCATATTCATCTGTTCTGTCCCACAGGAGACTCCAGATGGATAATACCGTGGTTGACTCTTAAATGCCCTCTGGGATATAACTGACGTACTCGGCATGAATAAATTTATTTTAAAAATCCCACTTTCCCATTCATGTTTGGAATGTATTGTCCATTAAATGTTGCAAACGTACCCTCATCCATCACTTCCTCAGCAAGTTAATTACACACGTAAAACACCGTCCCGAAAAAAATGCCGCACATGTCTTTTTTTAAAAAAAATCTCTCTTTTAATCTTAAACATATGCCCTCTCGTCTTGTCATTCCCCTCCAGTGAAAAGGCCGCCATCATTAACTCTAAACTTGCCTCTCAATAATTCATAAACTTCCGTCAGGTCGCCGCTCAAACCCCTAGCCTAGAGTGTAAACAGTCTCAACTAGGAGAAAGTGAGAACTGCAGATGAGAGATCAGAGTCGAGAGTGTTGTGCTGGGAAAGCACAGCAGATCAGGCAGCATATGAGGAGCAGGAGAATCGACGTTTCGAGGAAGAGCCTGATGAACGACACTTGCGCGAAAAAATGTATATCTTCCTGCTCCTGGGAAGCTGCCTTACCTGTTGTGGTTTTCCAGCACCCCGATCTCGAATCTGAAAACAGTCTCAGCCTATCTAGCCTTTCATTATAACTCAAACCTTCCACAGGCAACAAGCGTGTATACCTTTTGTGAACCTCCTCCAGCTGAATAATATCATTCCTACGACTGGGCGACCAGAACTGGACATAATATTCCAGAAGAGGCCTCATCAATGTCCTGCAAAACTTCAACATAACGTCCCAACTGCTATACACAAAGAACTGAGCAATGAAGGGAAGTAGGTTAAATGCCTTTGAACCATCTTGTCTGTTGGTAATGCAAATTATAAGGAATTATTTACCTGCACACCGAGCTTCCGTGCTCTCCAACATATGCAAAGCCATACTCTTGTTGTGTAACAAAATGAAATACCTTCCATTTATCCAGATTGAACTCCATGTTACATTTTTCAGTACAACGTCTCATTGGATTAAGACCCTTTTGAAACTTAGATAATCTTCTCCACTGTCTACAATTCTGGTATCGCCTGCAAACCTAAGCAGCATGCCTGCTGTTAGTTCCACTGTTTTCTCATATAGATCAATGATCAATATTTACTTGTAGTGGCCGTGATTTAACAGTGTGCAGATCATACAACAATTAGTCATGCAATTAACCATGAGGAAGAAAGCCGCAGACTGCAGGGAGATATCAAACAATTGGAAATAAAACTGGTGAAAGCAATTCATTCCAGGGAAGTGGGTGATAGTGAAGCAAAATTAAACTTCAAACCAGCTACTCACGCTCCAGTTGTGGTACTCAGCTGTCTCAGCAAGATGCACTGTAGATTGCTGTTATTATAAACGGGAACAAATTTTCCATTCCGCCTTTGACCAGGAACACTCCCAACCTCAGAATTGCTTGCGCCTCTAAACCATCATAGAAACACCGTGCATTCTCCGGTTGTGTCACTTGAGCCATCGAGTATCTCTGCAAGCTCATTCCCATCTTGATTTCAAGTTGGTTATTCGCGACTGCGCCACTCAGTTCCTCTGATTTTGGGGCTGGGAACTGGGACGATGTGGCAGCAGGGGTTACTGCCTTGTATGGGGAAACTCAAGAAGTAACCGAAGTTAAACTGCATTGCTATTGAAGTATACATTTCAAAAGCTTGGTAACAACAATGACTGCAGATGCTGGAAAGCAGATTCTGGATTAGTGGTGCTGGAAGAGCACAGCAGTTCAGGCAGCATCCGAGGAGCAGTAAAATCGACGTTTCGGGCAAAAGCTCTTCATCACGAATACAAGCAGAGAGCCTGAACTGTTGAGAGATAAGTGAGAGGAGGGTGGGGGTGGGGAAAAAAGTAGCATAGAGTACAATAGTTAAATGGGGGAGGGGATGAAGGTGACAGGTCGGGGGGGAGGGTGGAATGGATAGGTGAAATAGATGATAGGCTTTTAGGACAAGTCTGGACAAGTCATGGGGACAGTGCTGAGCTGCAAGTTTGGAAATGGGGTGAGGTGGGGAAGGGGAAATTAGGAAACTGTTGAAGTCCACATTGATGCCCTGGGATTGAAGTGTTCCAAGGCAGAAGATGAGGCGTTCTTCCTCCAGGTGTCTGGTGGTGATGGACCGGCGGTGAAGGAGGCCCAGGACCTCCATGTCTTTGGCAGAGTTGGAGGGAGAGTTGAAATTTTGTGCCACAGGGCTGTGTGGTTGATTGGTGCGGGTGTCCCAGAGATGTTCCCTAAAGCACTCTGCTAGGAGGCGCCCAGTCTTCCCAATGTACAGGAGACTGCACCGGGAGCAGCGGATACAATAAATGATATTGGTGGATGTGCAGGTAACAAAAGCTGCAGTGTCCCCGGAGTCTTTGATGTTTTGGAGAAATCTATTTATCTCAGCCTTCAACACATTAATGATGGAATCAACGCAGCCACTGGGGGGAGACCGAGCTTAAACGGTCAGACCATTCTAAGTTCCCACATATCTGCTCCTGTTCGCTAAGCACTGATATTGTGCATTTGGTGCTCTGCCTAACATTCCTTATAATACTGTACTTATTGCATGAGATTTGTGCGCTTGCCTGTGGGTTGCCATCATCGTGTAGTGGTTAGTGCTCAGCGTTGTGGCCGCAGCAACCTTGGTTCGAATCCGAATCACGGCGCTAGTTGCTCTATGTGTCTCAGTAATTTGTGAAACACAAATGAAACAGTTGTTTTAACGTTTTGATTTTTTCCTTCAAGCTCTGCTCGCTCACATCTCTGTGTTTCATATGTCAGAATTCAAGTCCACCCGTTCTCAGAGATTTCTTCCCTCCTACGATCACTAACCGATCTTTCCATCCCATACCCCCATTTCATTAATTTGGAGATGCCGGTGTTGTACAATGGATTACAAAGTTAAAAATGACCCAACACCAGGTTATGGTCTGACAGGTTTAATTGAAGCACTAGCTTTTGGAGCTCAGCTCTTTCATCATGTGCTTGCGGAGTCATTTCCTATTTCACTAAGGCACTGCAGACTCTAATACAGACTCTCCCATTGATACCGATTAGTCTGTGTGGCTGGGGTCACTGTTGCTGGGTGAACGTGCTCCAACCCCACCATCGGGACCTGCAGACCATTTGATCCATTTGGTTACCACTGTTGTGAGATCAATGCTCATGTAGCAGCTTCTACTGATATGGACCCGATATTATTGGGGGGGGGGGGGTCAAGCTCAGGAAAATAGCACAGACCAGTATTGGGGAAAAGAGATTTAATTGGATCAGATAAGTTTCACTGCTTTTCTGCAATGGCCGAGCGCTCTTACCACTGAACACTGAACTGTTAATTCAGACACCAGGGACCTGGGTTTGACTCTGACCATGCTAGGTGGTAGAATTGGGATTCAATAAATATCTGGAATTACGAATCTAATAACTCCTATAAATCCGCGGCCAATTGTTGAAAACAACAAAACCATCTGACCTCATTTAAGGAATGTAACTGCCACTCTTACATGTTTGAGCCTCCATGTGACTCCAGACTCACTACAATATGGTTGAGTTTCAAATGCCCGCTCTGCAATTAGGGATACCAATCAATACTGCCGACCCAGCGACGACCTCATACTGTAACAGAATGGAAAAAAAGTTCATTCGGCCCTAGCTATATTACTGTGTGCAGTTCTGCAATTCAGAGTACTGCATGGATGTGATCGCACTGGGAACGTTGCAGTAGAGATTCACTGGGATATTGTCTGGGCTGAAGAGTTTCAGTTGTGAGGAGAGATTGGACAGACTGGGGCTGTTTCTCGCCGAGCAGAGGAGATTGGAGAAGACATGACTGAGATGTACTAAATATTGAGGGATATGGATAGGATAGACTGAAAGAAGCGTTTCTTATTGATGGAGAGATCGAACACTGGGGCCAAGAGATTTCGGGAAAAGGCAGAAAAGTTTGAATAGATTTGCGGAAAGGGTCAGAGAGGCAGAAATCATTCTAACCTGAAAGAAAATCGAGATGTTAAATTGTGATGCCAAAACATGTAAGATTATGGGCTAAACGATGGAAAACTTGATTCAGGTCGTTAAGCAGTTGTGTTGGGCACGTGCGGCCACAACAGGCTGAAGGGCCTCCTTCGATGTTGTCATCCTCCACAGTATCCTGGTTAGTCTCCCCGCCTGTCACAGGGTTCAATTCTCCGCTGGGGAATCGTCAAGGTTTTATACCTGTCGTTCTGTTCCCAGTGAAGGTTATTCATGTCTGGCCTTCCATTCTCGATGGGACATGTCACAGGAAGGACAGTGCTGTCTGAATCAGCTGGGGAAGGACTGCAGCTCCTGGGGAGACAAAGTGTCAGTGAAAGTGCAAACACGTAACTTCTGCAAACTGCACATTGTGTTTGTGTTGTAATGAAAAACATTATATAGAGTTGTTCCTGACTGATATGTTTATTTAAAGCAGGAATCTGAGGAAGAAAACACAGTAACCTCATTCAGATCTGAGTGCAGAAAGATTTCCCGCAGAACTACTGAAGTTGTACAGCGTAGAACCGTGTTTGGATGCATTGAATTCGGGTTGGTGGGCGCAGCTTGCTTTCACTGGGTGGAGTTGCCAGTGTGTGAAGCCATTACACATGATACAGATAGTGTTGAATGTGATGGTACATTTGCTCAGTGGTTTGCACTGTTCTTAGGTCTGTAGGTTAGGTGGATTAGCCATGTTAAATTGCGCTGATGTGTCCAGGGAGTGAATTCAGTAAGTTAAGTGAATTAGCCATGGGTAACGCAGTGATAAGGTCAGCAGACACACGATGCCAGGTTTTCATCCAAAAGATTTATTTGAAATCACAAGTCAGAGGCCTGTGGGGATAGAGACGAGAGCTCGGTCTGGTTGAGATGCTGTTCAGAGTCTCCCTACAGACCCGATTTTCTAAACTGCTCTTTCTGCCTTGTAAGGAATCTGTGATTCTATCAGAGAGGACACTGCCAGCGTTTACTGGGCTGCTAAGACATTAGACACGATGCTGACGGCGTTTAGTGGGGATGGAATTTTATTTATTTGTGTGTTGGAAAATTTGAAACTAAACCAAGGAAAACCGAATGGAAGTTTTCCTGATGAATTGAGGTTTGGAGTAAATAGGTGGTAAATTCACTATTTCACGTTCATACATTTCTGAAAGTCAAGATTTCAAAACCATCGATGTAGGGCAAAGAAATAATGGGAGCAGAATTTCTGTCACTCAGACAATCCGTTTCCAAAATATTTGGAAAGGCACATTTAGAGACACGCAAGCAGTGAGTTTCACCAGGAGAGAGAAATCGTGTGGCCATGTAAAAGTGTAAAGGAGGGTGTAGTGGGTCGAAGGTGCGAGGAAACAATATCTAATTTGGACAACTTCAGATGCAAATAAATATCGGAAACGAATGCAGCTGAGTAAGATTCAGCAAAAAAAAACTCAGAGGTTTTCAAGATTTATATTAATATTCAACATGAAGCATTATAAATGGAACTGAGCAGATTTTGTATATTGTCAAGGAAAGCTATTCCTTAATGAATCAGAAGTGACCCGTCTCTTGGAGTTCGATTTCCTGCTTTAATCCCATGCCTTAAAGATTGGAGGACGATCGCCATGATGTTGGGTTCATTTGACACCCATTGAAATCTGCCAACGTAACTGAGCATCAAAACTGGCATCTTGTTTTGTAGTTCAACCTTCTGTTTTTCTCATCAGTATTTTGTTTAAGCTGAAATAAATTCGGAGCAAAATTGAATACAACATTGAGCGTTCCAATCATTTAAATCCAATTCACTTCCGATCATTGGAATGAACAGAGTGAAGTTGCAGCAAAATTAATAAAATGAAACGAACAAAACTGCATTTCCGGGAATTTTACCCAGTTCAGGTTCAGCCATATGAGAAAGACCATCGAGCTAAACCATCACCTTCATTCTCTCTACGTATATACTTCCTCACGTGCGATAGAAACTGTTTGAAGAAATTATGCGTCAAGACGAAATGTGCGTGTGAACATGACGGGAATTTCATGCTTGCTGGGTCATTCTGAGACAGTTCCGACTCGAAATAAATCAAGGACAAGGTTTTCCTTCCAAGGACGAGGTCA